>NW_025336480.1:14433863-14660130 GCF_004798865.1 Varanus komodoensis
TGCATCTGAAAGGCAGCTCATGGGTAAGATTTAGGCTCCTTCCATTCTTTCCTAAAGCTATTGTGTGGTTGCTTTTCTTGATGTTGCAGGGAGCAGAACTAATGGATGTGGTTGTGAAAGAGAATACACATTTTTGTATGGGGCCAAGGTGATAGTGAGCCTGATAGGGGGCAGATGAAGAGTGAGCAGGGAAGAGATTAAGTGCACATACTGTAGTTCCTACTGTTTCTCCAATTTAGATTACACCTACCCAAAGCAACTTCCTCCAGTTCAGGTTGATTTCAAATGCTTATTAACAAGGAGTTTGGGCCAGAGAGAGAGAAGAATGTGATTTCACACTTACCATGTGCAACATTACCGATACAGTCAAGGTACTCATTTCCATGTTCATCATACATATACTGGCCCTTTGCTCGGATAATTTTCACTGGGTCTTCTGGGAAAAAAAGCTTGCAGGAAGATCTAACCAAAAAAAAGGGAAAAACTGAAGTCCAAACATCGAATAGTCCCAAATCATTATTTTTGTTGCCATTAAAAATAAACTTTGGAACATAAACAAATGATCTTGTTGACCTCCTCTCTAATCAGTCCTCTTCCAATGGAAGCCTAAGTGAACTGCCTGTGAGAGAGAATGTGCTGTTGCAAGGAATTTGAACACTAGCTTAAGTTTCTGAGAATAAGTGAAAGTGTTATTTAAAAGGCCATATTTACATTTGAAATTCCTTTTTATGTTGTTTCAATCTCTCTGATCTGAGAGTTGCCTGATGGTGCAACTTAGAAGGTACATAGAGACATTCTCAGAAATTGCCCTTTCCTGTCACCATTCTTCCAAAGACTCAACAAGGTCTATGTCGAGTCACTTTTTGGAAGTGTTGCAGAAGTTACAAGCAATTGGTTTTAACAAGGCATTTAGCTGGTAAACAGGATTTAAACACATATGAATGGGCCAAGCAATATGATCAACAAAAGTTTTTTTTTTGGAATAAAAAAGTATTTAGGTTCTGTTTAAATGGCCAAAAGAAAGGGAGCATAAACAGAATTCTCAGAGAATTCCAAAGTACTTGAAAAAGATGCTGTCCTTGGCATTTGCCTACTTTATCAAACTTAATAGAAAGCACGGCTGATTTTAGGGCCCCAGCAGGTTTATGTCTCTACAGGACAGCAGTGGGGAAAAAATTCCAAATTCCAGCCTTAGGACAAAATTACCTCATAGCTAACCTTCCAGGAGCTACAAACTACTGGTAGAAGAGCCAGAACCTCCCCTTTTATACCTCTGGAATTACTAAATGGAAACTGGACACAGAGTGCACTTCATTAGCATATGTAACACTTCAGTCCAATCCTACAGATGATCTTGCCCAGTGCTTACATGTTAAAAAAGCATGACAGGCCACAACCTTAAGATAGCCCAAAGTTTAACACCCGCTTCTGGACCACTTATCCAGAAGGCCTGGAGCTCCTATGACACTGTGCCTCCAAGACCCACTCAACAGGGTAGTGCCAAATGGCCAATAGCATCTAAAACATCTGGGAAGACCTGGAGAATAAACAGGAGTGCACTATTGCATCACCAGGCCATGGTCATCCACTGAGGTGGTCTATCAAAAGAGCTTCACAGTTCCAGCACCAAGCCAGAAGCTGGACTGGAACAAATCTAGTTAATCAATGAGGGGGGGAGGTCGAGTCAGCAGCCAGAAGCAGCTGACCTAACAGAATTAAACAATGCTCCATCCTAGGCCCACTGAAGCAAGGGACATTTAGGTCCTCTTTGAATTCCTATACTCAGTGATTTCAGACGTAAGGCACTCTACCTGCTCATTAGAACACATGCTCGTAATAGTAGTAAAAAAATTGCTGTGATGCCCCATGTATTAGTTTATTATTTATTTCAATTCATTCCTATACCACTAAGCCATAGCTCTCTGGGTGGTTTAAAACAAAACAAAAAAACAATACAGACACGATAAAAACAAGATTGAAATGAATTTAAAATAGCTAAAAACAGAGTAAAATCACCCTGCAGAGGAAAAGAATCACCTGAATAATTCCCTCTGGCCCCCAGATAGCCAAATAGATCTGTAAAGGCCTCCACATAAAGGGACCTGGTCTTGACCTGCTGTTGAAAAGATGGCACGTTTGGTGCCAGGCAGACTGAAGCAGGGGGCCACCACAGAGAAGGCTCTCCCCTTGCTACTCACTGAGCCTCCCACATGGTTGGCACTTGAAAGAAGCCCTCTGAGGTTGAATATAGTAACTGGATATGTCGCAGTTGGGAAAGGTGCTCTGACAGGTATTGTGGTCCCAAGTCGTGTAAGGTTTTATAAGTGAAAAGCAGTGCCTTGACTCGGGGCCATGTGTTAATCTTGGTGTCGCATTCTGCATGAGCTGCAGCTTATGAACCATCTTCAAGGGCAGCCCCATGTAGAGTGTTGTAGAGTGTGCTGCACTCTGGGAATTTAGAGATTGCCAGAGTGTAGATTACTGAAACCAGACTATTCCTGTCCAGATAGGGGCATAGTTGGGCCACCAGTCAAAGTTGTAGAAGACACATTGAGCCACTAAAGCCACTTGAGCCCCAAGTGACAAAGATGGATCCAGGTACACTTCAGTCTATGAACCTTTTCCTTCAGGGGGACCACCCACCGATCTCAGTCTTGTCTGGATTGAGCTTCAGTTTGTTAGCCCACAACCAGTCCATCATCACAGCCAGGCACCAGCATGGCACATTCACAGTCTCCCCGCCGACAATGAAAAGGAGAAATTAGAGCCAAGTGTCATCAGCATGATCATGGCAATGCCTTTCAAAACCCTGGATGACACCACTCAGCAGCTTCACATAGATGTTGAATAGCACGGGGGATGGAACAGACCTCTGAGGAAATCCATACAGGGAATCCACAGGGCTGAACAGTATTTCCCAAGCACCACCTTTTGGAGATGGCCTTCGCTATGCAGCATCACCATCTCCAAGCTCAGAGAGTCGTCCCAAGATGATACCATGGTTGATGGCATTGAAAGCTGTTGAAAGGTCCAGAAGTATCAGCAGGATTACACTCCCCCTGTTCCTCTCTTGGCATAGCTTATCATACAGGGGACCAAGGTTGTTTCAGTGCCAAAACTAGGCCTGAAACCCAAGTTGTGGACTTAGGTGGTCCAAATCTGAATGAATGCTGTTTCTCAGCCTTATTTTCAGCAAAGATTGGTAGTAAAATCCAGGTATCCCTTTAAGACAAGTTGTTAGCATGTATGTATTATGTCACTTGTAAATCGATCTAAAGGGATTTTTCAGGCTCCAGGCACAAGTGCCAACTCAGAACTAAAGCCTACTCTATCCTGGCAGCAGAGAACAGGAATTCACCGGTATGATCTAAGATGGCAGAACAGTTCAAGCCGCATTATCATCTAAATCAACAGAATTAAGCTATGATAAGAATCCAAGGATCAGCAAGGTAAAAGCAAAGTAATTGCACTAACTCAGCAAGCAGGTTTGACTCTTGAACAGTCAAATCTATGCCTGCAATCTAAAGCTACACAGGCCTGGCAAGCCCTCCTGGAAGGGCTTTCCAAAATCACCCTTTCCACATGGGTAAACCAAGCCTTCAATGAAGATTCCTCATTAAAGATTTTGGGTAGCGCATGCACATGCAGCCATCTATGCTAAGTGCAGCTGCACAACCCCACAGGTGAGACCATGTCACAATCTTGCTGTCTTTCAGAGTGTGAAGCGACAAACATTACTGTCAGTATCAAAATAGGTCTGCTCCTAGTAAATATCCACTGCCCCTCATTTGGTGGAGGCACACAGAGGACAGGTGAGGTGGTGAAGGTGGAGGCACACCTCTAATGACTGCAGAGAGAAAAGGCAGTAATTAATCTGGCAAGCAACTAGGGTGCAATCCTATGCATGTGCAGTTCCCCAAAAGGAGTTGGGGGTTGTGAGGCATTTTCGGGCTTAACGTTGTGGCCTTCAAGACTGACACAAGTAGGTCAGCTTAAGACCAGAAAGAGGGAGCTAGATGTGAGGACTTTGTCCCGAAAAGCAGGGTAACACACTTGCAAGGGAGGTTTACTGACAGCAAGGCAGATACTCCCAAGAGCTATTTAATGATTAAACTCCTTTGACTGGAACGGGCATGCATGTTTAAAAATTACCTGCCCCTGAAACCTGGTTGGAAATCTAAAAGGCACCAACGTATAACTAAAGAAATACGTTTTAAAGCCTGGCTTTAATGCCAGGCAGGCACAGCTGTGGGGAGAAGAACCTTACGCATGTTGCAACGACTGCCTCCGCTGGAGTCTTGCGACGGCAATCCCGGGCAACGAGACTGCAGCCAGTCGCCACCGAGCCTGGGCACGGGCACGTGCGCGCGCTGGGGCCACGTGGCACAAGCGCTTCAGGTTGCCGGAGCCCGCCTTTCCCGACGTGCCCAAGGCCCAGCTGGGGGCAGGCGCGCGAGGAGCCAGGCACGTGGCCAGCTCACAGCCTGGCCCCAGCCGCGGGGAGGGGACCAGCCTCCTCCCGGCCTTGGCGGAGCCCCGGGAGCCGTTCCTTCGGGAAGTGCACCTACCCGATGAGCTGCGTCCGCAAAGCCAGAGTCTTCTGGCGGTCGCGAGGCTCGGCGCTCATGGCTGCTGCGAACAGATGAGGAAAACTCTAGAGATAGGAATAGTGTAGAGTGGAAACCCACTTAACCTGGAGGCGTACCTTCCTACTTCCTTTTAAACTTTTTTTTTAATCGCTCGGAGCGGAAGTGAGAGCTGCCTAAAATGAAGATCTCAGGAGGACTTCAACGGAAGAAAAACCTTGCGTAATTCTCCTTTTTAATATTGCTTTACCAAAGCAAATGCCGAGTCTTATACGGCCCTGCAGTATAGACTGCTAAAAGTGCAGGTTATGGATAAGAACAAGATTGATTAGATTTGCAGCCCAAAATTATCTGTGTTGAATCTCTCCGTTGAAGGAAAGGTCAGTCAGTCCATTTAAGTTGGTTCTCCTTAGCTCACATCCAGGACTCAAGAAGACTCCTTGTGCCCTTTAAATTGTATTCACCATTTTTTACGTTTCAAAGCACCAAGCAAAAGCTTTTTGCTGTTGTATTTAATTTGGGCTGGAGGGGCGTTCCCAGTCATAGACGAAAGCCTCGAGGTCTTTATTGCTTTCTGCAGGCGGTAGTCAATTGCGCTGTAGGAATTTATTTTATCATTATTTCTTTATTTAGGCGACTTCTATGCCGCCCCATTCGCCGAAGCTTCGGGGCGGCTCACAAACCAACTCCAAATGCTTCCCATCCCCACGCACTACGTTCAAAGTTAATTCGGAAGCTTGTTGTGCAATCCTGTACATGTTTAACGGAAAAAGTCCTGCCATATCTAACTTGCTAGGAGCGGTTGGCCATTTCCCCCTCCACAATACATAATATCGTGCCATCAATGGTCTTTTCATGCGCGGGGCGCCAAAGCTCTCCCGCAGAATGTGTGGTATGTTTTCAACCCAGTTGCGTGCGAAGCCCCCCGATAGGCGCCTCTGCTCCGTGGCAGCGGCTTCGTTGTCATCCAAGGCCGTGCCCTGACCGGCAGCTTGAGCTTGCTGCTCGGGTTGTCAACGCTTCCTCTTGGCAGGGCTCTTGCGCCCTGAAGGGCCGCCAAACGCTTCTCCCCAGCTCAGCGTTTGCTCGCCAGAAAATGCTTCCCGTGCTCAACTGCTTTGTGAAAGGGTTAGGGACCTCTGCAAAGTCCAAACAACCGCCTCTGCCCCCCCGAAAACCAACAGTCGCTAAGGGTACAGCTACTTTTTCCGTCTCTGCAGAGCTGCTCATTTCCCCAGAAGTAAACAACATGTAGCTGTTACATAGCACTTCTAAATGTTAAACACACTTCCCGTTTGTCTTCTAGTTGTAATTCCAATACTGTAAATCAGAGTTAAGCAACCTTTTTGGCAATTTGGCAAACTATCGTGGGCACTCCCACCAATGACTGCAGTAACAAGCCAGCTTACTGACTTGGCAACTTTCCAGCCCAAAAGGTGGATTACCAGGAGCAGTGGGGCCAGTACTCCGAACAGGTCCTTTGAACCCGCAGTCTTGAGCAATAGCAGAGCCCTCTAACATCTTAGGCAAAATAACTTCCCTTCCATGAGATGAAGTGTGGGTCAGCCCTTTGGACAGCTTTAAAAGAGGATTGGACAAAGGAGGTGATACGAGGCCACCTCCACTAGCAGAGACGCGGGTAAGTACAGTGACGGCTGGGTTCCTCCGCCGAGGTTGCTCTCTCATGGCCCCCAGTAGTGCCTATCTAGCCCCCTGCTGACCCCCCATTACCCAGCAGAAGTGACAGGAGCCCTTTTGTGCCCCCCTGCTTCTTTTTCTTGGTGACTGGGCAGTCCCCCTCCCCCTGCTTCCCACCCGGGGGTGGCTCTGCACCCCACTTGAGGCCTTGAGGATCTCAGGGGAGGTGAGGGTGGCAGCAGCTGGAATCCTCAGTTTGATTCCAAGTGCTGGCAAAAAATTAGTTAACAACAACAACAGTGAGAGGTGTAGGGGTTCTGGTTAGGTATCAAGCAAGGTGGTTGGGTGTGGACAGGTGCACTACGGCCCGCAGGTCCCATGTTATCTTCCCATGAATAAAGCAAGGCAGTATTATCATCTGCCATATTGCAGGTAGGGGACTGAAGTGGATTGTGGCTCTTGCTCAGGTTACCTGGTGAGCTCAGGGCAAGGCAATCGGCTTGCAACATCATAACTGGGCCGTAATCCTTTCCTGGTAGTAGGTTCTTCTGAGTAGACATGGAGAGTTGCACTATCATGCTCCTAACAAGTACACTACCTATGCAGAAAAGAAAGTACCCAAATGCTCTTGACTGGTGGGAAACCCAATATGGATAAGAACTAGGTTCAAAAGGTTGCAGTCCTATACTGACTTACCTAGGAGTAAATCCTATGCAACTCACTGGGACTTTTTGGAATAGGCCCATGTAACATGGCATTGGAAAGGCTGCCATCTTTAAGCTATTTTGAGTGCTGTAGATTAAGAATGGTATACAAGGACAACGTATCATTAGATCAGCTCACCAAGAAGCTCTTCAAACAGGGCATGGTCATGATAGGCTCTGCTATTTTGTCCCGTTTGATAGCCAGAGCCTAGGTTCCAATCCAAGGGCGGAGGTTTCATCCTTATTGGTTATGACTTAACAGCCTTTGCTAGGCTGGTCAATCTTTTGTGCATAGAATTTGAACGGGAGGCAGTGTGAGTGCACAATGCCAAAGAAGTAACCACCCGTGAATTAATTCTGTGTGCTGTTCATATGACCAACATGCAGATATCCACAGTTAATAAAAATGGGGGTTTTCTCTCTGAAATGGTTGAGAAAAGGCAGGAGGATTTTATAAATCATTACCTTCTCAGAGGATATCCATTTCTTGGATATTGCAATGTATCTCATTATTCCTCTTCTTATTTAACAGTTGGTACCAATAGAGTGTTCCATATCTGCTCTCGTCACGTATATAAACTTTTCCAATTTATTATTTCTTTCATTCATTTTTTACACAACCCTATGCAAGTCTATTTTGGATTAAGCCCAACTGAATACAGTGGAGAGTTAATTCCAAATAAATATTCAGAGGATGAGGCTGCTTTAGATTAAGGAAATACAAGCAAGGCCCATAACAAAATGTTGCCATATACCCCTGGCATGTGTTACCTGAGTCTGTGGCTGAAAGAAGTGAATTTTAGTATCAAAGGTGTAAGTCCCTGTTTTAACATAGATCTTGCTTCATTGGCAAATTGATTTATGGGGTAAGTAGTGTTTGTTTATTGATTATAAGCATTTATATCCTGTCCGTCCGTGGAAATGCTCAGGATGGCTTACATAATATAAAAATTCTAAAATACAATATTAAAACTACAATTATTAAAACATTTAAAATTGAACATATGAACTAAGAAAAAACGGAAACTAAAATAGATTATGCTGCAATCACTGTGTAGATTAAAGCAGAAGGCCTCTGTGTGCAACTGTTGGTCCGGTCTTTAAGTGTGAAGCAATTTAAGTAGTTGCACCACTGACCTGAAATTTGGTAGTGAACTATATTGTAGGACTGCTGTAAACCACTTTTAGCACACTCCCCAATGTGCAGCAGGATCCTAACCATGAACAGCATTTCAGGACTTTTTATACCACCTCAACCCACCCTAAAAGGAATGGGCCACAATGCAGTTGTTGTAAACTACTCTGGGCTTCAGCCCAACCTCAATCCCATAACAGGAGTGTAATGGCTATGGAAAATAATGTAGGGTTATTCAGAGCAAGACCTGCAGGCAGGTCTGTCATAACCCATCCTCTTTGAGCCGCAACACCTTCTGACCCACAATATGGGACAGCAAATTGAATTTGCAACTCTTCTGTTTTGCTACCTTTGGGGTATATTTTTTGAGGGACACACAAAGCTTGAGGAACATGCTAAGTCTTGAATTTCTCAATTGATTTGTACAGGCTTCTCCGAATTCCTTCCTTGAGAATATTTGAGAAATGCTTCTCAGTATGAAACAGGAGCTAACCTATTCAGACAATAAACCTTTCTCCCTTTATGTCTCTGCCTTCCTGTTCGAGCCACCCTGTTCTCACCCGGTTGTCAGTTTTATATATTTTTTCTGGTACCCAACATTCTGTACCAAAATATGGGGCTGCAATGAGTCCTTCCATAGGAGCTTTATCGTCTTTTGGCAGAAGGAAGTATTCTGCAAAGTTCAGGATTGCCTCAAGTCTGCATCATTGCTTGATACCTGTCTTCAGGAGTGGACAGTATAATTTTGACTGTGTGTGAGCAAAGGAAGACTTTATCAATATATATATGTCTCTAATGTTTGTAGTGAGAATATTTCCAAGTAACTGTTTTGAAAATTATGGCTCGAGTAAATGCAATAGCTTATATTGGGTGTAAAAATGAATAAAATTGAAAATGCTAGATCTTTAATTTTTAACTTCAGTTATAGCTCCTGCAGGTTGAGATGTTTCTTTAAAAATAAGTGAAAGACAGTGTGTATAAGAAGTAGTTTATTTTAAAATTGTTCAAATATCAACTCTTATTACAGATTAAAGCGCAAAACAATGGGAACACTGCCAAATAATGCAGCGTCTGTTGTAGTTAACAAAACAGAATTGACCAGTACAAGTCTGTATCTTTCAATAATGCATAATACTGAATTAATGCCTTCATTGTAAAAATAGTTGTTCCCACATATTACAACTAAATATAAACTTTTTCTGGCATGTATGTTCGAAAATTTACAGTAAGTTGCAACTGTTAACAACTGAACATGTTTGTTGCATATTCTCCCGTAATCTTGTTTTGAAGCAAAGCTATACATTTTACTGAAGCTCTGAAGAGTTCTTCAGTATGAAGCATGTAAATACATTCCACAAAATTCTTCATAAGAGACATAATCCTCAAAGCCCTTACATGTGTTACTACTCAGTACATGAGATTACGCATATGAAAAGGAGATTCGTATGGGCAGCTTGTAAGAGCACAACTGGCTATTTATCTGTCCATCTCTTCATGCATCTTCTATACTTTTCCTGAACTTAAAGTACAAGGTGTATTTTGATCATCTTTACTGATCATTGCCCCAAGAGTAGAACATATATAGTCCAGATACTTTGTTTTCCTTTTTGATTGAGCTAGACTTTCATTTATAATAAAGGATAAGTTGTGTTAGCAGGTTGTATCCTGGCACACTGTTATTGTGCCTCCTTAGGGTAGAGTCAGGGTTGGTAACTGGAATCCCCTGGTCAAGTTCCAGGCTGCTGTCTGGCCATCCAGTCGCCCATTGAGTGAAAAAGGGTAGTGGAGGAGGGATCTGTGGTACCAGAACTCAGTAGCAAATCGCTCTGAGGCCATGGTCCACCACCCTAGGATTATTCCCTGATCCCTAGGAAAACTGGGTGTTACTCAGGGCTGGAGAATCATGCCTAACAGTCTACAAGGGCACCAGGCAAATCAACAAACTATTATTAAATACGGTAGTTGAAGTGAAATGTATTGTTTAAAATAACTCGAGATTAGTTCTTCGATGCAACAAGCAGTAATAAACAGCAGCAACATGGGCACCTATGCAATCAGTCTATCAGTACTGCACATTTTAAGTATGTGGAATGGGATTGCCTTAAATAAGTAAATACATAAAGTTTATTACAGAGAAAAGCTCAAATTAGACAAGGGACAGAATTATACAAAAAATGTTCAATGGACAAAACACAATCTCTCATGGTTGGGTAGGATGAACTTCAGCACTAACCTAAACCACCTACTTGTCTTAAAAAATACTGACAATACTAAAAGGATGGCAGCATATACTAAAAAAGAAAAAAACAAATATAATAAAAATTAATAATAAATTATATTGCCCCCAAATGAAAGTATAAGCATTCTAAATATAAATTGTACTTTGAGACCTTCCAGTTGAGGCATATCTTTACTAGTAAAGATCACTGGGTTAATATATAAATAAAGGGACTGTTCAAATATGGGACTCAGTTTGCCTTGTCTACCTGTTAAAACACTTAAGGAGAAATCCTGTGAATATTTAGAAATCCTACAACTACTAGTGTCTCCCAGCCTGCATTTCATATACATGCATAGGACTGCATTATTTAGAAGCTATATAGCCATTATTTTTCTTTGTTGGATGAACAAATCTGTCAGAACGAAATTGAAAAGTAAGCTTTCACTATGCTTCTCTCCACTTACTCCTTTTTATTATACCCAGTTTTTTGGTTCATGGAGGGAGCGGGGGGGGGGGGAATGATGACTCCCAAATTGCATTTTCAACTAAAAAAGCAGTTTGGTATGGTATTGGTAAATTGGGTCCAATTACCCAAAAATGTTCATTTTAGCTCTAATCCAGAAATCAAAAACTGGGCCATGGGTTTCAAACAACTTATGCCCTTGGTTGATTCCATTGCAAAAAAGTTAACTGTTTTGATAGCAGGATAATGGGATCTGCCCAAAGCTTAAAAGAAACAGGGGAACCATGCCTTAAAGAAATGTAATGGAATAGTATTTGATCTAAAGCCCCACTGTAATGCATTGGTCATATTTTTGTACTTGTATCACCTGATTGTTGAAGATGTGGGAAGTGTAAAACTTATTTCCAAATATAGTGAGAATGTCAACATGTTCTCCCACGAGCCTTGCACATCCTTAAGCCCTGGTCTTACAGTAAAAAAAGAAATAGAGCCCAAATTAGTCCTGTTATCCATGTTTAGTTGCCAAAAATGTCCTAACTCCATACAAGAAAATACTTTTGTTTGAAGCACTGTGTTGAAGAATTTTGTCAGTAAAGCTTGGTATAATAATTTATGGTAATTATATTGATTGAAAAATTGACCAGACACATTGGGGTACAAAGACAACTCAGATTCATGTCATAAAATATGGTGTGACTTTATCAACTTAGTTAATAAACAGAAGGAGAGGAGAAAACTGTTTAATAGCGTGAACATAATCCCCCCAATAAGCCTTTATAAGCTTTCATAAGCTATTTTATTGATGTTAATGCACGTGTTCCCTTCCCCTTCATGAATGTAACAAATGGTTATTGTATGTGTTATGAAATTATTCTCTAACTGGAAAAAATTCTGGTGTTTAGTCTACCAGTATGAAATATTTACAGATGGGATTTCCTTACAGAAGTAAAGAACAAATGCACACTGTAAAATTTAAGTCATAGTTACAGAAAAACTTCAAATTAGATAAGAGGCAAAGTCAAGCTATGTTGAGTAGCAACAGTATCTTTTCATAATGAAGTAGGCAGAAAAATTAGTAGAAGACAAAATGTTTACAGTATTGTCTATTGTTTTATTTAAACTATATTTAAATCTGGGATAATTTAGCATTGTATTGACATTAGCACTTTGGGCATTAGCACAGCCACAATAAAATACTTTCAACTTCCCTTCTTTTCATTGCGAGAGATTTCAGCATGTTCATTATGCTTAGCTGTACTATATTAATCACTTTAATTAATGGTCTTTAATTTGGCTGGATTATGCCTAGCTAATACATGCTTGGATTATAATTTCACTCCTAGACTCTATCCCAAAAAAGATTGCTTAGCTCTGATTTACAGTATTGGCACTGGAATTACAGCTTCTCGGGGAATGAAAATCAATAGTTTGAAAGCAAGTTAAAGATTTATTCTATTTAAAGTAGGTAATATTATAAAATTCTCAGCAAAGATAACCACAAAATGGAGCTGTAAAAAGGTGACTATCTTGAATGTTGCCAATTTCTTAATCTTTATCAAATTAAAATAAAGAGTGTTGCAAAATTGAGTTGTCTTCTTATAATACATATACTGAACAGATTGATGGTTTTGAAAGGTCAGCATTCCCATCTGTAAAGTAGCCTCTTCATTATGACAATTATGCTGACATCTAGTGGTGATTTGGTAATTTAACTTCCCCTGTGCACAATTGCAGTATCAGTTGTGTGTGCAAACATTGCCATGATCAGAAAATCCATGCAACATTGAAAATATTTTTCTTTTGGAAAGTAAAATTTGGCTCACACATCAGCAGCTTGTCATGTGGAGGAAGTTACTACAGCAACTGATTTAAAAATAATTGCCCTGCAGTGGTTATGGTAGATGTGCAGTTACCCTTAACGGTGGGTAACACCATGGAAAATGACTACAGAAGCTGGGTGGGGGAATATTGAGCAGTAGGCGATGGTTTCTGTCCACACCAAGGTAAAACTTCTCCTATGGTGTTCTGTAGCATTTCATATACAGGGCTTCCGCTGCTGAGGTATATGAAGAGCCAATCTGAATGGATAAACATTCATATGAAAGTTAGAAGTTCAGATTCGTTGGGATGCTTTGGGGTAAGTCAGTAACCTTCACCTTAACTTACTTCACAGGGCTGTTAGGAAGATTAAATAACACAGAATATTATTTCATTATGTATTTTTGTTATTTCTAAGTCACTGAGTTCCTTGGAAGAAGGGAAGGATTAAAAATGTAGTTATTAGCAATAGATGTGAGAATACTAAATGAATTTTACTGCATATTGGTGGTGTAATACAGATGAGGTAATTTACTTTTGCAGGTAACTGTCTCTTTACAAAAATATTTCACCAAATAACAACAAAGAAAAGTACTTCTCAATATTTCATCTGGAGTAGCTTTTCCCATGCTGCCATTAATGACTGTTAATAACAGAAAACTAATTCATGAATGAGAGGTTATTTAGCTCTTAAAATAACATTGATTAGATTACCTATATTATTCTAAGCAAAACTAAAATCTATAAACAGTAATCAACAAAGACATGCATACAGCCACCTGGCTTTTTCCGAGTTTTCCCTCCCCAGTAAAGATGACACATTGTTTTTTAAACTCCTGCAAATTAAAAAATCTCTGCACCGGATTCTCACATTGCTGTTTGAATGCAAAGACTGCTGGGAGTAGGATGGGTGGATTTAAAAGCAGCATGGGGATTTTGTGAGTATAGCTTTTCAGAGCTTTCACAAAAATACAAATCCATCTGAAAAATTATGGTATGGGACTATATTACAAACAATATCCATTTTATGAAATTTCTCATTCTATGCAACAAAATTCAACTCTGCAGTGTGTCCCTTGTATCCTCAATGCATTTCTATACTATCAAATGAGTCTTTTCCTCTTCTCTGCTAAGAATTCCACCAAGAGAATTGAAATAGATAAATCATGCAAAAAAGCAAACACTACAGATTGGAATGAAGGATTTTTCTGGTAGAACTGAAGGAAATCATACCGTACAGCAAGATAAGAACTGATTTTGCTGTCCATGATTCAATGCCATTTACCATAGACCTTTTGCCCCCTATAAAAGACATTAGATGCAGAAAGGAGAGCTATGCACACAGCTCTTTGATTTTGAAGGAAGACTTGAAAACTAGTTTCTTGTATGGACATTAAGAGCATTTTAATCAGCAATTTAAGTATTAAACTTTTCCTTAACTCAGTGTAGTTTATCTTCATTTACACAACAAATTATAGTTACAGAACAAAATAATGTTATATATAGGCTTCAACAGTCCTAAAATAAAGCTAACATATATATAATCCAAGTAGTTAACAAGTAAAGCAGTGTTAACTAATCAAATCTTTTTATGTATAGTATGCATCTTCTACCATGAAGAATTGTACACTGTTTTAAAGCATCAATTGCAGTTTGATTGCAGTTTGTCTAAAATACTTTAACAAGCATTACAATAGAAATAATACATATTGCCAAAGATTTACAAGATAGCAGTCGAGTATCCTCTTCTGCCCACAACTGATGGAGGGCATCATGCCATCCTTAGCGAAATGAATGTTGACCAGTAATACAAACCAGCACCTTGGGATATGCTGAAATCCATCTCTGAAAATGAGAGTATCCAATACCCTCATTTGGGATGAAGCCAACTAGCACCAACATGAAATGGGGAGGGAAATCCAAACTTTTTAGGATTTGTTCAAACCATAAAGTATTGTGTCCTTTGGTTTTTGTAAACGTGTGTGCTCATCTGAAGCTTTGCTATTGGTTGATTGATGTCTGCACTGCTTGCTTGTGTTAAAGCAGTCTTTTGATATGTGTTTAATGCAAGTGACATAAGGTCTTAGCCTAAAGTTCAGAGGTCAAGGATTTACACATTCCCCCAAAGCAGTAACATCTCCCTGTGAGTCAACTTTACTCAAGCATTTCTGCAGCTGCTTCTATCAATAGTTGCCAACACTTAACTCCAGAGGCTGCTATGTTTTGAACAGCTGCCTTTTTTTAACCTGTCTTATTTGGGAGAGAGGATCGGTACAGGTAGCTCCTGCTATTACAGTGATGAAACGACCAAGGGCAGGTGTTGGCAACTCTACTTTCATTGCTGTCCTACCTTATCTCACTCCTATGTTAGCCATTGCTTTATAGGAAACATTATTCCTATATGCTAAATCTCTCTGCAGGCTCAACAATCCCTGTTCATACATCTTTCTATCCAGTGCTAGAATACCATTTCCGAAAACCTTTTTCTATTCAATGTAGACCTCATGGAATTATTGGTAAACCTGGCCTTGAGAACCAAACACCATTTAAAAGTGTGGCTCCTCAGCATTTTTAAATAAAATATTGAATAACCAAAATGTGGACTTGGAAGACAGTGCAGTTATTCGGATGGATCAAGCATTAAGCCTACCTTAGATGGAGGGCCCCCCTTCCATCCCCAGGAGACTTCAGATTCAGCAGGGAAAACTACTGGTGAAAGGAAGAAAGGCAAACTTAACTGAGTCTCTCCTCCAACTAGAGTCTCCCTCTTTCTGCTCCTGAAGGTTGGGAGCCCCTTCAGAACATTTGGGGTGGTGCTGTTGGAAACTGTGGGAGAAGAGAATCAGCAAACCTTGCAGTACCTCCCTCCCACCAGTGGGAGTGTTCTGTGTGGAACTCTCTCCAGATGTTGCTCCCGCTACGGAATAAAATCAGGTGGGCCCAATCAGGTGTTCGCCGGAGGGTATGCTGCAGACTTCTGGGGTTATAGACGATTATGCTGTTGCATAAATTGATGGGCATTTCAGGCAATGCCATTTGAAATGAAATCACTTGGTGCTGAACAGGTTTAATATAGGGTATGCATCAATACCTTTACATTACTGATATTGGTAAACACTAACTCAATTCTAGTATTGATCCATGTGGCTTGTATATGGGACAATGTTCTCCTCACTAGTGGCATTTTCTCCTCTTACTTGTCCTCATAGCCGCAATCTATTAGGAAGAACTGCTGGAGTAGCTCTGTGTTTTATATAGCATTTGCAAAGAAAAACTCCTGGGTTCATTTAGGAAAGGTTCATACTTTGTTCATACTTTGCTTTTTTCAAGAAGCACCGATGTAAAACAAGTGTACCTGTGACAAATGCAGGTGTTGCACAGAGTGCGGAGCTTTCCCTAGTAACCTGCAGTTTGGCGAACCAAAGCCAAAATAGCTGTTTCCATGATCAACTCACTGATGTTATTCTTAAATGCCTGAATATCTAATCACAAAGAAGTTTTATTTGGGAAAGTGAAATCTTAAAACCCAAGCTATGCAGTTGGTTGTGTCTATAGAAGTGCAGGGACAAGGTTAAAAAAGCAAAACAAAAAATCCAACTTGTCAGCACTGATACAGCAAATCCTATTTATCCAGGAAATAGCTACTGCACTTCATGCAGGAATACCTTCTAAGTTTGCAAAATCTGAGTGGTACTCATGGCCAGATCCTACAGAACAGGTGTAAAGCAGAATTTGCGTTATGCTCCAAATCTGTGAACTGAGATGAATATTTAACTGAGTTCTTTTTCTTTTAAACTGGTGCGGTGGCTGAGTTGCTCCAAGTTTCCAATTCTGCAGTAATAAAGGAAGTTTGGCAAGAATATCTTTCAAACTTTAGTAATGGATCGCAGAATGCTAAGCAGGGGTTCTTTCAGAAATAATTTTCTCTATGAGGAGCAGCAGCCATAGATGGAAGGGTTGATTGCAATGACCCAGTGTGTAACTGTTTTCTTCAAAGCAGAGGCAAGTAGCAGCATGTGTGGTTACACTTGTGTTATCTTTTCAGTTTGGAAGTTCCTCCTACATTCATCCATAGCCACAGTTTGTCTCATTCCTAGGGCTGCATCTTTTTTTTCTTTTTCGTTTTCTCTCCCGTTTGCATCTGTGACTATGAGTAACAGAATTGCAGAGCAGAAAACCAAAGTTTAGATGAGAAAGTTCTTTCTCCATGCAATAAGGCACACTACGCAATTTTTCTCAGTGCTGTTAATCCATTTCACACAATAGCATTAGCAGCGAGTATCATCCATTCCCAACTAATTCAGCGTATCCAGTTATACACTCCTGATGTTATGTTTGTCCTATAGGTCTTGGGAATGTTTTTTATCTAAAAGATCCATACATGACAGTATCCAGTATAAAAAGATCAATATATTACTGTTGAAGACAATGCTTTTGTGATTTTTTTCTCTTTTTGTATAAAAATTAGAAAAGATCAAAATATATCACACTATTATTTACACAGTCCATGCTTGTAGGATCACTGAAAAAGAACACAAAGAGGTTTTAAGTCACAAGCAAAGCATGCGTCTCACTCTCATCCATAGACACACAATGGCACTTTGTTCTTATGCTAGCTACTGGAACCACCCTGGAAATTTCTATGTAATTTTGGTTGGCCATAACAAAGGCATTAAACAACTGTGAAAAATAAAAGCAAGTCTCTGCTTTTAGATCCTGCGCATATTATATTTTAACAGTTTCTATAATCTGGTGACCAGCAGTCTTTCCCAATGAGGCTTTGCCTACAACACAGGATTTTAAGGAGCCTGGATGTTCCATTTGGAACCATCCTGTGTTTTCCATCCGCTGCTTCCATCTTTTTGCTTACTACAGAAAATCTATTAAGGGGAGAAAGATGGAATATTTACACAGTATGTTTGGACTGGTAACACTTGGAACTATCCATCTGAAAACATCCATGGTTGACTTTTAATTGAAGCTTTCTTGTCATATGTTGCATGGATTTCTTTGCAGAACATTTGCAGAACAGCTACGTGGTCCACGCCAGGGGTCCTCAAACTTTTTGAACAGGGGGCCAGTTGACAGGTGCCAGCGGTGGCCGTGGGCCGCCAAGGTGGTGCTGGCAGGGAGGCGCCGGTCAGTGTGGGGGTGGGGCATGTGCGCATGTGCACACACGCAAGGCAAGGCGGAGATGGGGGGCGGGGGGGGTGAGGCGCCGGCTTGTTCACAAGATTGTTTCCGAGCGAGTCCAAAATGATCTCCCCGCAAGCAAGCTGCCACCGGGTGTGAGTACGTGCCGACTTGCTCAGGAGGAGATCATTTTCTCCAAGCATTTCCAAAACAACCTCTACGTGAGCAAGCTGCACATGCCCAGCGAGTGGAAAACCTGTGGAGTGGGCCGGTTAAAAGGGCATGGTGGGCCGAATCTGGCCCGCAGGCCTTGGTTTGAGGACCCATGGTCCACACCTTCAAAATGTGTCAAGCCCTACAGGCTAAATGTCCAGGTGGGGCAGACTGCCCCTTTGGCAGAGCAGTCCTCCCCGTGACTCTTCAGTGACACCATCCCATCATCCTCTCCAAGGTAAACTTGCTAATCACCCACGTGTGTGATGCACAGAGACCATGGTTGCTTACCTCTAATTGCCATTCTTTAAGTGGCCACCTGTGCATTCACACATCCCACCAACTGGCCTGCTGGGTGTCAAACTGAGGAGAGCTACCCACCCACCCCTTTGTGGGGGGCACGGGGCGGGACCAGTGTGGTACAACACTCTTCCCTCAGTCTCTTCTCCGGGATCTCTAGGCAGTCTCAATGGAACTGTGGGAATGGGTGGGAGCCCCTCCCATGGATGCAAGGAGCAGGAAAGGGAGGGGCTCCTGCCCAAACTAACACTTAGCTGTAGAATCTTCCCAACAACAGGTTCCTTGCAGAGCCCTTATGTGTGAATGTACAGATGGCTACTGGAAGAACAACAGTAATAGGTATGCAACCTGACTTTCTCTTTCCTGATTCAGAGTGAAACACTGAGAAGGCTTCATTTTTCTTGTGTCACATCATCATGGAGCCAAATCTGTGTGACATGACCACATAATATGATAATTGATCAGGTGAGAAAATGTGCAGAAGAAAATCCTTGGTCCTTTTTTTTTTAAAGGGAGCAGTACAGAAGGGAAACACAATGGCTGTAAAAAGCCTTGAGAAACAAGTGGCATGCAATATTTTTGTGGGTGGAGATAGTTGGGAAGCAAACATTAATATAGCTTTAGTCTCAAAACCTGGCTAATTAAGGAAAGGGGGTTACATATTGAGGGAAGAATTCAACTCCTCCTCCACATGCTGCATTCAAAAATGTGTGTTTGCCACCATTATGCTCAGCTGGAAACATTTTGAAAACATCATAGTAAAACATAGCATGAAGGTTACTTAAAAGCAAGATGCAAAGTCAGCATAAAGTTGAAGTAAATCTAGATTTCTTTGCTATACATAAAACCAAGTATGAGGAACTTTACTGCATTAGTTTCTCGACAATATTATTTCTAATTATAATTTAAAAGTAGAATACTGGATTTCGAGGGACAACAATTTATTTTGTCATAATACAGTTTGTCCTCAGAAATTTAATAAATTAAAATAGAAACATTTCAAATCTGAGAGAAAATGTCAATCAGCAGCCATTTATTTAACATTGTAGATTGTGACTGTTTCTTTCCTCTTTGGTCCAGTCTCTCTCCGATGGTTGCAGTACATAGGAAGGTTTCATCACAGAGATCTAGATTTCCTCAATTAATTTTTCTTTTTATAAAATACCTTTAGAATGTATTGGTTCTATGTTATTTCTTTTGCTAAAGAACATTCTATGTTCAGTCATAAAAGAAAATCCCAGTTAGTCTACAATACCTTGTGCCAACATCCTGGTACTGGTAATCCATCTGGTCCCTGCAAAAAGTAATGAACATTTTTGTATTTTCAGACAGTGCTTAAGGATATAAGATAAATCTATGACCTACAAATATGACACCAGTTAATGGGAAAAATATTCATGCACAAACCAAGTACTTAGGAAAAAAATCACATTCTCTGAATAAACTTCACAAGACAGATAATCAGGGCTTTTTTTGTCATAAAACGAATGAACGGCGAACGGCGTTCCAGCACCCTTTTTTCAATGGATTTTGAATGGAGTAGCAGATCAGTGGCAAACATCATTAACATAGTGCCTGCAGGCTGCTATTGTGTCTGCTATCTGATAGTGAGAGGTAGCTGCTGGGGACACTGGCTGCTCCACTGCTTGCTCGGCTTGGGATTGGTGTGTGTGCTTACTGCCGGCGGGACGTGAGTTCTGGCACTTTTTTTTTTTTTTTTTTTTACAAAAAAAGCACTGCAGGTAACTACCAGAAAATACCAAAAGCCACTTTTAATAAACAGCTTTCCTGATTATAGTACACTTACCTGCTTAACTTGAAATGTTTTGGTTTATGCTGTAACGAATTTCATGGGGCAAATATTACGAGTTTCACCAAGATAGTGGAGGAACTGCTACACAACACACACTCAATTTTGATAAACATTTACACCAAAAATAGGCAGGCTTCAAGATAATGTTGTTGAGCTTAACTCCCTGACCGGATTTGCATTACACGACAACCCAACATGGGGGCCAGCTGTGCGGGGAGGTGTCATGTTGTCTGGGCCTGGAGAGTTTCTGTAGGGCTGGTATATTTTTTCACAAACCCATACCATTGTGAGCCAAGGTTCGTCCTTCGAGGCGTCAAAAGCTGCAGACCATTTTCTTTGCAAAACTTACTTTATGGCTCCCAAGTGCATATTACTCAGAACAGATCTCTGAACATGCACAGAGCAGTTTGTTTAATCCAATCTAGTGTTTACCTCCAGGAACTCTCCTTATGAACATGCCTGGGCTCCATCCTCTTGGGAGGGGCTTTCTGAAGGTGAGAACTCCTTCCCCTGCACACTGTACATTCAGTTGGGCATCCCACCTCTGCTGACACCCCACCATGGGGTCAAGAGCAGGGGGGCTGGTCTGTGTCCGAGAATTCCTCATCCTCAGGACTCCTCCCACTGGCTGTACATCCTGACATTTGCCGGGAACTTCCTGGCTCTGGCCTTGAGATAATCACCTCCTTCTCTTCGTGTATCTCAGAGTCTTGCCTTATCCCATCCTCCCCAATCTCACTGTAATTAGTTTCACATTTGGATACTGAATTGTCTTGGATGCAGCCAGAAGTTCATGAGAACGATTGTCCAAAACTGCCATCCTTCTCACAGGGAGTTATTTGTGCCATGGCAGGTTGTCCTGTTGTCCAAACCCAGAACTGATTATTGTGGCTTGCTCGAATTGGCTACAGAGCCACATGGCAAGAGCAGTAAAAGCCTGTGCTGCTTGCTCTTCACATCCTGCCAGTGACTGCCCTTCCACCAATGTCCGAATGGAGTCATTAAAAAAAAATCTGTCTTTGGTCTGATGCAAGTGTGCAAGTACAGCGGTCTGATAAGTGTAGTCTTGCCTGGTCTGTTTCCTTGTATGTTCAGCTGTCAAATGAGCTTTGAAGTGGAGTAGGCAACATAATGAAAATTGGTAAGATTTACATAAATGCTACTTAAAGGCCAATTTACACACACTTGTGAAGGACCAGAGAGAAATAAAAGGAAAGGGAAGGTTTCAGAAGCACTGAAAATGGCCTGGACAGGGTAAGATACTGTCCCCACACCATGCTTTTGATGCACTTGCTCCTTTGACACCCAACAAATACAGGTCTTTGCAGCTTTCCTAGGTTAATGTTCATGGTGTTGCATTTTGATAGTGTACCCTCCATGGCACATTGCCCAGGCACTTGGGCACTTGAAGGGGTTCTCATTAGAAGTAAAATCAGAGATGGCAAACATGATCTCCCCCCACAGAAGGGGGGAAGAGCCACAGTGAGTGTAAAAGGGCTTGCAGTCAGTGGGAGGCTCCAACCCAGCGATAATCATTCTACCATGCCACTGGGTTGTTGGCAGATGGCTGGCACTGGTGGTGGGCACTGGAGCAGCTCTCTGGTGGTGACTGTGACTAGCTTGGCAAATGCAGTAAAAGGTTTTGGCCATTTTGCTGCTAGCCACTTTCCGCAACATCCATTCATCCAAGTTTGGATGACTTGACAATTCATCATGGGTCCAACAACCCAGAGAACAAGTTGAAATGTCTTCTTGTACATGAAAAGCCACCCTGTGGGAATGAGGTGGCTTCACACAACATGACAACTCCTCTTGGCTTGCCACTCATGATGGATTGTCATGTTGAGCAAACCCAGTATTTCTCCAGATTGCAGCTATGAAACGGGGGATCATGCCCTTCCTTATTAGGGCATTTTTTAAATTTTCTTGGTGAAAAAAATGTATCATCATGCCAGAGTACCCCTGTGTAAGGGATTAACTAAGGTGACTGTGCATGCATATCTGTGGTCATACAGATGTTATAAGACAGAGAAGGGCCCCTTTGATATGTGAAATGAGAAGGGGGTTGTGGAAGTAGACACATGAATATCTAGAGTTGCCTTTTTTCATTCTAAAACCACTCAACCAGTATGTACAAGGAAGCTGTGTTTCACAACTCATGGCATCCAGGAAAATACAGTTAAATTAAAACCAAAACAACCTGATTATACAATGTGACAGTATAGTTTTCTGTTTCCACCTAAGCATTCAGCTGCCTGCCCCCTGCATTTCACTTGCTATTGGCAGCCGGAAAGGCCATGGCAGAGCAGGTGGCCAGCTACTGCTGCAAGGTGGAGGAAGCCAGAGGGCAGGGCTGAGAAGGCAAGTTTGAATACTCGCATAGCCTTTTGCTCTGATGATATTTTGCTGCTTTGTAAAAGCTGAACCTACCAAATCATGCTTGCCATTAGATGCTTTGTGTATTTTAACTACTGCAACTTTAATTCTCCTACAATCAGAAGACCAGGATATGCATTTTTTTCTTAAAGGGAGAGTGTGAGACTCAACAGGTGAAATCAACATCTTAAGAGAAAACACACTACTGTGTGTAATATTAAATAAAGAAGTAGCATACCCAAAGTAAAGCCAAACATGGAATTTAGAGTTGCGAATGGAGAGGATGCTTAATCTTTTCCTTACTTTAAATTGCTCTTGTCCTACAGCAGCTTTTTTCACCATGAGGTTTCAAATATATGTTTTTAACTAATATGTTTGAAACGAATATGTGAAATTCTCATGTGCATTTAAAATCTGGTTAGGGACAATGAGGGAAATAGTAGGAGGCAAACAGGCAAAGTGCCTCCTTCATACCCCACTCTAAATCCTCTCCCTCATGCAGCATTTTTTTAAAAAATAAGCCACTAGTGTACCGTTCCATCAGTTAACATGTAATGTGTAGTTAATTCCCAGATTGTCCATCTTGGCACACCCACTAGAACTATCTTCAGTGGTATTTCTTGAAAGATATGGTGGAATCCCCCAACAGATGATGCAGAAATTTTCCTCTCAAGGAAGAAAATATGAAAACATCAGATCTAGTTCGAGACAGCCCAAAGACTGGTAATAGATCCCCATGTGGTGCTTCAAAATTTCTACCATATCCTCTATTACTGCTTGTTCTTTTGTCTCAACTTGCCATTATGGCCACACTTCAGCTGGCCATGCAAAAATCACACAAAGCCAGTCTAATCAAGCATTCCTTTCAGGGCCACAGCACAGGCAGGGAAGGAGCAGTGCAGGACTAAGTTGTTCAGGGAACACCAATACCAAGAGGAAAAAACCATCTTACGTGAAAAACATTTGTATGCGACTGAACATCTAAAAACATACATCAGTGTACTACACTGTTTGCCTTCCTGGGCTCCAGCTGGCAAGCAGTTGCTCCTCCCTGGCAAAACCGTGACAGTGGCATGGAGCCCTGCATGGTCCAAATGCAAGAACCTGAGAGAGCGCTGGCACCCAGATCCTATGAGAACCCATAAAATTGTGCTCTGACGATTGGGCCGTCTAACCTGCCACTGTAGGTTCTGAGTGGCTTTAAGCCAAAATTCTGTCCTCCCCAGCACCTGCTACTTAAGACATTTTTAACTGGAGATACCAGGGAACAAGCTGTACAGCTCTCCAGACATCATGTACTCTATCACTGAGCTATGGTTTCTGCCCCATTCCCATCAGTATTAACAGTGAGATGGCTCTCCACAGTGTCTCAAATGATGCCACACACACCCTTCTGCTACTTGGCACCCATCTGCCTGGAATGGACTACAGCTCATACTAGCCTGCGAATGTTGCCTAAGACCTGCACTTCTCTATAGTGCTGGGTTTTTGCAGGTACCTGATAATCACATTCTGACACAAAAAAGCCTTTTCATCATTGTGTATGCTCCCACCATCCACAACTTTAAATAAAAGTATATGTGCCATCGTTTGTATCATTGAGAAAGGGATTTGCAGTTCCGGAGCAAAAAGATGAGCAAGAACGCAGAGAAAGGCTAAGTGGAAGAAGCCATGCAAGAGGAAAGAGAAAGAGGGAGATACTATACCAAAGGGCAGAGCATATTCACACCGTCCATCTCTGGTAAACCCGGCTCCCCTTTAAAAATGAACTGTTAATTGAAAATGGAGACATACAGAGAAAAGTTAATAGGAAAGAAATGAAAAAGAAGGAATAGAAAGAAATCTACTCAAACCTTACAGATTCAGGAATGTTTTGTGTCACTGTAGAATAGTGGTCAGAATGCTGGGCTGGGACTCGGGAGATCTGGGTTCCAACCCCACCCCTACCCCCCACTGGTGGGTACTCTCAGCCTGATCTGCTTCACAGGGCTTCATAGATAGGAGGAAGACTATATAAGCCACCTTGGGTTCTTTGCAAGAGACAAAAAGGCAGGATATATATATATATAAGAACCTGAAATAAATAAAACTAAAAGCACATTTGTTCCTCCTCCTCTCATCAACTGGCTGTTCTTTGATATATCAGAACATCATAAGTTGTACCTGTGGAATAGCCACTGCTGATGGAATGGATCTTCCACACCCTTTGTTCACCTCCCTGTGCACCTGACAAAGCTCTGGCATTGGAGGCTACAGAGGGGAGGAACGGATGTGGCAGTGCTATTCCAAGGATGCAGTGGTGAAGCTGGGTCCAACCTGCTGGCTAAAGGATTGGACAGAGAGTAGATTCCTGATGTTTTAGATGTCAACTTCAAGCATTCCTGACCATTAGCCATACTGATAAGAACTTCTGGGTACTGAAGTCCAAATCATCTGGAGAGCTACCTTCTGTGTTAAAAGTCAGGTTGCTTATACTGCCAGATTAAATCACACATCCTGTGATGTTGTTAAACACGCTTCACCTTTCTAGCAAGGACCTGGTGAACATAGTGTGGGGAAATGAACAGAGACTCACTTTTTCTCAAACAACAACAATGAAGACGAGCAAAAAAAAAAAAAATTCTCCTGTGTCTCAGATGATGAAGACTTAAAACAGCTTTCAGGATGGTCTGTGTGATGTTTCTATCCATCTGTTAAATATCAGCGAATATAAAGCAGTTCTGCCTAACTTGTGACACACCAGCACAAAAGCAGCCTGCCAGCCAAATGTTGGCATTGCCAAATGTTTTGACAACTGCTCCTCCTATTTTTGCTGACATCAGGCAAGCAAGCAGTGCCCCAAAGGATAAAGTTTAATTAGTCCTTAGTGGACCATCACTTGGGGCTGGTGGGCTGTTTTGTTTGGTGAGTCACAAGTTGCACAGGCCTGATTAACAGTAAGGCTCCCTTTCATTTGATGTCCTCTTTTTTGCTGTGTAGGTTCTGCAGTGCCACCCAGCTAGTTCAGAAGAGCCTCAGCAGAACATTATGCTAGAGCTGATGGGACACTCGACTCTCTGAAGTTCTGGCTGCATCTAGACCGTGTCTCTGTGAGCACAGACCAGACAGTGGGTTTGACAATGGGGCAAAGATGTGCAACTGCATCTGCATGGTGTCATGGCCCTGTACCAGTCATTCCACCAAACGGGGTTCAGTCTGGACCTTCACTTGGTCTGCTTCCTGCCCTCTGCATGCATTGCTGTCTCCTTGCAAAAAACTGCATTCATGTGTCGAGCCCCTTTAATCCTTCTCACTGTCAAACATGCAATCACGGTACACCAGATGCCATTGTGAATCCAAATATTTGAAATTACAACCAGTTGAGAGGGTCACTCTCATTAATGTCGGATTAGTATTGTTGAGCTAGGATTCGAGAGTAATCGAAGATGAATTTTTGTTTTTTAGCCAACTTAAAATAAATCACTAGTAGTTTTACAGGTCTATCAAAGTACCATGACAATGGTGTACTCCTACTGTCAAAATACTGCCTTGCTGTATCAACACAGAAAGGGATGCTAGGTTGCATGTGCACCATCAGTCATAAAGAATAAAAAGGCTTCAGACTTTACCAGACTTTACCATCTATTTTAGCAATATACAGTGGTACCTCGGCTCACAAACGCTTCAGTTCACGACCAAATTAGGCCGCGAACAAAAATTTCATAAAAATTTTGACTCAGGTCACCGAACTCCACATTGGGTGGCGACTGTGATCGCAGCATCTCCCCACCCCCCCGAGTGGGGAGATGGCTGCGATCATGCTGGGGGTGGTGGGGGGAGATGGCTGAGATCGCGCCCATCTTTCCTGCACAAGCGCAACCACGATCTCGAACATCTCGCCCCCCCAGCACAATCATGCCCGTCCCCCCCGGCACGTGCAGGGATGATGGGTGTGATTGCAGTCATGCTGGGGGGGCAGGGAGATGGCCGTGCTCATGCTCAGGGTGGGGAGATTGCCATGATCTTTGTTGTTCTTTGTCACTTTGCTTCCCATTTTTCTGATTAAAAAAAATAGTTACAGAACAGATTAACCTTATTTACATTGAACCTTATGGGAAAATTTAACTTGGCTCATGACCAGAGTCCAGGAATGGATTCATGAGTCAAAGTACCACTGCAGTAGTGTACTAAAATTTAACAAAGTTGTGCCTATGAAATCCTACTGTGAAGAAAGCCTTACTATCTCTGTGTCCACATTCCTTCTATGAGGCCTATAACATTGAATTGGTAACTTATTTTAGCAAGTTTCTAGCCCTGAATAAATATAAAAATGAACAATTGACAGGAACTGATGATTCCTGATTAATATCGTGTACTCTGTTCTTTTACCTGGGACATGAAAACAACCCTTCCCCCTTCAAAGTAAATTGAAACGACAACAAAGTATGTATGAAACTTTTATCAGAAAAAATGTGTTTTCTGGACTGGATCAAGACTTAGTCATTGTATATTTAATGATTTCCATGGGTTCTTCTCTGGATCAAACTTTCCCTTTTCAGACTGTGATGGGACACCTTGGAATAATATTCTAACCCCACAATATAAGATGCATGTTTTTCAAGATGATAAAAAATTAGAAATCCAAATTAAGTGAGGCAAGCATGTTTTGAAAATGCATCTGTGAAATGTTACATAGCTTGACTTATGCTTTTGAAATGTATCTGCAAAAATAATTTAAAGGCACACTCCTACGCAAGTTTAGGCAGAACTGACATAATTCTTGGCTAGGGCATGCTGGCAAGTATAGGCAGTATATATGTATGTACAGTATATCACAGAAGTGAGTACACCCCTCACATTTTGTAAATATTTTATTATATCTTTTCATGTGACAACCCTGAAGAAATGACACTTTGCTACAATGTAAAGTAGTGAGTAGACAGCTTGTATAACAGTGTAAATTTGCTGTCCCCTCAAAATAACACACAGCCATTAATGTCTAAACTGCTGGCAACAAAAGTGAGTACACCCCTAAGTGAAACTGTCCAAATTGGGCCCAAAGTGTCAATATTTTGTGTGGCCACCATTATTTTCCAGCACTGCCTTAACCCTCTTGGGCATGGAGTTCACCAGAGCTTCACAGGTTGCCACTGGAGTCCTCTTCCACTCCTCCATGACGACATCACGGAACTGGTGGATGTTAGAGACCTTGCGCTCCTCCACCTTCCGTTTCAGGATGCCCCACAGATGCTCGATAGGGTTTAGGTCTGGAGACATGCTTGGCCAGTCCATTACCTTTACCCTCGGCTTCTTTAGCAAGGCAGTGGTTGTCTTGGAGGTGTGTTTGGGGTCCTTATCATGTTGAAATACTGCCCTGCGGCCCAGTCTCCAAAGGGAGGGGATCATGCTCTGCTTCAGTATGTCACAGTACATGTTGGCATTCACGGTTCCCTCAATGAACTGTAGCTCCCCAGTGCCGGCAGCACTCATGCAGCCCCAGACCATGACACTCCCACCACCATGCTTGACTGTAGGCAAGACACACTTGTCTTTGTACACCTCACTTGGTTGTCTCCACACACGCTTGACACCATCTGAACCAAATAAGTTTATCTTGGTCTCATCAGACCACAGGACATGGTTCCACTAATCCATGTCCTTAGTCTGCTTGTCTTCGGCAAACTGTTTGCGGGCTTTCTTGTGCATCATTTTTAGAAGAGGCTTCCTTCTGGGATGACAGCCCTGCAGACCAATTTGATGCAGTGTGCGGCATATGGTCTGAGCACTGACAGGCTGACCCACCACCCCTTCAACCTCTGCAGCAATGCTGGCAGCACTCATACGTCTATTTCCCAAAGCCAGACTCTGGATATGACGCTGAGCACGTGCACTCAACTTCTTTGGTCAACCATGGCGAGGCCTGTTCTGAGTGGAACCTGTCCTGTTAAACCGCTGTATGGTCTTGGCCACCGTGCTGCAGCTCAGTTTCAGGGTCTTGGCAATCTTCTTATAGCCTAGGCCATCTTTATGTAGAGCAACAATTCTTTTTTTCAGATCCTCAGAGTTCTTTGCCATGAGGTGCTATGTTGAACTTCCAGTGACCAGTATGAGAGAGTGAGAGCGATGACACCAAATTTAACACACCTGCTCCCCATTCACACCTGAGACCTTGTAACACTAACAAGTCAAATAACACCGGGGAGGGAAAATGGCTAATAATGCCCAATTTGGACAATTTCACTTAGGGGTGTACTCACTTTTGTTGCCAGCGGTTTAGACATTGATGGCTGTGTGTTGAGTTATTTTGAGGGGACAGCAAATTTACACTGTTATACAAGCTCACTACTCACACTTACACTGTTATACAAGCTCACTACTCACAAAGTATACTCACTACTTTACATTGTAGCAAAGTGTCATTTCTTCAGGGTTGTCACATGAAAAGATATAATAAAATACTTACAAAATGTGAGGGGTGTACTCACTTCTGTGATATACTGTATGTATGTATTTCTAAACATGCATAGGATTATGGCCTAAATCCATAACTGACTGGATCAAAAAGGTGCATTAAATATGCTTCCCTGTTGTATATTTTCCAAATAGGACAAAGGTAAGCAATATTCTAGGATTATATAACACAGAACAAAGTCTTTACCAGTAACTTCACTGGAACTTTAAGTAACCAAATGGAGCTAGTCATTTGGCACTGGTCACCGACTCACAAGAAGCATCACCGGTTATGCCTACCTCAAGGAAAAAGTAGCTCATCATAATACATAAGTCACAAACTGGGCTTATCAAATTTGTGCCTCTACAGTAGAAACATAGTACAGACTACGCAAAATGTTGGCTTCTTCTTTACATCCTGCATTTCAAGTTCTAACATTGCTCACTGTCCTATGTATTGTTGCCACAAGCCCCAAGCACAGTATCTGTTGCTTGTTAGCTATAAGATATAATTCGCAAACAATATAAGATAATGGATCCATAAGCCTTACACATCTCTTACAAGAAAGAGGAGACATGGCATTGGATTAGTTTACTGTCCAGCTCCTCTAAACTTTTTGGCAGATTTATATTTGATCACCTATCAGATCCTATCACCCTTTCTACAATTATTCACTTTATTCTAAGCAAGAGGGTAGAAGAATGAACTCTCTCTGAGCCTACCATGTGTCTGGCCACTGTTTCTTGTTTTCATATGTTATCCTTTTCTGATACGAGTTCGAATTGTTACACTAAATTACCTGGTTCAGATTATTAAACAACCTACAGTTGTTTACTGAAACTATGGGCTGTCTTGGTATGTGTGGAAGTGAGTGTGCAGTCTCCTGACTGCTTTTACCTGCTTTGTTCTGCTGAACTCAGGAATGCCCTGTTTCTGGATAACACGCAAACCTGGAACTCTGGGCTATTCCAGAGTTTTAACCCAAGAAGAAATCACAGGTTGTTTGATCATCTGAATGGTGTCAGTGAGTGGTCATATTCACTTCTGTGGCTTCCCTTCTATGTTAGCTAGTTTACATGTGATGTGGCTTTCTCCTTATGTTTTCTTCTATCTTTAAACATGGATATCAAATTACTCTCTAGTGTCGCAAAAGAAAGGCTGTTAAGCATTCAAGTGTGATTCTAAGTTGAAAATAGCTTTCCTCCAGAAATTTTGTACTTTGGCTGCAGTTGTCAAAACCAGTGAAAATATGTTAAAAGGGATGCGTATTCTCTGCAGTATCAAACCATACCACTGGACAAGGCTGGTCCAATCCAGGGGGGCCTGGTTCTCCTTTTTGCCCCTTTGCTCCTTTTCTGCCCGGCAGTCCTCTTTCTCCCTGTCGACACAACAGACATATGAAACTCTTCTACCTGAAAGATCTGAGTGAGAACACTATCACTTGTTAAGCATCAAACTTCAGTCCCCACCCAGTTTCATTTTGTTAGAGTCAGCTTTTTCTACAAGATCTCTTTTCTGTGGATTTGCATCAAAGCATGGATCCTGTTGACTCCACATCTAAAGATTCTAGGCGGATGTACACAAAACTTTTTCAAGCCCTGTTCAGACATTCAAGAGAATATGTGAGGGCATTCAGACATGCTGGGTTGGGGCTCTGCACGTGTCTCTGGGCAAAAACCCTTCAGGCTTGGAAATGTAGTTACCTTCCTTGAATTCAAGTAGAATGCTCTGTGTGGTTGTGGACTAGGGATGTGCGAGGGGGTGGGAATCCATCACATTCCCCCGGCTTGGTTCCTTGGACTCCAACTCACTTTCTCACAGTCATGAATCCAACTTCCTGGTGAGAATGCGGAGCATTCACAGAGTACCTGCTAGGAAGAGAGACCTGCACAAGCAGTATCTTTCTTTTGCGCAGGTGACTTGTGGCCTTTGTGCTGTTGGCAGGAGTGCAACCGGCCTTCCACCAGTGTTTGTGGACTTCCTAGGTTGAGGGCCGAGCATGAGAAGTCCAACGAACAGAAGATGGCTGGATTCCAGGGAGAATCATCACTACCCTATTGCAGACCCTGCCTTGGCAGCCAGTGTGCATGACTGCCAATATTTGATGGCATCCAACAGGCTTTTCCACCTAAATCCAAGGGAGACATTCAAGTTCTAAATCGATGTTTGATGTCAGTAATGGATTGGACAAGAGTGAACAAACTGCTGGTTAATACAGAAAAGACAGAGGTAGTCCTGCTCAGTGAAGAGGTTATACTCCCCTTCGAGACTCAGGCTTGCCATTTGGGTCTGCCCCTGCATTCAGTCCTCTCAGCTTGGATACCCAAGTTCTGGCAGTGGCCAGGAACACATCTGCATGACTAAGACTAGTGTTCCAGGCTGTTCCTGGAGATGTCAGGCTTGGCATCGGTGACACATGCCGTAATTACATCCTGTTTGGGCTATTGCATTGGGCTTTAGATGGGGCTGCCTTTGAGATGTACTAAGAAGTACTAAGTACTAAAGGTTTCCTTATGGGGGTATGTGGCTTCCATCTTGCAACAGCTTCATTGGTCACTAGTTTGTTCCCCAGCATGAGTCTGCTTGGGAATTAAGAACCTCCAGAGGAGTTACTCTCTCTGTCCTGCAACCAGGAAGGGTACATTTTGAGGGAAGAGAAGGGAGTGCCTTCTCAGGGGCAGCTTCCAGGTTGAGGAACTCCCTGCCACTTTGGCTCCATGTTTGCTTTGTCACCAGCAGGCACATAAGTCTTTATTCAACCAAGCATGCGGCTTTTCAGCTGACTTGTTTACTGTTGCATTTTAATTAAAATTTTGTGTTTTGCCTTGTAATTTATTGTTAGCTGCCTTAAACTCTTATATGTACTAGAAAGATGAAAGCAAAATGTATGCTATAAATGCAAATGTATTCCATTGTTAGAGGGCTTACTTATACACAACAATTTCCATGTATTGAATGATGTAGGATTAGAGCTATAACTTCTCAAAAAGAGTTTCTAATAAAATGGAAGGATTTTAAGTGTAATCTCACCTAATTAATCCTGGAGTCCTGTTGCATACTTTCTTGCATGCCATTTAGGGCATTACAGTGATAATGCAGAATGTGATGGTAGACTATAGCTGAAAGTATATCCTATAAAATTAACTGTACATAAGATGCTAGAAAATCTGTTTGATATTCATGTCCATCTATAGCATAGCAGAGATTTGAATGCTGGCATGCTCAGGCTTGTTTCTTTCTCAATGGTTGACAAATATACATGGAGTAGAACAAAATGGCAGAATGCTAAGAAGGCTGAATAGACTCTACCAGATCTATAGGTGGAGAATGCCATTGTGAATGATTCCCTATTGCCTGAAACTTTGCCTGAAAAGGGATGTTATGCTACAGCTATCTCAGCCAACTTCCTGATGTGCTAGTTTTCCTCTTGCAAGGGGAGTTTGCTTTTTGCATGAAGGAGCATTAGAAAATGTGAGCCCAACCCAGCAGTACGAAGCAGCATAGCCTTTCATCATTTCAGGATTCTACCACTTCTTTCCGTTGCATGTGTGGAGCAGTTCAAGTATCCCACGGCCTAGTGCAAGCAATGGAAAGGAGGATGCCCCACTTAACTCTCAGTGGGGCACAACTTTCCTCAGTCAGAGGAGGAAGAGCAACAGCAGGAACAATTAGGCAAATGAGTGATTGCATGAAGGCCAAACTGACATATTTAGAGGAGGGCTGTGAACTCTTTTGAGGTACTGTGTATATTCAAGCTGAGATACTAAAATTCTCAATCGTGCCACTTCAGGTTATAGGTGTGGGAGAGCCCTGTTTTTAAAAGGTTTCCATGTGTAACAAACTGGAAACCAACATTAAAAACCCTCTCCAGATAATATATAATAATAGTGCAACAAGAAGTGGTTTATGCAAAATCTTTCCCCCTGATGTGTTCATTTGCTACAGAGAGTATTTAAAAAGTGGAACAACATTCTGCACTTCTACTTTCCATCTATATAACATGTTGAGTAGCTCCTAATGTGCAGTTAGACGAAAAGCGCCTGTGACTTTCAGCACGCCCCAGCCGGCATGCTTCATGCTGACTGGGGCATAGTGGGAGTTGCAGGCATTTTTCCCGTCCAGCCTTTTACTGGATGTTGGGCAGCCTCAGTACTCCTATGCCCACAATGTAACATGCGAAATGTGCCATAGGCATGCATGTATTTCACAATTCTTCATCTTAAACGAACCCAAGACTGACTGACTGTCTGTTTGCACAAACTTCAGGCCTTTGGCTATCTAAAGAAATAAAATAATATTTGCACATAAACCTCAGATCACTATACATTACACTATATGTATAGTGAAAGGTGCATAAGCATTCATGCATTCTCACTACACAAATTGAGGGCATAATGTATAACTGTGTGTAACTGGGCATACATTTGCAGTGAAACATTTTCTACCTACAAAGCAGCCTAAGAATAAAAATGCAAAGACAGGTTGTATATAGTACTGTCTAGGTCTCACTACTTTGCAGGTCAGGAATTGCCATGTTGAATAATCTACCAAAATATTTCCCTGCATGTAGAAAAACAGCATTGAAAACTTAATGGAAATGACTAATTGAAATATTTCTGAGACGCTAGCTTTTTCTGAGCATAGAGTTATACAATGGATGGGGTGAACAGATTATCATTTCAAATCTTCAATTTTTCCACCTACCAAGTCTGAAGTTGTACTACATGCTATTTTGCACATTCAAATTTGCTTCAAACGAACAAGGCTACGCTACATTGGACCTTGATTCTCACAGACTGGAGACAAAGAATAAAGTGCTTATACAGAAATGCTGTCAACAAATTTTCAGCTGTATTAGAATATAAGATGATACTGATGGTATCTAGTACCATTCAGATTAGAAAAACTGTTTCCTTTATGGGAGGCTGTCAAGGTGAATAGGCAGTGTTTTAAACAGGCAGCTGAATTAAAGGCAAGGATTTACTTCAGTGAATTAGAAGTGGTACTTACTTTTTCTCCTCTTTCACTTTTTTCTCCTTTTTCTCCTCTTAGGCCTGGGAAACCCTATACAAGTAACATTGAAAAAGTTTCAGTTTAGTGCTAAATAGTTCTGGTAAGAAAGAAAGAAAAAATACATGTTTTTTCTTTAAGTAACCATTGTTGACTGAGATAATAAAACAGTCTCAGGAAAAATCTTGTGCATTTCATATAATTTAGATCGCAGTGTGGCTAAATCTTAGTGTTTAGTATAAATCTTAGAAAATGTATGAAATTTGTTAAAACACCACTAGGTGGCATGCATTTGAAATTCATGGAAACTGAAAGTGCTCAGAACAAGTAACTCCACTTTTAGGACCTTCTGATATGCACCATCTTAATATGTCTGATAGCCCCACTTTAAAAATATCTGCTAATTTATGTTTCACTTTTTATTCAAATCAATAACAATGAAGCCCAGTGAATGAATATGCTTGATTTGGTTCTGGGAAACAGCCTGAGCAGCCTCAGTTTCTCATCTGCAAAACAGAATTGATAGTGACTGATGTGATAGAATTGCTATTAGGGTCAATATAACAGAGGGGTAAAAATAACCCAAACCTGTTAAGGGACATAGTAAACGCACTGAGATTCATTTATGCAGTGTAAGCATTTTAATAACACCCTTCAATCATATTCCCAGGGTAGCTCATGAAAAGAGCACAACTAAATAAATAAAAAAGTAAGTGAAAAGACATAAAATTATGAAAGCAGAAAGAAACTGCCCACAGAATCAAAACTGCTTCTGAACATCTTGGGGCTTTGCCTGGCATCAAAATAAACCCATAAGTGCCTAGTGAACATCTCAGGTAAGTGTTCTACAGCTTGAATGCCACAACCAGAAGAACCTCTCTCTAGCACCACTTGCCTCTTTGATGTAGCCAGACTGCAGCACTGCAGTGCTCACTGGGTTTGGAACCAACTTCTTAGCATTAGGGCATTTCCCCTAAATGCTGGTATTCTAACTAAGAATAGTTAGCAAACATTTTAAGAATGCAAGGAACCATAGTACTTTATAGAACAAATCAGACTGCTACCCTCAGTAGTAGTACCATCTACTCTGGCTGCAAGAGACCTTCTGGGGTTGTAGGTAGAGGTCTTTTCTGGCCCTCCTCCTTGAGATCCTTGAACTGGAAACACCAATGAGCAAACTTTGGACCAAAGTGTATGACGTATTTCCCAGCAATGATCCTTGGGACAGTCATTTCAAAGTACAAGCCGCCCCTTTGAATTCATTCCTGCATGGTATGTTCACATACTGATGATACAATATAGGTAGTACACCTATTACTTACATCTAATCCTGGTTCACCTGGCTTTCCCTGTATTTATTGAAAAGCAAGAAATAAAGAAAAACGAAGAAATGTGAGTGGACAACTATGTTAAGGGGTTACTTTCATGTAAATTGGCAACAAAATGGCTACGTATACTGGATATGAATCAAAATGAGTTTTAGTTCCTTGAATTCAATTGGTGATCAAGCACAGAGCTCTCTCCCATTAAAATGGGCTGGGTTGTGACCACTGTGCAGTACATTTGGACAACATTGACTTTTTTTTAGTAGATCCCATGACTCACTAGTTATTTTATTGTGATACAAGCAGTAACATGTTTACTTGTTAGCGTTGTCTAGAGATGAATTACTTATTACAAATAAATTCTCCTTACTGATGTATTTAGATATATATATACAGCTCCATTCCCATAGGCTCTGGTAGGTTACAAGGAACTAAAACCAACAATAATTAAAATTTTTACAACAAACAAGCTTATTGAATAAAACTAATCTGAGAACTAATCTGGGAAGGGCTGTTGGAAGAGATGCATCTTTAACTCCCTCTTGCAGGTAGCAATCTGGGATATCTGACACATCTCTCCTGGCAGACTTTTCCACAGTTTAGGAGCAACCACTGAGAAAGTCCTCTAGGTAGCTGACATTAACCTCAGAAAAGCAAACTTCAGAAAATTATCCCCAGAGGACCTTAACAGGCACGACAGAATGTATGGGCAAAGGCACTCCTTGAAGGTATATTGAACCCAAGCTATGAAGAGCTTTAAAGGCAACTACCAGCACCTTGTACTGCATCTGGAAATATATTGGCAGCCAGTGCAGAGACTTTAATATCAGTGATACGCGGTCTTTCCGTGATGCCCCAGGTTTGTATTACTTGACAAGCTGCTGGTGGGTCCTGAATAGTAAAAAAAATGGCTGCCTACTCGTACATGTGCCTCAGCCCATCACAGCTTGAAGAGAGAGGAGCCACTGTGGTATAGTGGTTAGAGTTTTGGGCAGCAACCTGCTTCTAGTCCCCATTTGGCCATAAAGCTTATTGGGTGACTTTTGATGAGTAATTTAACAGTTAACCTCACAGGGTATGGTAAGATCAAATGGAGGAGGAATAATAAAAGTCACCTAGGCTCCGCAGTGGCACAAAAGCCCATATGTGTGATGCACAGAGACCATGAAGAAGAAAAGTAGGCTATAAGTATTTTTTTAAAATAAATCTCCTTTTTACCTTTTCTCCTTTAGTGCCTGGTAAGCCAATAAGTCCAGGGGTACCAGCAGGACCCTAGGGAGAAAAACAAATGATAGGAAAGATTTTGCATGTTTCAGTTAAAGCATCTCCTCTAGGGAGACAGGGCTTCAGCTTTGCTACTACTCACCTGAGGTCCAGGGGCACCTTTTTCACCTTTATGACCACTTTCACCTTTTGCACCCTTTGCACCATCTGAGCCCTACATAAAAAGAAAAATATTTATTAGGCTTTCAACCAGTTAAATAAAGTTTGATCTCCTACTTTATATCTGATCCTTAAATCAATTAAAGTTAAAGTTGCATTAAATTTAAGTAAAATTCCTATTACAACAATGCACCAGAACAAAAACAGTGTTAAAAATAAGCACATATTCCCTTTAACTCACAATCTAACCATTCAAAAAAATTCCTAATTGATTATTGAACCAAATATTTCCCCATGTAAGAGATCATGTAAGCATTTTGTTCACACAGCTCAATCACTGAATGATTCAGTTATCTTTCAGTTAGGTGGAGGTGAATCCTCAAAGAATAAAACCTTAGCAAGCTTTCTTAATCTCTTAATATCATTCCACTTCATTTCCTGTGGAAGAAGGCAAACTGATAACCAGGACAGAGGTGGGCAGCAGGTAGAATGGGATCTATAGTAGCTCTGTGGATGAGTTGCAGCAGATTGGCAAGGGGCTTTGGCATTGAACTATTTAATCTTAGCAACAACAACATGACCTTTAATCATAAGTTAGGGTGCTGAAATGAATCTCGGGGGGGGGGGGATCAGGATTGTGTTTTTGCCTAAAAAGACTGCAAGCTTATACTGCAAATAAATTCTTGATCTGATTCTTGATTCCATGTGGAATTCTGTTCCTTAACTATGTTCAATGAATCTCTGCCCTAGGACTATTTTGTACCTGAGTGCACTTGGTGGACTCTGAGGTTCCAATAAAATGAAGTCACTTCCAGAGTGTGAGGTCTGCCCACTAGGGTTTATTTCCTACAGTACACATAGGACTGCAACGTTTCTTATGGGAGAAAGAAGCTGCAGAAATTCTGGATTATGTAACTTTACTTGCATACTTTTCTATAGTGACTAAGTCTCCCTTGCCCATTGCATGACTCTACAATTCCAGTACAGACTGTGCTTGTGAAAAAGAGACCAGTTTTTCTTTCCTCCTGAAGGATATAGAAAAGAAAAAAGACTATTGATTTCTCTCTTGTGGGCTACGTTTCCATGGGGTGGGGGGAGAGAAACCACCCCTTGCTTCCTGTCCCAAGTTCTTTGTGGAGGGAAAAAGAGATATACTTTCCCTTTCTGCTGGTCTTTGGAGAAGGTGGAAGCAGCAAGATCCTGCCCCACCTTCCTCAAAAACCAAGCATGGCGGGTGGTAAACACCCTTCCTTTTCTCCACAGGAAACCCATAGAATGAAAAGAGGGATGCTTTCTCCTCCTGTACAGCAGGCAACAGAAGCAAGGTTTCCACATCTGGCTTCTGCAAAGACAACTGCGCCCTTCCTGAAATTTGCTCTATCTGTCAGAGAATGTGACTATTAATAACGGCTACAATCTAAGATAACACATTAGGTCCCTGTTGAACAGGACCAGAGGAGAGGACAGGATGAAGGTCAAGGAAAGGAGAAGTAATTCCTTGGACACAACTGAAGTATATTGCCACTGAACAAGACTACACAGTACCAGTCTTGGTACCTGATAAAAGAGATACAACAAAGAATGGGACACAAAAGGAAAAATGAGATGTTGTAATGTGTGTACCAATCTGTGTTACAGCTATGTATTATTCGAGGGAAATTTGAAATGGCATGTAAGAGTTATGAATACTATTGTTTCATTTCTGCATTCCTGCACAGTGGCTGAAACCTGCACATTCTGATTCAGAAAGGAATTTCATTAAGGCTAGATGGCCTGGAAATAGTTGGGATTCTTCTAATATGGATCTCATCTGTAAAACTACTGCAAAACATCAGCTCACAAAAGAGCAAACTGTTGTATGACTCCACCCTAATAAAAGCTCAGTGCTGTATCTCCATCTGAAGAAAACATTTTGCATTAATTGGACCGATTTTTCATAGTTGCTGGGAAGTCAACATCCTAAACTTAGTAACATCGATGCAAAATGGTTAGTTGCTGCAAATAATCATAAATTATATTAGCAATTTTATTACCTTACCTTATGCCCTTGATTTCCTTGAGGACCCTGCAAGGTATCAATACATTGAAAACATGGTTTGAGGGAGATCAATATATAAGTACAATCTTCAACCTCTGCTCTTTAGAGATGTGTCCTTCTACTCACAGAAGGCTCTTTGGTTCAGCACAGGCTTTCATGAATGAAAAGCGGGGGAAACAAATTTTGCTGATTCTCATAGCCTCCTGGGCCCTGCAAATCTGATTCACATATTTAGGCAACCCTTTGGAATAACACAGAAGATGAAGAGGGGCACTGTAAGAGGAAGGAAGGAATTGAATATCACCTCTGTCCCTCTTCCATTCACGGCAGTGTCCACTACAGCAAAGAATAGAGGAGTACAAGTGGGTGCAATGCTTGTACTATTATACTGATATTTCAAACATTTCCTTCCATTACAGAGAAAAGCAGAAGCCTAAATAAATAGATGCTCCTGGGTACAACTGCTGCCACTTATGCAAGTAGTTCCGCATAAAAGAGAGATGGAAGCTAGAGAATAGTTTCTCAGAGTAGCCAAACTGAGTGCTATTCTTTTTACAGTTTTATAGCTAAGTATCTCACAGGCTTGCCAACAACCTAAACAAACATAGTAAGGCATGAAGCTATAATCTGAAGATGCCCTTGTGCTCAGCTTAGTTGAAGTGAATGGTACAAATGTTGAAGCTGAAACATCTTTCCTCATTTAAAACCTTTATAAACCCATGTGAACTTTTATAAACCCTTTCCATCTCAACTGCATTTCCCCCTTTGGAAATCTACATTACATTTTGGTAAGAAAGTGGGCTATAAATGTGGCAAGATTGCAGGCAGAAAGAAAAGGGAATGTGAATTTTTAGGGGCCAAACTAGACATGCTGGAGCAGCGACATTTGTTCATCTCTAAAATGTGGAAGGGCAAGGGATCTAAAAAAATGTGTATGTGAGAGGAGCTGAACAACTTTACTCCTTATATTGCTGCACTCTGTCACCTGAATCAGTTGCAGGTAAGGAGGGGAGGGGATCATTCAGCTTCTCTCGCTCATGTCTGTCATTTGACATCAAAACTGACTATCTTGCACCATTCCCTGCTCTAGATGGGAATTAGGCGGACACATGAAGCACAAACATGAATGATCCCATCATGTCTAGTCTGACACAAGAGTTTAGCACTACAAACTGGGTACTGATGCAAACACTGTGTCCATAAAAAGCTACTCCAAAGGAGAGTTTATGGCAAACAATGAGAAGGGATTATGACTGATGTGGCAAAGTCATACTCCTGGAAAGGCTAGGGTTGAGTGAAGAGAAAATCACTTCAGCAAATTCCTAGCTTTACTCCTAGTTTAATTAATTTGATAATATATAGATAACCTTCCCATCCAAGCAACTGCAGTAGCATTTTGTACAACACACAAAAAACATTTCATCATGAAAAGTTATTTTAAATGACTCCTAATTACAACAGATATGATATCCAATATTACCATATTTCCCCAAAAATAAGACCATGTTATATATTAATTTTTGCTCCAAAAGATGCATCAGGCAATGTCTTATTTTTTCATGTATAACAATCTACATTTCTTCATTTATTCATGTACAAAAATCTACATTTATTCAAATACAGTCATGTCAGCTTTTGGAACATCATCATTACTCTCCAAATTGTGTTGCAACGGACATACTAAATGTGTCCATCTGGCTGACGATCTTAACTGGGACTTATTTTTTGGGGTAGGGTTTATATTACAAGCATCCTGAAAAATCATGCTTGGGCTTATTTTCCAGTTAGGTCTTATTTTCGGGGAAACAGGGTATTAATTGGCTCATGGAGATGTTAAGAGATATTCACCTTGGGTTGGATCCAGATATAGACATGCACAGCTGAGTTGGCAGAAGCAGCCTTCCTCTCCCCTCCTCCTCACAGCAACCCATCCAGCTCCCTAAAGATGCTACACTGCTGAAGGTTGGGGGACCCAGGGACATTGTGATGCTGGGGGCAAGGGGAACCCAAAATAATCAGGTGGCAGCACCTTCTGAAGGATGAGTCCTTCTGCCCACAGGAGGCAGAATCTGGATCTAATCCTTAACATCACGACACTAAGAGAGATAAGGATAGGTTTACATCCCCCATAGAGTCTATGGGTCAAGTGGGCCTCCTTTGAAACAGTATAAATAAATACAATTACTACACCTTTTCATCAACATGCATTTTAATACACACGTTACAATGCAGTAATGGCATGCACACATTACAAAAGCTGAGCAGGGCTGCCCAGGACAGGGCATTTGGCAGGGCATCCATTCATAGGGTCGTCGTAAGTCAGAGACAACCTGGCAGCACGTAACAACATACACATTAGGGACTCACCTTATGTCCCTGTATCCCTTGAGGACCCTAAAGGTAGCAATTTTTTATTTGTAAAATGGGGTTTCAAGTGTTCTAATACATAATCCAAGAACTTTATGACTCTCAGGTGCAAATTTTCATGCTCCAACTGTTTCAGAAAGCTGAAGTGGCATATGCAACTATCAAGTTTCAAAAAAAAATCCTCAAGATAGAATATATATTTCTTGAGTCCTCTAACTTTAAAGCTTATAAAAGAATGAACAAAATGAACGAAATGAAAATACAGCTTCTGATTGATCAAATAATATATAGTGAAGTTGGTAAAGCTTCTAAAATTGTGGAAGATGGTGAATCTGGCTCTCACCTGTCCTTGCCAGAAACACATTAATATCTTTACTGTGGCCATGGTACTATGCTAGGGGTCTCAAACTCCCGGCCCGCGGGCCAATTGCCAGGCCAGGCGGGGCACAGGGGAGGGGCCCTGTGGCCTTCAAAGCGCCGGCGGCACCTGGGCCGGCCTCCGGGAGCGACGCGGGGTGAGCGGCCCACCACCACCGCAGTGGTGGAATACTTGATGCGGCCCAGCCTCACCCAGACTCTACTTCCAGCGGCCCCCAGGTAAGTTGAGTTTGAGACCCCTGGACTATACTGTTCTGTTCTATTACTGCAAGCAAGCCCATACTGTTTCATTGCCCAAAACTACATTTTGAGTACAATTCCCCCCAGGAATGATGGGAGTTGTACAGACAAACCTTTGGAGGGCCACAAGTTGCTGAGCCCTGTCATATTCAAGCAATTAACAATTCCTCATCTTAACACTGGTTATCTTTGTGAAACCTTGAACTTTGTCCACTTTGTATCTTTTCCCCAATGTAAGTGCTGAAATAATTATAAACTAATTAATTTAATTTCCTCAAGCTGGCATTTTGGCATACATGTGCTATCTGAAGCTAGATTCAGGATCTGGTTTAGCATCTAAATATATCAATGGAAATTCCTGACTTTTGGAGTCTGTCCAGAATATATTCAATAGTTGATCTTTCTGTCAAGCAGCTAGTCAAGCAGAAAAACTCTTGCTGAGCATATTGCAAGTTTACTGGAGTGCTTGTAGCTGAGCAGCTCTGGACATACCATTTTCCCATTGTGAATAGGTATTATAAGCCTTTAGTACAGTGTGTTCAAAACAGTTTTCCTCATTCAAGAGTTGCTTTCACAGCCACAGTAAAAAGCATGTATGTTGTTTTGGCTCCCAACTGTTTAGTCCAGGGCTGAACAGAAGTAGATATCCAGATAATTTGGATTTCAGTTCCCAGTATTCCAGGTGGCCACGTTGGCAAGGGCATTCTGGGAACTGAAATCTGAAACATTTGGCAACCTATCTTCTATTAAGTCTTGCCTTTAGGGTAAACTTGATAAAATTCTCTCATTTATTTAACTAGTGATGTGTTCTTATTGTATCAACTCTGTGACTTCTTAAGGATTTTAATTGAGCAATGATAACCAAAGGTTAATGGGTTGAATTCAGAGATGGACAAAACCATGTGCTCATTAGCTCAACAATTATCACTTGCTTGTTGGAATGTGAAAATAGCCCAGCTTGTTTGGGCAATGAAAACTGTTCTTGTATTACTTACCATGGGGCCTGGGGGACCTGGCAATCCAGGCGGTCCTGGTTCAGGTATGATCTGCACCTATGGATTACATAATGAAGTGACTTAGATTATATAGACTGCATTGTAAGGTAATGAAAGATAACATCTTTAAAATGAAAATGCTGTTAAGGAAAATAAGAACATGGCAATTTATAGGATAATTTTAAGGGTCCTTTTAAAATGTTAAAATAGCATGTTTTAAAATATGCATAACTTGCGCTGTGGTTTAAAACAGATTGTTAACCACAATGCAGGCAGAGAGTCCCTGGTCTGAAGAATAACCAGTGAACTCTGGGTACAGCTGTATTTACATGAAATAATTTTTCATAGGCTTCATAATGTCTTAGGTGACATGGCAGGCAAGTCAGGGCAACAAAAATCAGTGTGCATCCTACAATGGTTTGCCCCCATTTCCCTCTATCTATACACTTAAACTACTGAGAAGGAAAAGCTGAATAAGAATAGGAATGCATAGACCTCACATTCTTCATAATAGCTTGTTAACTGCATGCAATGCACAGAGGTGTGTGAATGAGAGGAGTAAAGAAGGTTTACCAAGTTTATGGAGATCCTCTACACATGGGTGCCACGTGTGTGCTGGACTGGATTGAGGCCAATATGCCCAATGACTATGGCCACATTAGAGCCAGATCTGATAAAAACTGATGGCATCATTTGCACTTTAGTGTCATCATTTGTTAAAATGCTTTGTCTGGCTTTTTTTTTAAATAAAAGACTTAGGAAAGACTAAAAAAAAAATCCTACTCTCCTAATCAGTGAAAGAAAGCTTGAAAACCATCCCTATGACAAATCATGAATCAGTGCACAAAAAGCATCCTGGAGAAGCAGTAATTTTCAAGAGACTCTGGTGAATTTCACTGCATGTTGGGACTTTGGCCATGGCAAGTTTGTTTGTTTGTTTGTTTGTTTTTTCAATTTGAGATTTAAAACAGTCTGTCACCGAAAGGACATTGGCATAACATCATGACCTGTGATTCTGCCCTGTGGTGATAGTTCTGCCCTAAACCCATTTTGGGGCAGCAAATTGTAGGTTATGACTAAGTACAATAAAGCAAATGAGTATCTAATTTCTATAAAAGAGATAAAATTAGCTATCTATTCTCTTGCTAAAGAAGAAACATCTTGTGTTACTTAAATTTGCAGGAAAGAACATTTTTCAAGTACAAGAATGTTTAACTATTGCTTGAGGCAAAGGTTTTATAGAAATACAACAGAGAATGTACTTCCATGAATAAATTCCCCATCAGGCATCAGTTTGATGTCAACCTCCCTTTCTTGGCTGTTTTTGCTGCTGCCCCCTTTTGACCTTTTCATGTTTTAGGACTGTTTCAGATGTGATGGTTTTTCTACAGGGAAGGCACTTAGATGGAGGAATACACAAAAAACAGGAACTCCACCTCTCATCTTATATAGTTTGTTTCGCATGCACATACTGGAGAAGTCAGATGAGTTTGGATATGTAGAATGTACATGCACCAGGAAACAGTGGACATGAATGATCACAACGTCCTAGAACACTACCTAAGGCTTTCCTACATTTTAGAGTGGAGAGATTTTCTTATCTGTAGAAAAATCATTACATACAAAGCAGCCCTTAAGTTGTGATTATAAGCAAGCATCCTTAATGCATTGCATTTTGGTTTGGGATGTGAATAAGCTTTGAAAAGCAAAGGCTCCATGAAGTTTGCAGTATCACAAAATGTATTAATTCCACTGCAAAATTCAGCAACCTGTAGTATGGATGTCTTTAGTGAAAGCAAGAGTCCTGGTTTGTATAAAATTGACTGTGTATTGTCACTCTTTGAACAAACTGACCATTTTAGTAGTAATTTGATACATATGTACTTAGTTGTTCCCAACTTACAAGATCCTGCTTGCAGGGTGTACCAGGTTCTCCTTTTGGTCCATCAATCCCCTAAATATTAAAAAGAAAGAAGAGTCTGCGACCTGCAGGATGTATACCCACATAAAGGAAATTACACCCCCCTTAATTCCAATGCTTTATTTAAGCCAACTCTGCTGCCATAAGTTTCAGTGGGAAATTTCCTTGAAAGACTGAGCTCCTCTTGGCTCTTAATGCGCCAGCAGCAGAGAAATGGAAGGCAAATGGCACAGCTGGATTCCAGCTGAGCCATGCTGGGAAATATGGTGGTGCAATAACTTGCAGCAGTCTTAATGGCGGCATATGATGTGCCTGTTATTGTACACCTTCTCACAGCAAACCTTGTTTGAATATATTTCTGTCTCCTTAAGTGTGACTTCTCCACAGCACATTCTGATGGGGGGGGGGTGTCAGTTGGGGGGTATTTCCTTTGAAAATCACAGGAGAGGGGGGCAGTCCTTCAATCATTGCCCTCACTCACAGGAAGTCTCCATACAATTAATTTTTAAATTTTGCCTTCATTATCCAGAGACCATAGCTGTGTGGAAGCTCCCTACAGGAAAGCACTGCCCATCTTCCTCACAATATGGATAAATAAGATGAAAACATCATACAATCACAGAACAGTAGGACTCCACCACCCTTCTCCAGCTGCCTCTTGAATGCCTCCAGTGTGGGAGAAACCTCAACCTCCCTAGGTAGTTGGTTCCATTGTCATACTGCTCTAACACTCAGGAAAACTGGAATCTAGCTTGGTAACTGGAGACTGTTATCTCATGTCCTGCAATCTGAGATGATTGAGATCTTGGCCTTCCTCTGTGTGACAGCCTTTCAAGTACTTGAAGAGTGCTATCATAGCTCACCTCAGTCTTCTCTCAAGGCTAAACACACCCAGTTCTTTCAATTGCTCCTCATAAGACTTTGTTTCATATTTCTACAAATCTATTTTATTATTCTATTTGTACTCCACTTCTTCCTTCTTGTAAAAAATACAAGGTGGGTTACATAGTCCTCCTCCTCTTTACTTTAACCTCACAACAACTTTGTGAGGTCAGTTAGGCTAAGAGTCAGTGGCTGTCCCAAAGTCATCCAGCTTCCTGGTCAAGTCTAATGAAATAGTTCCCTCTTTTAACAGTAACATCACATGGTACGATGTTCACAAATGAGATGAGGGGTTTCTAAGGAAGCTCAAACAGCTGCCATGAATGCCCTGAACTGCCTTCCTGCATTAGTCTTGTTGGACCAGAAGAATGCCAGGCTATGGTCACTCTGTTTTTGTATGCTTTGTACTGATATGTCAGTGCTGTGGGATAATGTGATGTACCACTGCTTCCTATGTATGTTCTTTCATAGGTTTCTCTTCTGTGCATTTTAATCATATCAAGGGTACATGTGGGTACAAGGGAGGTTTTATTCCTCCCTCTTGATTTATTTCCTCCATGTCCATGGTCATTATTTTGGTCTTACTGGAAAGCAGGGGTAGGTGACCCAGTACCCTCCACACTGAAAGGCATTTTGGTTGCTTATCCTTGCTCTTGTAATCACCTCTTAGAGTGGCTCTTTTGGCCCAGGCTTGAAAACTTCCAAGATATAAACCTGTGAGGATCCATGTTTTCTAGCATGAAATAATGAGTGGCAACAAACCATCTAATCACAAAACCATATTGAAGACAGACATACCGGTGGACCAGACAAGCCCATTTCTCCTATTTCGCCTTTCTGCCCCATGATTCCAGGGCTTCCTTGATCTCCTTTCGATCCTTTAGGACCCTACAGTTTAATAAACAAAAAGGGAGAAGCATTGTTAAATACCAGGATTCATTTATATCACAACAAGATGATCCAGAAGCAAAAACGCACACATACCCATTCTCCTCATGCCACTCTAGAAACTACCCTCCATAGGCTGCTCAAATTCCTCACTGAGGGGTTCACGGAATTGCATTTGCAAAGGGCAAATCAAAGCATAATCTGGTGAAAGTTTCTTTTAAAAAGGTTTCTGGAAACTGAAATTAATGTTTGGCTTATGTAACCTAATACAAAACGTTCCCAGCATGCAAAATATTCTGGTTGGGGCACTGGCAAGCTCTTTCATAAAATGAATTCCTAATTCATATCATCACAGAGGAATGGGCAAGAATTTAGCTAACTGGTACACTGAGATGCAGCTGCTCAGCCAAGAAGCTGCATCTATCAGCCCTGCATTGCCCTTATCAGCATCTCCCTTGTGGCAAGGATACTATTTTAGGACACTTTCTAAGGTCATGGACATAGAAATGTGTTAATTTAAAGCAGATTTGCAACAAAAGAATTACTACTGTTATTACTATGCCAAAAAAGTTACAAATACTTGAAACACAAGAGAAAAACTTTTTTCCCCTAGAGGTTAGCTGAGTTACTGTGACACACAAAAATCTGGAGTGCCTCAAAGAGAGTAGGAAAAAGAACACAGGCTAAAAAGAAAACTCTGCAGATGAGCAGACGTGTGGAACAGCAGCAGCTGATGCCACAGCGACAGGTGGCAAAGGGCAAGGAAGCTGCAGCAGGACAGGCCGTTCCAGGCTCCAGCCTATCAGCTCCTCATCAGGGCCCACCATCCTCTTTACAGTGCATGACTCTCTTAGACAGCTTCAGCAGGACAGCTATATTTAGGAAGCCAGGAACTTCTTTGATACTTTGTTTGCCAAGCAGCTTTAGGATTACTTTTTAGGAATTTCCCTGCTCCTCAGGTTATCAGAAGGTGCTAGGGCAGTATCTGCCAAGGTTTGCCAACTTCTCTCTCTCTCCCGCACACAGACTTTCTGCTTTTGGTATGCTTCACCCAACATATATATGCTGAAAACAGTACTTAAAGATATTAACAGACATACTGGTAGACCAGTCATGCCAACTTCTCCAATTTCTCCCTTTTGTCCTACTAGACCAGTGCTTCCTTGGTCTCCTTTTGATCCTTTAGGACCCTGCATTCAAAGAAAAAAGAGTTAAGCTTATAGGTTTTTATACAATTCATTTGTTTCAGCATGGTGCTTTATAATTTATTCAACTTTTGTCTTGAGCTAGGCGTCTTCTCCAAATGAGAAAAGCACTTCAGCAATTATTAAAAGAGTCTATTCCACACAGAAACAACGTATTCACAAGCCTCAAAACACGCACTGCAGGTGGAAAGTTTACCTTTCACCCTGCCCCTATTTACCCAAAGCTTTGTTTATGAACCCTTTGGGGCTGGTCTCTGGAAGGGGGTGCACCATGAAAGTGGGCATGCCAACGCTCTTCCCATTGAGCCCCTATTTGGTCCAGCCAGTGAGTACGTCGATGGGCCCTTGTGTCCACATCTCCAGGAGTGTCAAGTTCTCCTCCTGAGAACCCCTCCCCACCCTGTCCTCCGCTGTCTTCTTTCCCACAATCAGGAGGGGGCGGGGGCTCAGTGGTTGTCCTTGAAGTGCTTTCACTGGGCCGGCTCACTGGGAAAGTTTGGGCAATCAGGCCTCGCTAGTCTCAACAACTCCCATATCAGAGTGAGAACTCTGAGCCACGGCTGGTTCAGCTCTCCACTCCCCCTCCCCTGAGTCTGAGCCACCATTCCCACCAGAGCCCTCCATCTCTTATGCACGCCTGGGAATCTCATCCGAGCATGTGTGCACGACAGCTTTGCTTATATAAGGAAGAGGAACTGCTTTTGATAGAGTGCCAATTATGAAGCGGAGCGGAATTCAGTAGACCAGGAGAATGCAGCAATGTGATTTTTCAGGGCACGAGAACATTGAAGAAACATTTGGACATGCATACACCCATACCACACACAACAGTGCTTAATAATTATTCTGTTTTGACAACAATAATTGGATGCTCTGTATTTGTAGGGATGTTTAATAAAAACTCACAGGGGTGACTGATCATGAAATGTCATATTGTTCTTGTATTCTCACTTTGCCCAGACAGATGATGTGGGAAAAGTAACTTGCAATGCATCAGCTGCTGCCAGAGAATATGGTCTGCACTTCCCTGTTGCACTCTTGGTTAGGATGGTTTTTTTTTTTTTTTTTTTGCTAAGATCTGTCAAGAGCTTGTAAGCATTAGTTGAACCTTCCAAACTGCTTGCAGAACTTCACAATCAATGCACACAAATTGGGGGAGAAGCCAGAAAGGTGGGGATACTGCAGGCAGACCCTTGTCCCCACACTTTTGAGCATGTCCTCTTGCTTGTATATACTTGTGCAAGCCTCTTTCTGCACTTGCTCCAAGGCTCCTCTGCTAGAGCAGTTTTCTATTAGCCGAGAGGAAAGAACATCCAGAGCTTGCCACTGTCTTGGTGACATTTTGTCATAGTCATCTAAATGAGAGGGCCACACAGGAAAGTTTTGTTACCACCTGTCTTTTTAGCATTTCCTATACTGAACTTCTGCACTCAGCAACTTTAAAAAATTTTTTGGAGGTCTGGCAAGGTGAACTGTTGAAAACAAAACCTACCAAGAGACAGATAGTTTTGTGGACGCCAGGAGGAAATACTTGTCATTCAGAATATTTTGTTTTATCTGCAAATTTCTAATTTTGCCCCAGTCATCTTAGAAAGCAGTTTATGATCCCTAAAGAACTGCTAGAGGGACCATAGGATTTTTTGGATTCCAAGATCCAAGGCTGGAAAAGAGCTCTGACCTCAGTTCTGGGGATCCACATTTAGATCTCCCTCAGTCCCTTGCAGCTGGCATGGAAGGAACGGCACTAATGCTACTCTGAGGAGACAAGAGTGACCCCAGAGAGGGGCTCTAGGGGCAGGGAAGGGAGTGATTTAATAATCACTAAATTCATTAATGTGCAAGCATCGGTATATTTCTTCAGATATACATCTCATAAGCTTCAATGAAGCATACTCAAGGGTCCCTGCCTATTATAAAATTAATATATTAACCTATTAATAGCCCCCCACACACCTTCTCACCATCAACTCCAGGTGGACCAGGCAATCCAAGCTCCCCCTTAAGTAGAATAAAAAAGGAATACATTGAAATAAAGATTAAATACAAGAGCTAACCAACAAAAATAAAATCCACAAAAACTGTAGTATTTAATACTGCATTCAGCACTACAATAATCATCAATTGAGTTGATGAGTTGTTGAGATGCCTCAACAGCCTTGGATATTTTATGTGAAGTGCCAGATTTAGACTGCCATCCTATTTACTTAGCTTAAAGTAAGTCCCCCTGGATACAGTGGGACATACTTCAGTGTAGACACACACAGGACTGTGCTGTAAGTTAGGACCAGATTGTATCACAGGAAGAATACATACTATTTGTTCAAGGATAGGCTAGAGATGCACATGGTAGGCATGTCGTGAGTGGAGCTGGCTGGAGCCTGGGAGGCCCCTTCTGACTTGCTCCATTTCTATGTTTCTATTCTTAACTAATCCACCCAGGGATCCTTGTGGTCTGCCCCCGGAGCCAGATGGATCCGGACGGATTCCTGAAGGCCCTGGGGGAGTTTCCAGTTGACAAGGCTGGTGCTCCTGTCGATGCTCTGGTCGAACTATGGAATGGGGAAATGACCAGGGCTATTGACACGATCGCTCCCAAGCATCCTCTCCCGCCTGGCAGAGCCCACTCTTCCCCTTGGTACACACCTGAACTGTGGGCAATGAAGCGGGCTGGGAGACGTCTACAGAGTAGACCGAATCTGACCGAACACACTTAAGAGCCCATTATCAGACCTATGCTGTGGCGGTGAGGGCAGCGAAAAAGAAATTCTTCTCCGTTTCCATTGCCTCCTCACAATGCCGTCCGGCGGAGCTTTCTTGGGTGGTACAAGGGCTGGTTCATCCTGGCCGTAAGAAAGATCCTGTACCACCCTCGAAGGCCCACTGTGACGAATTTGCCAAGCATCTTAGGGAGAAAATCACTCAGATTCGTCATAAGCTGGACTCCACTAGTGACCCAGAGGCTTCTGGGGAGATACCAATGTCGCCGTCTGGTCCAAAATTGATGGCTGAGTTTCAGTTACTGCGGCCTGATGTGGACAAGGTGCTTGGACGAGTATGTCCACCACCTGCCTCTTATAATTAACAACGCCAAACACGGGATAGGGACCTGGATCCTGGAAGTGGTTAGCGCCTCTCTGAAGGATGGCCGGGTACCTGCCCCTTTAAAGAAGGCAGTAGTCCGACCAGTCCTGAAGAAGGCATCCCTGGATCCAGAGATGGACACTAATTATAGACCAGTGGCCAACATCCTGTTTTTGGGCAATGTGTTGGAACGGGTGGTGGCGGGACAACTCCAAGCACTCTTGGATGAAACTGATTATCTGGACCCATTTCAGTCCAGCTTCAGACCTGGGTACGGTATTGAATCTGCCTTGGTCCCCCTGTATGATGACCTGTGCAGGGAGAGAGACGGGGGAGTGCGTCCCTGTTGGTTCTCCTGGACCTCTCAGCGGCTTTCGATACCATCAACCATGGTATCCTTCTGGATAGGCTAGCGGGATTGGGGGTTGGAGGCACTGCCTTGCAGTGGTTCCGCTCCTATCTCAATGGCCGATTCCAGAAGGTGGTGCTGGGGGACTATGGCTCTGCGCCATGGCAGTTATGCCATGGAGTACCGCAGGGATCCATTTTGTCCCCTTTGCTATTTAACTTCTACATGAAACAGCTGGGAGAGGTCATTAGGAGGTGTGGGCTGAGGAATCATCAGTACGCTGATGATACCCAGCTCTACCTCTCATTTTCCACCAATCCAGGTGAGGCAGTGGCTGTGCTGAACCGGTGCCTGGCTGAGGTAATGGGCTGGATGAGGGCCAATAAACTGAAGCTCAATCCAGACAAGACAGAGGTCTTGTTGGTAGGCGGATAGGGCTTCGGGGAAGGGGACCTTGACCTTGTCCTGAATGGGGTTGCACTCCCTCTTAGGGACAAGATCTGCAGCTTGGGAGTGCTCCTCGACCCAGAGCTTTCACTTGAAGCACAGGTGACAGCAGTGGTGAGGAGCGTTTTCTTTCAGCTTTGGCTGATCTATCAGCTGCGTCCCTACCTGGAGAACGACTGCCTGGCGACAGTGACACACGCGTTGGTAACTTCCCGACTAGACTTCTGTAACACACTCTATGTGGAGCTGCCCTTGAAGATGGTCCAGATACTTCAGTTGGTTCAAAATAGAGCTGCCAGGCTGCTGACGGGGACTGGGCGTTATGTTCACATGACTCCAATCCTCCATCAGCTTCACTGGCTCCCCATTGAAGTCTGGGCCCAATTCAAGGTGTTGGTTATTACCTATAAAGCCCTTAACAGCTTGGGTCCTGGTTACCTAAACGAGCGCTTACGTCCATATAGGCCCTCCCGCCCCTTGAGATCAGTGGGAGAGGCCCTTCTCTGGGAACCCTCTGTGAAGGACATTACGAGGGTAAGTACCTGGAGGAGGGCTGTCTCTGTGGTAGCGCCCAATCTATGGAATGCGCTCCCCAGAGAGGTCCGCCTGGCGCCGTCGTTATTTGCTTTTCGGCGCCAGGCCAAGACCTTTTTATTTAAACGTCATTTTAATTGTTAACATTCTTCATTGATTTTATATCTTTGGCCAGGACGTCTCCAATTATATTGTTTTATATGGTTAATGTGTATTTATTTATTGTTGTGAGCCGCCCCGAGGCTTTGGCTAATGGGGTGGCACAGAAGCTTGCTAAATAAATAAATAAATAAATAAATAAATAAATGAAATGGGCTAAAAATCTTATAATAAACAAACAAACAAACAGTGCAAACAGGCCATCTTATTAAAACATTTGCAACATTAATTCATAAGTAAAAATAACTGGAGTGAAATCAATGTGAAATTCTACCTATGCATTCTGAACAACCATCAATGGTTACTCATCATTATGATTATATGTTACCTCCAGGACTGGAGGCATTGTTCTACTACATTCATATTCTGTGTGTGGGCTTAACGTAGGCAGCTGATTAGACACTATGTGAACAGAAGGCTAGACTAGATAAGTGCTTGGTCATTTCCATTGTAGCTCTAATGTAGCCCTGTCCATGCCATTCTCATTTATAGTGAGGAAAGAATATGCATTATTTTTAGAACCAAATGTTTTGGGCACATACAATTTTTCTTCTACCTCCTGATCCATTTTGAAACCTTGAACTCACATTGTGTCCCTTGCCTTTGTTACCCAAAGTGGGCACATGGCATTAACAGAACCTTCATGCACAAACCAGTAGCAGTGTTGCCAATTTGTATATGGTATGACATTTTGTGTAAAAGGGGGTGAAATCCAACCTTTGGTCCTGGAGCACCTTGAGGGCCTGGTGGCCCTTGAGGACCTGGTGGGCCCTGCAACAAAGGACAGCAATTGGTTTCTTAATGTCTGTTTACAGTATACATATTTTGAGCTAATAATATATGTAATATCCTCTATAGATCAAACAGTGTAGTCTTTTTTAATGGTCTATGATGGAGACCATCTAATTTTCAAGGATTTAGAGTAAGGATGGGAAGAAGGCAGATCTCCAGATGTTTTGGACTTCAGTTTCCAGAAGCCCTTGCCAGCATGGCCAGTAGTCAGATATGTCTGGTATAGAAGCCCAAAATATTTGGAGATCTACCATCTGTTCATCCGTGACATACAGCATCCCCAACTCAGAAAAAATGATAAATAACATTTCCATTTAAGCAAGCACTACTTTGTTAATTCTGCATCACAGATACTTTAAGATGACAAAAACTTCTCCTATCATGATATCATATTTCCCATCTAGTTTGTTACTGAATGGAAACTTTGTTTTCTGTCTTTCTAGACCACTTCCATTAGCCAACAGTAAGCTCATACAATTTCCCAAATTATCTTTTGTTTTGAGAAGGAAAATCAACTTTGGCATCAGTGCAGCCCATCAAGTACCACTGCACCACTACTGTTAATACATGTGATAGAATGTGAGGTATAGTGCTGACTTGTATGAGCTTGAGAACAGGCAATTGCATATTTTAAAAGAGACAACATTGTTTCTTTGCAAGACTTACACACCAAATTCCTTAATTTTAATTGATAAAATTATTTTCTGGAAAAAAAAAATCCCCATTATCAAACATTTTTCCTACTCAGCTTTCAAGACAAAAGATCAGATCCAAAGATACCCTTCCTCTGTTTCAGGAAGATCCTTCTCTGGAAAAGGGACACCTCTGGAACTAACTCAGACTATTCAGACATTTGCTATGTTGGACCATTCCTCTTTGCCTCTTAGAGCAGAGCTATTTACAAGGTTTTACACTGAGCATGCATTCAGATAGTTGTACGAATATGTTTACTTGCAATCATATCTAATTTTCCACATGTACTAGAACTCCACTTAGCCCAGGCTATAGGTCTGTAGTGGGGAACATCTTTCAGCCTAAGGACTAAATCCTCTTTTAGAGGCCCACATTCCAGTGGTGGGGCAAAAGGGGACAGGGTAAAAAATTAAAACACACACACACAAAAAGCATCTTGTAGCTCAAAGTGCTTACTGCCAGTAACAAAGAATTAGGCAAAACATTTCAACCTTTAGAATGTAGAACACATTGCACAAAAGCTAAGAAACCAACATATGGGAGAAGGAGGGTGCAGCCAGGAACAGGGGACATGGATATATAGGGAACCCTGGAAGGATATACCAAGTGCTAGATTTTGCTCCAGGGCCTTGTGTTTCCTGCTTAAAGGGGGCATCATACATTAGGAGGAGCATGATCGTGTTGTGGCCTTGTCCCTCAGATTTCCAGGACTTATCAAGGACTGCCTGCAGTGAAGAATCCTGTGCATGGGCAACTGCTCAAATGAGAACAATTCCCAATTGTGCTAGCATCCAAATCATGAGAAAGCCTATGCTCACGGGAGGCTTCTTCACTGCAGACCGGTCATGGGAATCCATGGGTGTCTGCAAGCAGGACCTCTCCAGATGTGATTTGTGCAGGAAACATGCTAGAACTGTGAACTGCTACTTGATAATTTTATGCAATAGTGTGAACTGCAGTCCCCTGCACAAGCCTTTTTTGCCCTGAGTTGCTGAGCAGGAACAATTTGTGAGGTGATTTGGAAGCAGAGCAGAAGTCAGAAACTGGTTACATAAGGTTGCTTTCCACATAACGTGGATAACATGTAGTTAGGGTTTCTGTGTGTTTATTTCATTTCATTTCTATACCGCCTCACAGCCAAAGCTTTCTGGCTGGTATACACAGTCCATAAAAACATGATAAAAGTACAACAAAATATAAGAAAACTAGGAAAACATTAAAAAGTTTAAAACAGCTCAAGACAGATGATAAAAACAGACAATAACAAGGGCTAACAAAAAAGGATAACTCTGCAAAACACCTGGTGTACCCCCTCAAGTGCCTGGGTGACCAAGCAAGTCTTTAAAAGCTTCAGAAAAGAGGGCTGTATTAACCTGGTGCTGAACATGTAACAGCTTTGGTGCTGGCCAAGGAGATCATTCCATAGACAGGGGCCACCACTGAGAAACCCATACCCTTTGTTGCCACCCTCTGCACTTCCATTGGAGTTTATTTTATCTGTGAAATAAAAACACTGCAAACAATGAGTGGAGCTGGTAGAAGTTGTGGTTCCAGACTGTTAGGAAAGCCCCTAATAGGAGTCCCTAAATGAGAAATTAATCTAGGCATCAAGGACAATCCCCGTTGGAAGTTTCATTACCCCTGCAGTGTTGAACCTCAGGCTGATCAGCCAAAGCCAGCCTACCTGGGTCCTCAAACTGGCTCTCTGGGGTTCCCCAGACAGCTTACCCCAATTCCCTCTGACAATTTACAGGCTTTTACATGTTTTCTTCCCTTATTCTGAAAGGTTCAATTCTTTTTCCTAAGGCTAATTTCCTGATAGTAAAAACCTTAAGCTAAAACTTGCCGGTATTTTGGTTGTACTCCTTTCTGCAAGCCTACAGCTGGAATCTTCAAAATAGACTTTGGACCACAGGCTGACAGAGGTTATATGCCCCTCCACCGCCCTAATGTAATAATGATTGGCATGGTCAAACCAATGTAAGTAACCCTTAAATCCCACTGACTTCAAATGGAAGCTAGGCTGGTTGTCAAATCAATGCCCAGTAAGTTTTCAAAGAAGCAAAAATGTAGTTTCAGCTGTTCAGCTTCAATAAGCAAAAGGACAAAGCAGGTAACACATTCATGGCTTCATTGTCAGTTTGCTTGCAACACATCAATCATGCTGCAAATGGGTATTTAACTCAGGGATTATTATTATTATTTCATTATTATTTAATTAATGGAAACCAAATGTTTGGCAGAATCTTTTTAACAATCATGATCCAACATCTAAAGCACAAAAGCCACATGCTGGGACATTCTAATAAAGCAATCCAAGCAGGCATCTGGCACAGATCAATTACCGTCAATTTGAGCTTCCCTGCAGCCTGTTATAAAACAATTAGGAAAGGTTTCAAATGTATCTAGAATTAAAGATTTACACTATTCAAATTCTCTGGCATTAGCTGAAATGGTAGTTTCAAGCACAGCCTGTCCCAAGTGGGAAAGACCTTCACCTATACAACTTTGTTTGCAGAAAATGTTCCAGTATAGCTTTCCTAATGGACCTGATGGGATCACTGAACTGCCACACCTATATATCTACTTGTTTCTTCGCAGTCTTTACTCATAGATGGGAAGTCACAACTACTAAATAACAAATCGCTGCTCATCCTACTTTGGTGTCACTTGGAGGAGCTGTTCAACCACTCACTGTGTAGAAATGTAGGCAAATCCCTGGCTCTTGCCAGCTGGGCCTAAATTTGTTTAAAGAGAGGAGGCCTTTGGATTGGAAATGGCAATGAAGAGTGATGGCGTTCTTGTTCAGCTGCTTCCCTTCTCCATTCAGAAACCAAAATGGAGCAACATAGCACTAGAAGTCAAGGCCACACAAATAATTGCCCTAACCTGCTATGATCACAACCCAGGACTCCATATGATAATTTTGTTTCATCACAGAGCGGCCAGATATGTCTCCTTGTAATACTATAGGTCTGTCAACACATTTCTCTTTCAGGGTCTTGTTTTGAGTAAGAGAACTGGCCATGGAGCTTTAGCAAACGGTTCCTGCTATGTAGGCAGCTCTGTCCAACAGGCAAGCAGCCCTTGGCCTCTCTCCATGCAGCCTGGGGAGCCATGCCCATTGCTCCTGCTGCCCAGCTGGTCAGTCATCAGCTGGGCAGGCAGGGCAAAGAACACCCTATCACAGTGCTACTGACAGCATGGGGCAGCAGCATGCTGTTCCCAAGGACTTTGGGCTTACTGGGGTGGGGAGAGGTTAAATCCTCCCCAAGTCTGCCAGTGACCCCATCTTCATTGAAAGTGTATGTGAGAGACAGGGAGGAAAAAGGGGTTGTGTGGCTCAACGTGAAAGACAGTGGAGGGAACAGTGTGTGCATGTGTCTCTCTGTTTGCATGCCTGTGTGTGTGTGTGTGTGAGAGAGAGAGAGGACAGAGAGACTGTATATCTCTGCAAGACAGTTTGGCAGGATGTGCACCTGTGATGAGAAAGGATGTGGCAGTGAAGAATGGGTGTCTACGACAGTGAATGAAGTAAGAGGGACCCATCCAGTGGCATTTCCCATAGCCATTGACTGCTACAGGTACTCCTCAAGGCAAACATACTGCCCCATTTGCCTTACATGCATGGTTCTTTGGACCACGGACTAAAGCCTGTATTTGACTTGTGTGTGTTGTCGTTATGTGCCATCAAATCATCTCCAACAGAAGGCGACTCTACGAATGAAACCCCTCCAAAACATCCTGCTCATGATAGCCCTGCTTTGTTCTTCTAATTTCAAGGAAGTGGTTTCCTTTCCTTTATGGATGCAATTCTTTTCATATTTGATCTTCCTTTTCTTTTTCTGCCTTGGACTTTCCCTAGCATGACTGCCTTCTCTAAGAAATCCTGCCTTCTCATGATGGATTTGTATTTAGGATTTGCAGGATTCTAACAGTGAGCAAATCTTGCCCTCAGCTGTTCCTAGTAGGTTTCTGACAGGCATCTGGATAGCCACTGTGAAAAATAGGATCTTGAACTAGATAGGCCTTGGGTATGATCCAAAAAAGCTCTTCTTCTATTCTAATAACTTAGTTGAGCAATTCATTTTGTCAGAAAAGAGCACAACCACATTCTATCATGAAAGTTACCTTGAGAGCTTCCAAGATTCTACCATCATAGTCAATTACTACAGTATCACCCTGTTCTCCTTTGAGGCCTGGAGGACCCTGAAGAGAAAAGAAAAATCATTAATATTATGGTAAAATGGATAATTTTCTGCTATTCATGTTCTATGAAAAATAGTATTTTTAGTGTTCAAATACTTCCAGATAGTCTAGAGCAGGGCAGTCTACTTTTTGTACCTAGAGGGCCACATGAGGACTTCGACACAGAACCTGGGGGCCACACAATGAATTGCATTTCCATGTTGTAAATTAAAGTGTTCACAGTGTATTTACTTAATTTAATATGCACAGTTGATTTATTTAAACACTAAGTGAGGGAGAAAACTGATATGAGGTCTCAGAGTTGATTTTAGGACGAACTGAATGGGAAAAAAAGCTCTGAAGAATGGAAATATCTCTGCAGAGATCACAGGCAGCTCCTTCTCCAACCACAGCCCAAGCACAATGACCGCTCCTCTGTGGTGGCCCATCCCTTTCTTCCCTGTTTCTCCCACCAGAACCCCTCCCATGTGTCCCCCTGTCCCCTCCTTCCTTCTTGGAATTAGCGTGCTGAGCCGCTTGTACTTAAGCCAACAAACTCTCCCCGACATGCCCTGCCTGCTCCTGCTGATGAGCTCAAAGGCCGAGTGTCTTGGTGCTTGTCAGCTGGAGCAGTATGGAGCACGCTGGGGCAAGCTCTTGCCAGGCTGCCAGCCCAACCCGCTCTCTTCTTCAGCCTCAGGAAGAGAGTGGGATGGGATGGCAGCTCATGCCAGTGCCATTGCTGGGATCTGCACTGGGGAGTAGGGGGGCTCTAAGTGGCAAGCAGGTAACATAACAAGGCCTTGGGGACTGCATGTGGCCTGTAGACTATGTGTTGGATCACCCTAGCTAGAGAATTAGTATCTGCTGAAGGGAAATGTCATATCACATACATTATTACAGTCCAAAGAAGGCACAATGGGCAGGGGAAGCCTAACCCTGTGCCTTTTCAGTGGTGGCACTACAATTGTGTTTTGATGTGCTAGGAAAAGCTTTTTGTTTCAAGTTTTTCAAAGAATGCAGTGCAATCCTGCACCTGTCTACCTGCAATCCTGTACCTGTTAATCTCACAGAGTTCAATGGTGCTTCCTCTCAGCAAAGCAGCTATATTGTGGCTGTATTGCAGTTTCTACGCATGTTAACTCAGTAATATATCTTAGTGACTTGGTGATTACACCTAGGTAAGTGTATAGAGTAGGGGTGAAAAACCACAGGCCCAGACTCCAAATCTGGCCTTCTAAGGGTCCCCAGATGGCCCCATCAAATACCTCATCACTTTTCTTTCTCTGCTTTTGTGTAATTGTTTCCCCACCCCACCTTCCAAGGTCAAAATGTCTTTCCTAAATCCTGATTATTGACAGTAAGAGCAGAAACCTGAACCAGTCAGTTGAACACTGTCTCCTTTGCCTTTGGCCCCACTCAGCACCAGAATGTAGCTCCCAAGAGCTTCTCTGCAGCGGAATACGGCCATATTCTCTGCAGTGGAATATGGCCTGTAAAGGGAAAAACAACACTGGATGCAAACCTCAGTGTGTGATCATTTGAAAGCACTTCAGCATGAAAAGCGGCACTCAGTCATACAAAATGGAACTTGCCTTTGGGGAATTTTGAAAGGCTATAAAACAGCCATATTAGCAGCATCCATTCCCAATTATGCGCTGTCACAGAAATACCAAAGCTCACTATTGCCATGAAATAATTTTCTACTCCAGAATATATTTATTACAACTTGCAGTTGAACTGGGTGCTGCAGATGAGGCTGAAAGTAGTTAACTTTTTCTATAGTAAATTTATTTTTGATAAACATCATGGTGTATATTTCAGCTCCTTTGCAAAGAATGCAAACATTGGTAAATGTGATTAAGCTTCAACTGTCTATTTTGGGGAGTTAAAGAAAGGTTGTAAATTTCATACCCTTGGCCCAATGTGTCCATCTGCTCCTCTCTCACCAGGTTCACCCTAAAAATAAACAGTGCTTGTTATTCTAAAGTATTAATTTAGTAACTAGACACATCAATACTTAATTTGTCTTGAGAATCAAGGCATAGAAGCAGTAACAACATTAAAAGGCTTTTAAAATAATCTATCTACAAAATAAATCAGCCACTCAGATACAAGACACCAAAACTTCCTGCAGGCATTGGAAAGCCTCATCATGTAACATTATACACAGCACACGGCCGCAAAGCCAAGCAACTTCTAATCAATTATGAAATTAACTTGGCAAAAGTAAAAAGACGGGGTGACAGCGGGATACCCCAGTGTTACAAATTAAGTTTGTTGCCACATTTTTGAAAGGAGAGTAACTTGGGTCATTTTGAAGCACTATTTTCTTCCATTTTCAAGCATGAAGAGATCCATAATCTTTTATACAACATTGTTAAGTTTGATGCAGACTTCATGAAACAGAGTATCTAAAAAGGTATAACAAACTGTTTGAATTGATCTTGTCTACACAAAGCAGATGTTCCCTTTTTTGCTGTAATCTTCTTGCTTCTAGTTCTACAATGTCACATCTTAGAAATGAAATTGGGTGGATAATAAGGAACACAGCCACAGTGCATTCTTCCTTGTCTTTTTTGTCACTACAAATGAGCTGACATTAATTCTAGTCAATATGTCACTAGTTCAAGCCATCACCCTCTCACCTCACTTGTTCCTCCTCTTCCAGCAGGGGAAAATTAACAAAACATCTTTCAGCTGTCACTTGAAATGGAAGAACAGAACCAGCAATATGCCACTGGTCCAGTATAGTTGTGAAACTGGGCTAATGATGTGACTGAGGGATGCTTGGTTTAATTCTTTTCTTCTCTCTCTCTCTTTTGTATTATGTCTTCATTCATTCTTAGGACACTGAGAAGTAGAGAACAGAAGAAGGCTGATTCTTTGGCCCTGAATCAGTCATCAGGGCCAAACTACTCTTGACATTTCATGTATCTGTGTCTGCTGTGTATGTTTTTGAAAATAAAAATTGCATCAGCTAATAGGAGGCAGAAAAGGCTGGTATGGAAAGGGAGAGAATTCAACCCTTTCTTCCACAGCTGTGGTGCTGAGGAAAAGCCTGTTTTCTGAAGCTGTTGTTTGCTTTTGGGGAAAACTCGCAAGATTTATGATGCCTCTAATATCACATCTACACTGGCTCTCAGTGTTTCTTACTTAAACATCCACTGATCATGGGATTTAGGAGCCAATGAGAAAGTGGTAGGTTATCAGCTCATCTATCACATTTACCTTGAGTCTGACATTCAGTGGAACATCTGCAGATAATCAAAGGAAGCTCCTTACTTGTATGGAAGTGATACTGAAATTGTTCCCATTTTCAGTTTTCCTTGGGGGTTGTTAAATAAGGTTGATAATGCCAGGCAAAGATTAACAAAAGCTTTCATTTCATCCTCCAGGCATAGCTCTGAAGACACTGTATTTCCAAGCTATGCTTTTATAGTTAGAAAATCTTATATTATAAGCAAGTATAATAAAGTTGTTAAAGTCTTTTATTATTTATAAGCAAGTTGTTAAAGTCTTTTATTCAGATTTTCACATTTGAATCTATGGTGTGCCTCCTTGTATCAGATCAAGATAAACATGCCACCTTTAAAACAGCTTTATTTGGACATTTGATATAAATTTGCCTGGTCATTACCATTATTTGTATTGGGTATATTCTTATATACGTATAATGTATTGATCTGGCTGTAAAATATCTTTTGCTCTGCATATCAATTCAATGATTATGTGTTTATTTCTATCTTATTTATCTTTTATAATGCAGAATTATTATCATATATTAATACCATATCATAAGCTATGGTATTAATCAATATGTTTTCAAACTGAACTTGAAAATGCAAGGTCAGAATAGGCAAAGGAAAGAAATGTTCTGCATTCCTGCCAATGCTCAAAGTCCCATGCTCTGACCTCTAGCTAGGGAGGTTGAATGTGTACCACTAGGAGCAAGAGATGAAAAAGTGCTGCAACACATTTGCAATTTCTGGTAGCCATTTGCCAACTTCAGCCAAAGCCCATTCCATTTCCATGTTTGGAATTCCTAGCCCATACAGTGGAATTCCCAGCCCATACAGCTCTGAACATCACACTAGCTGCTCTGCACAAAAGCATCACATAGACAACAAAGGATGAGCTGCCTCAGAAATTCAATATGAAACTGCATTTCATATGAACTATGGCCTCACTACTGCCTGGTCACCATGCAAAGCTCCTGTCTTGCCCTCTACCTGTTGCGTTTGTTCAAAAAGCAAACACACATCTTGAATCTCACAGAACAGGGTCTAAGAGACAGAGTACTAGCAGAAAAATGGTAGGGATGGAACGGGTTAACCATTCTTGCTTGCCAATGAGTTATCTGTTCTAAAATGGCCTCTCTAAATTTTTCTGTAAAAAAAGTAACCACTTCATTTTTCAGATGTAAAGGCACTGTATAAACCAGAGACATGTTGTTCTTGAAAGGTAAAGAACCCTGCAGGTTGATGGGCTGCCAAGGAAAAATATTCAAATATTTGCATGAATTTTCCGAAATGATTTGCATGGAGTACTGGGACTCCTGTCCTCAGTGTCCTTTCCCATAGACTCCTAAGCTTCTGCCATTTAGCCAATCTGGACCTTTGCCTCCCACTTGTCCCTATTTTATTGTTCCTGAATGAGATTCAATGGAAAACTTACTTTCTAAGCAGCAAAAAAGTTAGTCTTACTGTTCTTTCTCATACACTGCTTACCTTTTGCCCTGGTAGGCCATCAATGCCTTTTTCCCCCATTGGGCCAATGCTTCCTGGTTCTCCCTGCAGTGTTCAAAAAAGTTGTGATGCACAACTCTCAGTTTCTAAGCCTGGCATGTACTAATCTTCTTATTCTGTCCTGTGTGCTGCTTACCTTTGGCCCTGGCAGGCCATCTAAGCCTTTTTCTCCCACTGGGCCAATGCTTCCTGGTTCTCCCTGCAGTGTTTGGAAGAAGTGCAATGGAGAACTCTCAGTTTCCAAGCAGGGCATGTGCTAATCCTATGATCCACACACAAGCACTGCTTACCTTTGGCCCTGGCAGGCCATCTAAGCCTTTTTCTCCCACTGGGCCAATGCTTCCTTGTTTGCCCTGTAGTATTGGAAACAGGTGCAATGGAAAACTCTCAGTTTCCCTGTAGGGCTTGCACTAGACAATTTTCCCCTATCATATCTAAAACATTTTCATACTCTCTCTGTTCAGGTGGTGTAAAACATATACAGATCATCACCTGAACTTCATGAAATGCAGGTGCATGTAAAATGTTAATGAGTCATTACATACTTATTAAAATGTATAGAATAATGTCTTATCCTGCATCTAACAACTTTACAGTAATGATGAGGTACACTTCTGTACAAGTTGCATTCCAACACCAGAAAGCCACCACTGGAAAACATTCTCCTTCAAGATCACATAGCACAGTCAAGAAAGCAATAGTAAAGGTAAAGATTCCCCCACACATGCTTGCTAGTCACACCGAGTCTGCGGCCGGTGCTCATCTCCGTTTGTAAGCCAAAGAGCCAGCATTGTCCAAAGATGCTTCCATGATCATGTGGAGGCATGACTAAAAGTGAAGTGCATGGAACGCTGTTACCTTTCCTGCCAAAGTGGTACCTATTTATGTACTCGCATTTACATACTTTTGAATTGCTTGGTAGGCAAGAGCTGGGACAAAGCAGTGGAAAACTACCCCCTTGTGTGGATTTGAACTGCCAACCTTCTGATCAGCAGCCCAGTGGCTCAGTGGTTAATCTGCTGCACCACCTGCGTCCCAAGTGAAGCAATACTTTAGTATAAATTTTTAAGACACATGCATCTATTTTTTTCTATCCTTTCCTGTACGCAGCTTACCTTTGGCCCTGGTAGCCCATCTATGCCTTTTTCTCCCACTGGGCCAACACTTCCTGTTTCTCCCTGCAACATTTCAAAGAGGCACAATGGAGAACTCTGTTTCCAGGCAGGGCATGTACTAATCTTTGGATCCATTCACACACACTGCTTACTTCTGGCCCTGAAAGCCCATCGATGTCTCTCTCCCCTACTAAGCCACTGTTTCCTTGATTTTCCTGTGGTGGTTGAAAGAGGCGCAAGGGAAAGTGCTCCCTCACCAGGACATTACGTGGTCTTAGTATGCTATTCAGTAAGATGCTTACCTTTGGCCCCGATGGCCCTGGAAGTCCATCAATGCCTTTTTCTCCTATGGGTCCGGTACTTCCCTTTTCACCCTGTAGTTTATGTAAAAATGAAACAAACTCAGCATGAAATTGTAACATAGAAGCTGTGGTTTAACTAATGTTCTTAATTAAGCATACTTAGCTCATTTTAAGGAAGAAACCTAAATTTCTGCTACTGTGTGGATTCCTTTCATTTCAAAATTCAAATACTGCACTTAAAATAGAATACAAAATCTAAATGACTTTCAAGCATGAACAAATTATTTGTTAGCTAGTCAATCCATTTGCTCGTTACAGGAGCAGTGAAATGTTTAAGGGTAGAATCCAAAAACATATATGTGGGAATTTTTTCCTCTTTCCTCCCCACTGGAGAGGCCCCATAGAAATCTGTTTCACAGGGTCTCCTATCCTGTTTGTAGGGGAAGAAGAAATACTTCCTTCCTGTTCCAGTAAAAAAGCTTAACTGGACCCAAACATCTTAAATTCTCGATTCATGGTAATATATGCTGAATTTTTCTGAAAATGTTGCAGACAATCTTGCTATATGGCTTTCGGAGTGCACTTCTACTGGTTTAATACTCTGTTGTCAGAAGGCCTCCTGAGGTTGGAGCCTTCCATCTGTGCAAAGATCTGCCAATAGGAACCAGGAACTTCAGAGGTGAAAAGCATTTATAGCTCTATTGGCTCCAGTAAGTGGGCAGAGATGGCAAAGGACATGCTTGAAAATCCAGCAGATCCATGTCTCTTTCCTTTGCTCCCTGCCCAACATCACACTCCCTTTCCTCCCTCCCCAACCCGCTTCCAAAGTCCCAAAACTATCTGCAGTGGTTGCCTGTTCAGATCCCCACCCCTACCCCAAGAAAGAGCCCTGTCTAAAGCATCATGGAAGTGGAATCCACACAGTAGCAGAATTCCTGAAGCACCCTCCTTCCTAATGACAACAGAAGTGCTCTGACAACCACAAGTGCGTTCAGGACCAGAATTTAACACGATTAACCTGTTTACTGCAAGTTTCCTAAGGAGCATTTGAATTTTAATGTTCCTTTCTCTCTCTCAGAGAAAGAAACAAGCTGTATTGTTCTACTCCATTTAATAACAATATTAGCAAAGACAGATACAAAAGGAATTTTTTCTTTATATTGTTGGTTATTGTTTTTAATCTGGGTAACTGTTTTATTTCAATAACTAATTGATTTAATTATATTTTTCACTTTTTCTGTTTTGGATGTTTTATTTGTATGCATTTCAATGCTGTAAACTACGTTGAGTTCCAATCATTGGGAATAGTCAGAATATAATAGTAATCACAATCACAATTATAATAATTTTCAGACACAGAAATGAAGTTTACCTTTGGCCCTTGAACCCCTGGCTCCCCTGGGATTCCAGCATCACCCTGATGAAACAGAACACACATAGGTGACACTGAAATACAAAAAGTGCATTATGTTTGCCAAGTTCAGTGTGGGTAGAGACTAAGCTTAACCATAAAAATAACTCTCAAATAGCCTGAATTCAGAATTTGCGGCTATATTCTACCAAGTTGCTAGAGGAAAAAGAAATTTCATTTGCAAGTTCAGAATGGCCTTGTATGCAGTGTTTTTAAGTCAAGAAGATACAGCTCACTGTCTGTTCAAATCACTGAAATCTAATTCTTACATATGTTTAAGAAATCTTGTTGCCAATATTATATGTAGTTCTGAGCAGTATGTAGTAATTATCCAGGGTCTTCCACCTTGGCCATATCTGCCTTATGGCCCTTAGAAGCTCTATACTCTGGATCTTCAACCTGCCAACACTATCCAAAATAAACATACATCTCCTCCTGTTCCAGCAATTCTGCTGCCTTGGTGAAATAATGCAGAAAGATTTTCCTCTACTTGAGTAAAGACAGGTGGAAGAAGAGCTTTCTGTATGAATACATCAGGGCCACAAGAGGTTGGAGTCAGATATGGGTAAGACACTTTTATTCAGCCATGTGGACAGTGTAATATTCACAACTCCCGTGTTCTGGTTGGTTGCAGGTGATAGTGTCCAAATGGGCAAATAAATATAAATATGTTAAATTCTTTTGTTTAGTTATAAAACACCAAGTATTACTGTGCGCCCATTATGAGCCACACATGCTTTAAAAATAGAAATTTACAAACTGAGCAGAATAGACAAGCAAGTAGTTTAACAAGTGGTTAAGCAATTATGAATATTTGCTACTCATAAAACAAAGCAGAATGAAAAGAGAACTGTCAGAGCAGGATGGAGCATGCAATTATACAAATCATGACCCATATTCCTCTACATTACTGCCATGACTGGTTATTCATTTCAACCAATGGCCATTGCAACATTCCAAGGTATAGAGAATACATTTGAGATATATATATTTCCAAAACCTTGACTGCAGATTTGAATATATACTTCATAATTTATAGTAAAACATAAATAGTCCTCAAACTGAATATAACATGCATTCTTTAATATTTTTGCTATTTTGCATAACTAGTATGCAATGATTTATTAATCCAATCTCTGAAGGATGGCATATTCACAAATTTCCAATTCGTAATAACCATAATTGCTGTTGACATCAATATGTTTTCTATCAATCAATGATTTTAATTATTAAGATTACTGACAGTAATTGACAGTAATTTAGTATCACTGCCTCTAGTCTTCATTGTTGCAGTCTGTTGTATATTTTACATACCTGGTGGCATCCACCCAGTTTACTTTAATTTTCCTGACATGCTCACCAAGCATCTGCTAAATTAATTCGTTCCTTCAGTCTGTTCATTAACTGCACATAACTTTACTCCAAGAAGTAGTTCACTTCCTAATCATTTCTATCAGTCAATAAGCGTGTTTTGTGTGTGGGCATGCATGTGTGACTGAGTGCATGATATCCCACAGTAATAAAGCAGTAAAGGTTAAACAGTCTTTACACCAAAGAGCTGCGTGCAGCTGTCACATTTCTGATCCTCTGAACCAAGGGCAAGTAATGTGGGTGCCAATGCATTCACAGACCCCTCCCTCCTGCCTGGGCAGAGCCCTTCCTGAAGTAAAACATAAGATGCAATCCATCATCTGCATTGGAGTGCGCACAACATGAACATGCAGAATGGCTACTGGCATGCATAGCCTGGCCTAGCTCTCTCCCTTTGTGGCCACTTAGTAAAGAGCCATTCCCAGTGGCACCAGTTGTGAAGTGTTGGGAGATGGAAACTAGACCAGGCAGCCCAGGCCACAAGCAAGTGCGCGTGTGCGCGCACACACACACAAGCACTGCTGCTGCTGTGGTACTGGCCCCATGGGATGAGAAGAGCTAGAGCATGCTCTCTCTCCCTCTCTCTGGTCTCAGGGGAAACGGCAAGAGGAGCATGTGCTCCTGCCCTCTCCTTTTTCCCACATCCACTGTCAACAGAACGGCCCCACCCGCCTCATGATAGGCCTGGCTTTGTTGGGAGGATTGGAGACATGATGTCAAATGCAAACCACATTTGAAAGATAGAAAAATCAGTCACTTACCTTTTTCCCTGGGATACCAGGATCACCCTTCAAAATAAATAAATGAAGCATGTATATGAGATAAGTTAATGGCAGGATTGAAATAGTTTAAAAATTATGTAAGAGGTTCCCTATCCAGCTCACTCCCAGGACCCAACCGCATGTTTAGCTGAAGGCTATGGTCCAGCCTTGGGCTGCATGCAGTCACACCACTGCAACACCACCGCTGTCCTCCCACAGCTCTGCCACCCACCCACTCATGGCACAAGTGCAAGAACTCTGAGTTTTTATTATCCATTCCATGGAGATCGAGTGATCCAATTTTAGAAGCAGGCTGAAATGGTGTCAAAATATGGTATGAGTCTCCCTGAAATAAGCCAGGAAAATTGCTCATGCAAAGACAAAATATCAGTTGTCCTTCTGCACTATACATGATTGATAGCCATCATATCCAAAATGGTGCAACCAAGGATTACAAGTCCAAAAAATACAGTATCACCCTCTAGAATCTAAAACCTTAATGGGAATCTACACTTTAAGGAACAGGAAAACAGGAAAAAGAAGATAACCAGAGCAATGATAAATTAACTAGTTTGACAGCATCAAGAGGACAATGGAGGATATTGCTGCTATTGCTGAGTTACTTTTCTGTTAGAAGAAATACAAAACAAATGAAAATAATGACAGAGTCAAAGTAAAAAAAAAAAAAAACAGTAGAAAACCAATCCTATGGAAAACAGAACCATTCCAGTAAAAAGCATAAACGAAAAAAGCAGGAACATCAATAATTAAAAAGGCCCATGTGAATTAAAATGGCCTAGGTTCATCTAAAATAGCTGTGTCCACATCATATGAGAACTAACACAACAAGCTAGGCCTATCTATCTCGGTTTTTTTTTTTTTTTAGGAGGCTGGTGTATATGTGTGTAATTAGATCAGTGATACCAAAGTGGGAAGTACTATCCCCTGGGGGCAGTGGAAAGATCCAGGGGGTGGTGGTGGGGAAAACAGGGATGGAAAGATGACAGATTATGTCCCATGGGGCCTCTTAAGATGGCTGGTGCCCAAGGCCATCCATGCTACGCCTGCTTCATCGTCACTGCTGCTGCCAAGGACTGCTGAGGCCGGCCTCATCCCCCCATAGCCCTGCAAGCCACCAGAGCGCCCCTCTCCTGATGCCCTGGTGAGAGTGGGGATGAGGTTGCGGGGAGAGAGAGGCCAGGCCAGTATTGATTAATTCAAGTATGGAAAATCTAACCACATTCAAGTGTTGCTGTTTTCTAAAGTTGTCAACAGAACCTGTAGCAAGCCAGTGATATGAGTGCTATTAGTATTAGAAGATGATTGCGCAATGCATTACAATGATACATGAAAAGGATATTTAAATGCACAAGCCAAACCAAAGAAAACAACATGGAATATTCTGAACTGCACATAGGCACTGATTTGGATTGGGTCAGAGATGATGAGATTTCCAGATTATGTTCCACTTCAATGCTTCATCAGGTGCACTTAGGGAGCAATCTTACACATGGTTAGACAGAAAAATCCTACAACTCCAAGCATCACCCCAGCCAGCATTTTCTCCAGGGGGCAGTTGAAAATAACCTAGCTGCTTGAATAGCTCTTCCAAAGACTTAAGTAACTGATGTAAATTATCCAGATAAGCTAACCAAGGAAAGAGCTTTTAGGGTTTGGAGATCTGATTATGAATTGCCTTCCATGAGGTTTCTGCAAAGGATTCACTCTCTTCTGGGGAGTTCTGGTTAAGACATTCTGAATGATTTGCACCAGACAAAAAGGTTTTGGAAAGAGTTAACTGGTAGACTCTAGCTGCATTTTGTTGTAATTCGCATGATTTCTTTAAAATATATTTTGTTGAATTCTTCCAAAACACTAATTCTGTTTTTTGTGATGGACTAAAAAGAATGACATTTATTTTTCAGATTTGTTTACCATGTTCAATTAAGTTAATTTGCAACGGCAAGAAAGTGAAGTTAACCTTATCCAGGTTAAAACAGTTCTCTCCACATCTCTGTCCAAGTTACAGTTATTCAAACGTAACATAGCCTGTTATGAATGCTTCCAGTCTCCCTGAATTGGAGAATGAGAAGTGCATATCAGATGATGACCTTTTAGTTTATTGTGAACATCTGGAAGAGCTGCACAGAGACATGTCTGATAGATTTCAGGATCTTTTTTGCTTAAAATACCAGACTGGGCAATCAAGCTATTCCTAGATATCAGCAATCAGGAAACAGGAATGGTGGAAGAAGTTTGGAGTGTCATTTCACTCCACAATGACATTAAGTTGAGGTCAAATTTTTAAAAAACCACATTAAGATTTCTGATTACAGGAAAAAAAATTCTGCCCACTACTCTGAACTGTGGAACAAAGTCAAGATGCTTTCCCAATATCATATTTAGTAGAGTGAGGCTTCAGTGCAGTTACCCAGTTTTTTTCCAAACAAAGAAACAGACTTAACATTCCTGAAGGCAGAGATCTAAGGTTTCTTCTTAGAAACCAGCCTGATGTTGAAAAATTAATATCTCTGCACCAAGCACATCTATCCCTTACAGATGAGATGTAAATTTATTTTTAATTGAAAAAACACTAAATAAATTGTTTTACAAAGTTGTTTTATTTGTGAAATACATAGGCTTGTTTAACTTTATAGTATCAGATTGCTTATTTTAAATCTGCAGTAGAGCAATAGACCTAAGACAAAGAAAGAGGTGTGGGGTCACTAGGGTTGTTGCCCAAGAGGAAAGGGAGCAGCAGCCCGAAAAAGCCTGGGGACCACTGCTTTAGATGAATCTACTTGTGCATGCAAAGAATGCATGAGGGCGACCAGCCAATGGAGGCTAGCCTACCTCTGCTGCCTGACCTGGTGCTCACCTGTCTGTCATCCACGTGCTTAGTGTACATGTGAAAGAACTTGACACATGTACATGTGTACATGAGTGTGGTTCCTTACAAAACATTAGGACAACATGAGGATTGTGACTGGCTTGGGCACATTGGGAAGGGGACGTGGACACTGGTCACAAACCTGTTTCCCATCAATACACCAATACTGTGTGGATGTGCCTCTAGGGTTGTGTGTGTGTGGTGGGGTTGTAGTTCCCAAATTTCCAATTTCTCAAATTGGGCGATAAAAGATCAATATCTCATTTTTCTAACAAACTTTGCTAAACAATAATACATAAAGCTTTTAAATAAATAAATCAACCATATAGATTCTTTTGTGGATTTAGTTACTAGAAGAAATGTAATTCAAGGCTGTAACCAGTCTTTGGTGTGAATGACCTGAGAATCTAAAAAAGATTTAGATTCTCTCATCAAGAGAAAATGATGCAACTAAATTAACCATGGATAAGAAAGTGAAAACCTGTAGCTGAACTGCAATGAATCTCTGTGTGCAAATGCTACATAAGTCAGAGGAGCACTAAAGCAAGGCTAGGAGCCCACACAGGAACATGTTTGTTTAGTTAACCTGACTGAGTCTGCATTAGGTTCGTTATGTCTTCCCTACCTTTAGTCTTCCACTGTACTAAGACCTTGCTGGAAGTAAATATTTATAGTGTATTTGCTTAAAATTAAAGCCTGGGAGTTTAAACAACCAGCCATGATATTCCCCAGTAGAGGCAGGGTTCAGGGCTGACCCATGTCTTTCATTTGGAGCCCAAATCTCCAGAAGGCCATCAAATGCCCTTCTCTCCTCTGTCCATACATCCCTTTCTAGGCATGGGGATGTCCTCAGGAGACAGCATGCTTTAAAGACAGACACATACACCCTAGAGCATATGTAAATGCTCTAGGGTTTTAAAATCCTGTGAGCCTAAGACCTGGATCTCTTGGTAAGTGACAGTACCTCTGCTCTCTGGCATACGTACAGTGCTTACATGAAGGAGATCTCTAAAGAATACGAGCAACTCCTTGCTCTCCTTCCTGGCCTGTGCACATGAGCACTCAGTACTTCAGAACAGCATGGGACCTGGGAGGTCCTTGCACATCTTCCATGTAGCTGGCAAGCTCTCTCTTGTTCCCTCAGTCAAGGAATGAAGGATTTGATCCTTGGTACCTGACTAAGAGGATAAATTTGACAGGGATAGAAGAAATGTGGTTAGGTTTGCTGTTTCTTAAATTAGCCTGGGTGTGTACATTGACTTCCACTGGGTGGTAGCGGTGAAATGTTTTGTTCTTTGGGGATCTTCATGTATGCTATTGTGCCCAGACAATGGTGGACTGCAACTTCAGTATTTAAGAAATACTTGCTTTGCTAAGAAATCTGTTTATTTTCGGACAATTAGAAGTGTTAATTGTAGCTCTCTCTTAATGTTAGTGTTATGTATTACATGCCCAAAACATTTTCCAGTTTACACTGAATCAAAGAACTCTGGGTAAGGAAAAGAACTGAATAGCTCCAACCGCCAAATAGGAATCTGTGGATCATGGGTAAGTGAACACAGAAAATCTGAACCTGGCAAGGGAGCCAGAGGTCTAGCACACTAAGCAATGATAAGCCAGGATTTAGTTTCATGTACATATACCTCTGTGAGACCAAGTAAAGCCTTAGCCTGAAATGCTCTGTGGTCCCCTCTTCTCCTATGTTGCTGGGAGGAAGAATAAACTGTCCAATTGCTGATTATGTAAGAACCAATAATTGTGGTATCAAACAAGCCATAATTTGTTAAGTCCCCCACCCACCCCATCCAAACTTTGTAATAACTGAATAGAGTTTAACGTGATTATGGAATTCTGTCATGCTGTGCAAATTGAGCTATCTTAAAAAAAATAATCATTTCTATACTTCTCAATAGCTGAAACTCCCTGGGCAGTTCACAACAGCAGATACAATACAGTGGAAAATACAAAATACCAATAAAAACAAAATAAAAATACAATGCAGAATTTAAAAGCCAAATTTAGAAATAAATTTAAAAAGCTAAAATAGCTTTCACAACTCAAGTGAGAAGATCTGTTCAGCAGTTGATGTAATGCTCCAATATAATATAAAACTAATTGACTTGTCACAAAGGCCTGTCTGAACTCAGCATTGAAAAGATAATGAAGTTGGCACCAGGTGGGCCTCAGTGGGGAGCTTGTTCCATACATGGGAGGCTGCCACTAAGAAGGCCCTTCTCTTTGTTGTCACCAACCAAGCTTTTCTTAGCGGTGCCAATCAGACACAGGCCCTAGATCTGGACCAATATTTGGGTAGTTTGCAGATGGGACAGGTGTTTCATAAGGTATTGTGGGCCTAAGCCATGGAGCTTTTTATAGGTTAAAACCAGCGCCTTGAATTGGGTTCGGAAGCATATAGGCAGCCAATGCAAGCAAGCCAGAATTAGTGTTGCATGACAGACCTTCTGGTCCCTGTATTAGTCTGGCTGCTACATTTTACACAAGCTGCAGCTTCTGAACAGTCTTCAAGGGTCGCCCTACATTGCAGAAGTTAGCAGAGCATGGATTAATGAAACCAGGCTATCCCTGTCAACATAAGAGCCTAGCTGGAGCACCAGCTGAAGCCAGTAGAGGGCCCCCTGTGAGTTAATCCCATTTCCATAGATACTAGGTTGCATCCAGTAATGTCCTTCCAGCAGCAAGTATGAGCCCCATGCAGCCCCTGATATAGTCCAAATAAGCTTCAGGGGATTGCAGGACCCTCCAGAGAAGATTTGGGGGGCATATGGGGGCTGCAGGAGTTGAGCACAAGAACAGAAATTCCCTTGGCAGAAGCAGAAGTAAATTTGTACCATGTTGGATTTAGCTAGTGTTCTTTCAGCAATCTTCCGGCAATTGCCACTGAGAACCTTTTCCCTCAATGATTGTGACGTCTTCCATCAACATAGTACAGATACAGCAGTCTTGAAAGGCTTGTGAAATGGCAGTGGGGCTTTGATTAAGCAGCAGGGGGATAGAGTGCAGAAGAAGAGGTGGACACCCACATTTTTCTTATGATATCACATCCAACAACTGTAAAATATAAACACTTTGGAGGCTGCATTGGATGTCTTCCTTTTTTTAAATATTTTATTAAAATTTTTAAACTAACACTAAAAAAAAAATGAAGTATCGCAAACATTGGATTCACTGGGTCAACCTCCTACTACATATTTTTTAACATTCTAATATCAAATTCCAATTCATTTATCATAGTTTGAAAAACATCTCAGAATTACGCCAAGTCCCATTTCTCCAACCAATTATAAAAAGAGTCCCAAGTTTGATAGAAATTGATGTCTTCCTGTCATTTAAGAAAACTTTAGAAAAAAATCAATGGGTCTTCTGATATTCTAAGTTTAGAATTGGTAGTTCCCAAGTTTCACGGGCAGCACATGCACTGTTTTTAAAATACTATTTCAATATGAAAAAATATTCTAAATAGCCCGTCAGTAGAATAAAATAAAATTGTGTGAGATGTAGGGCAACAAAAGCAGAGGAAAAATGCAGCAATGCTTTAAGAAAACACACTCACCTTCTCTTGTCTGATGACAGAGAACCTGCTGCAGCAGTGTGGAAAGCTGATTCAAAGCAGCCACAACTCCGGTTGTTTCAACCTTTTAAACCTGGTAATGCTTGTTCTACACTGAACTTAGCATTGTTCGGTGCTAAGATGTTATGTGGTAGTGGCTGGCAAGCAAAATCAAAGTCAAGGAAAGCAACTACTTAAGGTTATTCTAGGCAAGCAGAAGACCAGGACACAGAGGTGACAAAGAAATAACATACACATCTAAGCTGGATTAAACAAGCACCCCTTGCTTAAGTTTGAAAATCAGTTCATTAGGGTTGATTTTAATACCACAGATTGCATACTAACCATGATACCAGCTTCTCCAACTTCTCCTTTCTCACCCTAAAGAAACACAAATTTAAGTTATTTGAAGGAGACCAATAATGAATGTCTTCCTAACATCACGTTTTTAAAGGTCCTCTTAAATGCACAACAGTGAAAAGAAGTGTGAAACTTAAAAAATAATGCTTTCAGAACATGTTTTCAGATATTTCACTGACTTAGGGAGCATAAAAATGTTGTGATGTCTTGCCTTAGATTAGTGTCATTCATTAGTTCACTTTAATAACAGGACTTATATTCTTGTACTGAGTACTAAAACCTTCTCTGAGTAAACTTTTGTGGATAGTTACTGCTGTTCTTTAAATTCAAGGGTTGGGGAACTAGTGATTACTTCCAAAGGACAAAATAAGAATGATTAGTAAATTAGAAAGCCATTGTGAAGATATGTTTTCTAATATTGGTTGTTGTTGTTAGTTGCGAAGTTGTGTCTGACCCATCGCGACCCCATGGACAACATTCCACCAGGCCTTCCTGTCCTCCACCATCTCCCGGAGTCCACCTAAGCTCACACCAACTGCCTCAGTGACTCCATCAAGCCACCTCATCCTCTGCCGTCCCCTTCTTCTTTTGCCTTCTATTGTTCCCAGCGTTAGGCTCTTCTCCAGTGAGTCCTTCCTCCTCATTAGGTGGTCAAAGTATTTGAGCTTCATCTTCATTATCTGGCCTAGTGATTGCTGCTAGAGCAAGAAAAACTCAGATAATGATGAACCTTGATGCCTGGTATATTTCAGGAATGTGCAAATGGAAAACACTGACAAAGTCATAGGCAAGGTGGGACAGACTGCCATCAAGTGATTCTTGGCTGAATGCTTTCTATAAAATACATCTAACTTCTATAAAATACATCCAAATTTTGCCTTTGGTTTCAAGACACTGAAGAGTGAGCCTCCTTCATTCTTATGCTCAGTTTCCACTAGTTCCTTCATATATGAAAGATTAAATTTGAAATCTAGGTGAAGCATTTTCTAGCTTAAATTCACCATAAAGATAGTTCCCCTAAAACATGCATTTTGTTTGTAAACACATCTTTGCCATTAACTATGCCTTACAGTAAGGCCTTGGGGTCCCCTTGGGCCATCTTTTCCTGTGTCTCCAGGAGGCCCTCTTGCACCTGGTTGTCCAGGAGGACCTGGTGGGCCAGCAGCTCCATCTTTTCCTTGCTCTCCCTGGAAGAAGTTCAGACAAAACATCATGAAGTGAAAAATATACCATCAATGGATGGATTGCATCTGCAAATAAATTGTACAGCAAAGTGGAAAGGTACCAGAAGACAGGGTAAAGGAACTGGTTATGTTTTGAGTATGATGATAAAATGTTAGGTTACACACAGACTAACCTTTCTATACTATGAAATCTTACTAAAACTAAAGAGTTTTTCAATTATTCCAAACTTAATTCATCATAACAACAAATATTAGTAGCTAGAACTTCAAACCAATTGATACCCAATGTGTGTGTACACATGATACAAAATTACTGGAAGTAATTGGTGTATTCTCTTGTTCCTCTCCATAGATGCTGGACAGGTACTACCTAGTTTTGGTGACATGACTATTGATTAGTGAAATGTCTTGCTTCTTTTAATAAGAAACAGATCAAATAACTGCAGAAGAGACTCCAATTCTTTACCATTTTGCAACATTGTAATGAGAAAGCATGAAAAAACTGCTCTCCAAATTAAGTTTGCAGGACAAACTTTTGAATAATGAATATCCAAAAATACTAGGTGTCAAGAAGCACCCTAGTTCATTTTGTACATGGCTATCTCAGTCAGTTCTAACATCTGGAAGATCCTGGTACATATATATTACACTCATATCCTTTTTCTCTTTCAAGAATATCAGTATTATATACAAAGGGTTCCCAGGCAGTTTCTGATCTAAGCGCTGAACCAGTGTAGTCCTATTTAGCTTCAGAAAGGTTGCCTTTAGATGAGAGTTGGGAAATGTGTTGCCTTCCAAATACTGTTAGACTCCACCAACCCTAGCCAGCAAGGCTACTGGTGGCACATGCTGGGAACTACAGTCCAAAAATGCTTGAAAGACCACATATTCCCCATCCCTGCTCTAGACCATACCTACTTTATGGTCAGCTTGGGAAAAAAAATCTAGTGATCTGTTGAGACATTTATTCTTCAAAGTGTGCTCTTTGTAGAAAACACAAACCAACCCTTTCCGAGGAAAGGGTTGACTGTCACAGCAAGAATACACACAGAACTACAATGTCAGCACATATCACACATCATGCTCATGGTGCATGTTGGGTAAGTGTCAAAAGCTAGTGAATACAAAAGTTGATTCAAAACAGGTATACTTATAATAAAGGCACTGATAATGTAAGAGGTGCACTGGTAAGGTGGCCACAATCTAGCAGATTATGCCTTTAGTTGTGGGAAACAGTAGAACTTTGATTTTGCTTCTTCAAGTAGCAGCCTTTTCATGAAATTTTAAGGTAGTTCCAAAAACAGTTTGCAAGATGAAATAAACATTTCATCTTTGAAAATGAATCCTCTGAATGGTTCTTATTGCAATCCTTCTCCCAGCCTCTCTCAAATACAATGCACTTCACAGTTTAGGATATTTAAAGAATGGCTTCTTTCAGCACATTCCTGGGTAGACTGAGAACTTAAGTCAGATCTATTCTATCATTTGGATGACCATGGCTGTCAGCTACTATTACTGTTGCCTAAATCATGATCTAATGTGAAAAAAGCAAGAAGCCAGCATCCCAGTTTGGTCATCTTCTTCAAGATATGGAAATGGGACTGAAACCCTCCACAACAATGGTAGCTTATAAAACACTTGATAACATCTGGACAGGATGACCCCCAGTGGCAGATGAGTATTTAATGCCATGCGGCTTTCTGTCTGAAACATAACTGTGAAAGCCAGAGTTATGACATCTTTTCAAAGTTCAGAAAATTTCCTTATGCATAATAATACATTTGTAAGATAAAAATAAATGGATTTAAATGGATTATTGTTTTTAATTTGTTATGTTATGTATATCCCACCTTTTGTTTTTCATAAAATGGGCAGGCTAAATTTGAAAATAGTACAGTTCAAAATCAGAGTCATTCTTCAGTTTCTGATCATCCAAGGAGCCAGAACCATCATCCTTGACAAATCTTCCATGGTTTTACTGCTTAGACAAAAATACTACTACTGTTTATGGAAAATTGGAAGCTGAAAGTCTTGTGTGCAGGGACTGTGTCAACAATCTGTACAGTACATGGCATTACTTAGATGCCATATAATAATTATGAGTACAAATAGCTGATTGGAAAAGATGACTGAGATATTAAATTAACATGATTGTTTCTGAATTCATATGGAATGACTAAGCTCTGACCAAATCAGAATCACAGATTAGAAATAGGATGCAGGAATGAAAGATGCATTCAGTTTTAGTTAACAGAAATACCTCAAATGGTTCACCATTTTTGCATTTCATTAAGAAGCAATATGCACTGTAAAATATATATTTTAGACTTCTGCTTATATAGTTTAAAATGGTTGAGAATTACTGCAGCAGTTCTAGAGGAAAGGTTCCCCAGGACAGATGTGTGTGAGTGCTTATACATATATAGGCACACTCACAGGAGCAGAAGCTAGGACCAGTTTTTACAGACAACAGCTGAAGTGGCAAACCTGTGTTTGGAGTGTCCTACTGCAGAATGCGAGTGGTAACATATTTGATAGAATGATCCTTGGTAGAAAATTCTTTCCTGCAGAAAACTAAATGCCAGAGAAAAGGTCTTAGGCCTAACCTTGTTCCTAACATGCCAGTTTTCTATGTCCAGGGAATTGTTTGGCATGGAGTCATGTGAAACACCAATTGCAGTCTGAAACAGTACTATAGTATGTGGCATCTGTTGTTTGAAAGAATTAGCCCTATGTTCTTTTGCTTCAGAGATGCTGGAAACATGGACCATTTTTATGAACGCATCCTTTGTATATAGGTATCGGGCAAAATGACTATTGTTACTATTGGCTATTGAAGAGTGCAATCACGCCAGTGGGAAATTAGACTTAACATTTTATGTGTGGGAAAATTTACTAGTTGTGACATTCATGAGGACTTTGTGCACACAGAAATGTTAGACCTACTTTTATGAAAGCAAATGCCGTATTCTGTGAACAAGCTGAGGCAAAATGGTACGTTTAAAGTTAACTGGATAATAGCTAAAAATTGTTCTGTTGATTGGTGAGGGATAGGGAATGTTTTCATTATTATTTTGGTACTTTTAGTGTGACTCTAACTATAAATGGCATTTGGTTCTTTTTGTTTATAATGTAAAGCTGTAAGAGACATTTTTAGAAAATAAAGGAATAGAACAGAAGAATAAAAGAGTAGAAATGAAGGAGGCATTATCAGATCTCAAATTAGATTTTTTTAAAGCAACCTCACAAGAAAACACAGCAAGCTAGAAGATTAAAAACAAGTCTACCTTAAGGACACGTCGGCTAAAAATATGCTGGTCAGATAGAAATCCATGACTGAGGCGAGGAAAAGCCATCTAGTCAATGTGTGGTGGGAAAGACAAAGAGGTCAAAACAAATGTTATGAAGGTAGAGAAAAACTGTATAGGTTCATTTAGCATTACATAAGAGAGGGACTCCCGCACGGAACAAACAGTTGGTATTAAAAGGTAGAATAATCAGGATATTTTAGCTTTCTAGTAATCACAGTATCTTGGACTATGAATGCACAGTTATTAGATTTCTCATAATCATGGTGACCAGGGCTATGTACATATCAAATATTCACTTTCTAAGTCATGTAGAAGAATGTAAGAGTTGAGTATTCATGTGTGTGCTATTAAACACCAGTCTCAAACACTTTTTTGTCTGTTCGTACACATATCACATGGGGAAAGGTCATCACTGAGTTGTAAAGCACATGGTCCCTCAGGCTAGATCCCTCAGACCTTCAAGTAAGGCTGAGAAAGGCCTTTGGCTGAAACCCCAAAGAACTGCTTCTAGTCACTGCCCTTAGGACTAATGGTTGGATGGACTAATGGTTTGATGCTGTGTAAGGCAGCATTATATGCTCCTATCTATGATATACATACAAATATGAAACAAGGCTTCAAAAGACAATATAAAAGAAACTCTATTCAAGTTAAACACAAATCTCATAATGGGATTTTGAAAGTAACCTTAGAGTCTGGGCCAATTTAAATGTTTAACTATCTGAAACTACAGCCCTAGGCATACTTGGTAGAAAGTAAGCTCCATGGAACGCAGGGGGACTCACTCTGGAGTAATCATGCACAGAATTGCAACTGCGTGACCCTTGTACTTGAGATTTGAGCTAAACTGTAAAACCCCTTTCAGGGCTGCAGGCCAACCTGTCAGCCATAATAAATCTCATTTATATTCAAGTAAGTTAAGCCCCAAAATAAAGTGTAACTTGAGTCACTGTGCAGTCTTATAAGTAGTTTAAATATAGAAAATATGAGTTTGACTACTTTGCCAGTCCAGTCTTTTGATTATGGTTAATATTTGACAGCTGAGGGAACCCAATTCATCTTCCTGACATATTGGAAATGAAACCATTTCTGTATATAATCAAGGGTGTTTCCAGAAAGCGCATCTGCCTCATAAAATAAATGAATGGGACAAGAAGCTATTTCACATGGCTTTATTATATGCATCAAAGTACATGTATAATCTTGATGCAATCCTATACCAAATTGTCCAGTGATGAATTTCATTGGTTCAAAAACCTTGGTTCATACAACACAATAAACCATAGTGGTTTATAAGCCAGAGGTGGCTTGCTGTGTTGTATGAATCCAGTCCAAGTTGTTAATAAACCATACTGATGGGTTCAGAGGAACCAACATGGCTCTTTTTGTTGAGTGAGCTCAGCTCATTTGACTTACTTCTGAATAGACATGAATAGAATTGCTCTGCCTTAAGTCAAGTAATTCAGCATTCATTGTGAGAAGTACAGATGTAGTGTGGCCAAGAAGAAGAGAATATGGCAGCAGAAGAACCACAGTCCTGCTCTGATACAAGAATTGTGTAATTTCATCTAAAGATCCCTGTCAAATCACAAGTTGCATGTAGCATGTAGCAGCTGCAGCCCAGATGATGCATTTTAATAACTGTACTCTCTAAAAGCTGTAGTGGCCAGTTTGATATTACTATAGTTTCGTTAGTTGAATGCACAAATGACTGACATCATAGCAGAAGGACAGATCTATATCTCCGTCCTACAGCTATGTTTAGGTACACCTACTAGCAACACTGAAGCAGCAAATTCCAAATGTGTCTAAGAAAACAACGCATGTGTCCAAGGCTTAGTCAGAACAATCCACAACCCACTTAGAAAACAAATGGTTACAGTTTAAAGTGGCAAAGTTGGATGGCCGTGGGAGAATGGAGCCCACAAATCCAGAGGTTTATATTCATTCTAGGCAGAGCAATCTTTGCCTCCTCATCTTCCTGTCTTGTATTTTCTGCTGGCAGGCTTTTTAGCCCATCTAGCTGGAGTAAGACCGAAGGGAAGAAGGCTGGAGCAGCAGCAGGATAGCTTGTATCCTGGCCTGTTCCCCAAACACCCCTTTTTCCCACTTTCCAAGGATGCTGTCCCAGCACTGAAGACCAGCAGGCATGGTTCTTTCTGCACCAGCTGCAAGGGGCTGGAAGAAGGAGGTTGGAACTCCAATTCTCAGCTCCAAAACTGAAGTGTTATCTCCAGTCTCAGAGCACTATCTCCAACCTCCGATCTGGTAATACAAACTATCCCAAGGTCCTTCAGTTGTTGTCTAGAGACACAGGATGGTTCCCTTAATGCACAGAACCTGGTATCTTTCTGCTCCCTATTGATAGCTACACTGATAACAGAGAGGACTCCCATAGCGTGACAGCATTACAGACTCATTACCTTGAGTCTGAGTTGGTTCTTGTTCTAAGCTACAACATGATAAAACCAACATCTGCCACAGTCTTCAGAACTGGAAGCCGGAATCTCAGTCACCATCAGAAACCAGCACATGGATGACTTTCTGGAAATACATGGCTATGTACTGTACAGTTTCATCATAACATATTTTTTGTACACAGAGCTACTTTACTTCCTAGTAAGTATTAGTTAAATCCACTCCAATTTGATTTAATAAACAGCTAACAATGGCATTGGTGCACTTTGATCTTATAACGATACCCTATGAAGTTTTTCTGTTTCTCACACTTTCATTATGTATGCTTCAGTAACTGGCAAAACCTATTATAAGTTGTTCATCTATAATCAGTTCCTTAAAGCCATTCTGAATATGTAGTCACATCATTGTTATCAAATTAGTAAAAGCCACAGAAGCATTGCAACAGGTGACACAGTACTCTCCAGTAATGGCACACTTCTATCCAGGAAAAGACTTTTGATGCAAATGCTGAAAGTTTTAACCAGATGTGCATCCTAGAGAAACCCCATTCCATTTCAGCAGAAAATTATGTATTTCCTGTTCTGAGGCAATACGCCTCTGCACTCTAGTTACTGAGATCTGCACACAGGAGTGGGCTGTAGTCTTCACATCCTGCTTGTGGGCTTCCCAGAACTATCTGGTCAGTCTCCATGAGAAGCAGATGCTGAATTAGATGGGCCTCTGGAACAACGTTCTTCATTTTCATTTAAAATGTACTGCTGTCCTTCACCACGGCCCTTCTGATAATTTATAAAGCCAGACATTTTTGGTTTTATTTCAGAGCAATTATTATGCTGTGGGAATTGCACATAGCAGGGCACCCAAACTGCATGACTGATGAAGTGGATGCAAACCAAGTTTTCAGTGAAAAGAAGCAAAGTTTGAACTGGAAAATGTACGACATGTTGAACAGGGAAGGGAAAATTATTAGCACAATGTCTTCCCATGATGATTTGGTTAAACACAGCAGATCAACCAATGTATGACTGAAGTTTTGTGCAAATTAGTATTGTTTTTCAGATCACAGTGTGCTCAGAGAAGATTATGTAATTCCTCTTTTAATTAAATTATTACCCCTCTCTGAAAAATGAACTCATATGAATACTGGTTTTTTCAGATGCATCAGCATCTACTAATGGCTGTTTCTTTACAGTTAAGTGCAGAGTATGCAATTTGAAATAATGCATTCCTCCATGTAAACCAGGAAGCAACATTAGGAAATAAACTCCGTTGCTGAAGCTAAAGAAAAGATGCTGCCCAATAATCCAGCCAGATAGTGTCACAGGAAGAAACATTTTGGGATTTGAAACGAGAACAGGAGGAGTACTGTCCTAAAAATCCAGAAGCATCTGATTTTTTTGATATTGTGTGTGTGCGGGGGGGGGGGGGAGAAAATTAGTAGCTGGGGCTATAACACATCTGAGAAACTGGGGGAAGAACATTTTTCATAACATGAACATTTCTAAATGCAGACTGCTTTTCTGTGAACTGATAACATGTGGGGACTGCTTGCAACATTTTCCTTCATCTAAATTTTTTTTTTCTGAATAATCTCCATTCTATGATTTATGCGTAATGGAGGGTGACAGCACTCCTTTGGAATGGATCTGGATTAGGCACCACCAGTCACTATGTACCTTTTCACTATTATTCCTTCAGGTATGATTGAATTCATTAAGCTAGAAGAAATTATCTATGTGGGCAGTTTGTGGATCATACTGCAAGTCTGATGAAAGCCTCTAAATACCCATTTATGAAGTATTTCCATCCACAATTCAGAGAGTGAAATGGAGCAGCAACACTACATAAACTGAACTGCTCTGGTCTTTTGATAAGGCAGAGCAAACATTTTTCTCACACAATATATTTCATAGCAGTTTGTATCATAGTGAGATGACTGCATAATTTGGAAAATTAATTTCTCATTTCCTTGAAGTTCTGTTATCTTAAAGAGACTGCAAAGAGGGCACACTTCCTTTAATAAAGGGCTTCTACAACATTTTGCAGGTTCTGCAATCAGAGCAATGCTATGTAATAGTTGAGACTCTTCTGTTAATCATGATTCTGTTAATCAAGTATCACCTCTGTTTCTCTGTATCACCTTTTGTGATGGCTCCCACATTGCTGAGGAATCCAGGAGACTTTCAGGTTATAGATAATTTACTTAGTAATCAGTGAAGTTAAGATGGGAAAGGGGTGTGACACATGTGCTCGGAGACAACATTCCCCTAAGTTCTAAATGCATGAGGCAGCAGGAGACAGCAGTTATTCAAAGGTGAGGAAAATGGACTTTGTACATGCTCAAAGGTATTTTAATCCTAGAACATAGTCCTGGTATTAATCAGGCTTGCACTGAACTCTGCAGGGATCTTGGTATAAATTGAGTTAGAGGGAGATCAGGAAAGTAGAGCTTGCCTTTAATAAGAAAGCAGAGGGAAAATTATGGAGTAGTGACAAACTGCTGGAAAGGGAGGAAATACAATTGATTGTTGTGTGGAAGGGAACAGAAAAGCTAGGTACTCTGGTAATAGTTTGTTCATGACAGGCGTTTTAATTCCTCAAGTGAGGTGCTGAGGCTTTAATATGTGTACATCATGGTTCCCATGGGCATCAATGTGCCCAAGACACTGTTGCTCAGCAGTGAGAAGAGAGCACTCTGCATGCTCAAAGGCAGTCTTGGATAGTTTAATTATTATTTTACGCTTAATCATAAATATTAAAAATGAGATTAGAATAACACAGACTCCTTTTCCCACTTGCTTTGGAATTTTTTGTTGCCATATTTTCTTTGTTCATAAAGGCTAGATGCGTCTTTTTACTTCAAAGTAAAAGCCGAGTTTCCCAGAATTTTACCAGAAATTTGTAGACCAAGAAGAAAACCAGTCAATCCACTTTCCACACCACTTTTTTTTCTTGTTGTAAAAAAATCAGGCCTCTTCTGGTCCTTTTCTTCAGCTGACTTTAATCTATTCCTTCACTACTCTCAAGATTAAAAAAACCCTTCAAAGTAATTTCCAGAACACCTCTTCTTGATTTTATTTATTGGGTATATCAGGATAGTTTTGTCTCTTCATGCTCATACCTCATACAAAGGCACACAAAGACACTTAATAATGCTGACTGCACATCCCTGTGGAGGGTAACTGGGAAAAAGAACAGTGTTTTGCCTAAAAGCAAAAAAGTACCTTTTTAGTTCACTGGAGGCAGAAATATGCATATATTTCTATTGAACTCAGTCCCACTCCAGTGAAATTATGGTCAGTGAAAATAAATCAGAGTAAGAATGTCCATATGTTAGCTAGTTCATATTACTTTTTAAAAACTTTATTAAATTCTCAGTTTTATAGTTTAATGGAGCAATCCTCCATATGGATAAGAACCAGAGAACGAGAGAGAGAAAGAAACAAGTCATAGTAAATTTGCTCATTTCAGGATTTTGTCTCTGTATTATCTATCTATCTATCTATCTATCTATCTATCTATCTATCTATTCCAGCTGAGATTCATGTAAGTTTGGGACCAGATTTTCAAATCTTTGCAAAGGATTCAAGACCCTGAACCTTCATCTAGAGATCTGAAGGCCTGGAAAATGCCTCTGGGAAAAATACTTTTTCCAAGGACTGAAAAACTGAGCAGCCTTGGATTTTGAAATATTTCATGTTAGAATGTTGATTTTTGTGAAGAGAATAAAGAGAGGAGGAAGACCACATAAGCCACCTTGGGTGAAAAATGGTATGACAGAAATATCTATCTATCTATCTAATCACCTTTTAACCACCGCTACAAAAATAAATCCTCTCCCTAAAAGACAGTCAGTTGCCTGGTCCCTACAGCATAAACATGGCATTAACTAGAGTCAACCTTCCAAATTAATTAAAAATTTGTCCATCAATGGAAATTATTTATACAAATGAATACAATGTCACTCTTCAAATAAGAGGCTGAGATTGATTAATGTTTCTTAACTTAGATATGGTTCCACACCATTTCTAAGCTGAGTCTTTCGAAGCTAAAGAAACTCTCAACAGCTGTTCTTCCACAACAGATTTCCCTAAGCTCTGCACACAAACAGGAAGAGGTTTAGGAATCTTCCTAATCTTTTCCACTAGTAGGAACAGATGCTAAATGCCCTTCTTCCTGTGCTCCCAGCACATCTTTTGGCTTCCAGGAAGTTTCAGATGATTCAAGGACTACTTGTAGACTACTTCCCTCTGCCCAGACATAAAATAGGAATCTGAAATATGTTATACTTTGAAAAAAGTTTCTTAAAATGTGAGCTTGGAGGAAAGAAAGGAGTTAACAGTTCATCTCATTTTACCTTTCCACCCCTTTTGTGTATTGACAGGCAAATACATGGATCTTTTTGTTCTCATCACTGCCAAAAAGTATAACTTTGAGATGCATTCATAATTACTAATGATGCTTACCCTTGGGCCGATGTCTCCTTGGTCACCCTAGAAAACAGAAAAATAATTGTAATTCACTTCCCAATGTCAGTTCTCTGCTGATTCTGCACTGCTTGGGTGAATCCATTTCCTCCAGGTACAGTAGGGAAGATGACCCATAACAGGAAGGACAAGCATTCACAAATTAATATACATCCTCAAGCTTAGTTCTTTGATGCCCAGGAGGTGTTCACACATTTAATCTTTGACCATGTTTAAGAGGTTATCGGATGAACTGCTTCCCACCTGCTTGCTGCTTTGCATCTGTTTTGCATCTACTTTCTGAAAGGGGATCCTGGAATATTAGACAGAACATCTGGACCTGGCACTCTAAGGGTTAAACCACTTTGAGTTTGCCCATTGATGGTTGCTGAGTTAAAACTCTGGATTGTTCAGCTCTTGACAACCCAGATGTGCTGGGTTTGAACATCATGACAAATTATGCAGCGTCATTCCTTGGTTGTTTGAGAAAGCAGAATCAATGAGTGGGTGAGAGGCACTGAACTCACTTGTTCCCACCGTTAATTGGTGCGACATGCAAACAATGTCAGCGAAATTTGTTCACAAAATATGGTGTACACGTGGAACTCATGTAGGGTTGCCATGTGTCCTACTTTACATATGTAGTACAGCTCTCTATTTGAAGAACCCTCTGTTTGAAAGGCTGTCCATTCAAACCTAGTTTTAAGGTGGAAAATTTCGACAGCCTTTTCCCCAGTGCTTTATTTTTCCATGGAAAAATTTTCTGTTTCATAAATTCATTAATAACAATGCATTAATGCAAATTGCATATTCAGTATTGTGCAAGCATCGTTGTTTCAAAGATGCAATTATTATTTTTCCAGGTGATTATAGCTACAAAATATGCAAGAAAACAGATATGTCATTGAAATGTATATATATGCAAAAACATGCATTTGTAAAAGTTATGTCAAGTGTGAGCTGGAGTGATAGTGAAATTTTTTCAACTCAAACGCTTGTGCTGTAAGTTAACGTGTATATTTTAAGTAATGTGTTTTATTTATTAAAACATTTGTATGCCACCAAATTGTGCCATAGCACCTCTGGACAGCTCACAGTCATAAGATAAAACACAATAAAAACTAATTAGAGCATATTAAATATACAATGTTAATAAAATACGGATTAAAATAAAAAACAGAAGGTTGACTGGCATTAACTATTAAAATATTTTTTTAAAAAAGGAAGGTCTTTGCCTGGTGCCAAGAAAGAATACGAGGAAGGTGCCAGGTGAATCTCCTTGGGGAGAGCATTCCAGATATGGGGAGCAGCTGCAGAAAAGGCCCTCCTCCTAGCGGCCATCCCCTTCATCTCCTTAAGAGATGGATCACACAGGAGGGCCCTCTGCATAGATCTCAAAGGCCAGGCAGGCACATATGGGTGCAGGCACTCCTCAAGATAACTGGGGCCTAAGGCATTTAGGGCTTCATAGGTCAACATAAGCACCTTGAATTGGGCCTGGGCCACAACTGGTAACCAATGCAGTTCTTTCAATATAGGTGTTATGTGAGCTGTGCTAGGGGCTCCCATCACCAACCAAACAGCCCTGCTTTGCACCAAATATAATTGCTGGACAGTCTTCAAGGTAAACATGGTTTGACAACTAGCAATTTTACAGTGCAAACTGCACATTTTCTATGCAAACTGCCATAATTTGCATAAGAAATTTTCTAGAAAACCCACATTACTGGTTTAAAGAGAAAGGAATGTCTGGAAGTACAGTCTTCCTCTCTCTCTCAGAGGGAAGTTTCTTGTTTTCTCTGGAGGGAAATTAGCAAGGGATGGCAGCTTTGGTGGAAGCTGGGTGGCTCTGGTCTGTGGGTTTTTCCTTTTGCCCTATTTTGAGTGATTTCTGAATTTTTAATCAGCCAGGTAGAGTGTGCTATGTTTGTTTGTTATGGGTGTTGTCAGGTCACGCAACCACCTTTTCTGGGTTTGGCCAAGTAGACTCAGGCCTTTTGAGATTCGTGGGGTACAAGAGAGAGTTGATCATTTAATCTGCGATTATTTGTAGTATGTGGAACAGCAGACTCCTCTTTTGTGTTTTCTTGCTGCCAGATGATCTGGGAGCTCTTCTGGTAATATGGGAGCTCTTTTGTGTGATGGTGATCTTTGTTTGCTAGTCTTTCCCAAGTTGGTATGTTCAAAATGTTTTGGAATACAAAAGAATTTCTTTCTTTTGGCCATTCTGCCTGGGATGGGTGTGTTGAAATACAAAATGTCTGGAAGGCACCAAGGAAGGCTGTCCCAGGAAGACTCATGCACTGCAAACCAGTTAATCCCAATGGTTATTATAGACTACTGCAGAACACTTTATAAATGAGTCTCTAAGTTGTGAACTGTCCATGTGTGAGTCAATGTGCCATAAATCCCAAAATGATTATTTAAGTGCGACTCCTCTTATTAGAATGTTTAGAAGCCATCCTAAGGGAGTTGAAATTTTCAGAGTGAATACTCTTACCTTATCCCCCTTTGGTCCTTGAGGCCCCTGTAAAGATCAATGAGAGAGTGTTAAGTACATTAGTCCACACAGTACTGCTTTAGCTCCCTCTAGCTACTTTGACCAAACAGAATATTCCAAAGAATACCATTTACACCTAAACTTTCTCTTTCTTCAGGAAAGTTGAAGGCCAGCCCTTTTGCCCTGACTGCTGTGTGATAGGGTTCTGCAGACCACACACAAGTGCATTCAACCATATGACCTCCATACAAAGAACTTAAGAACATAAAAAAGCCATGCTGGATCAGACTGAAGGTCCATCCACTCCAGCATTCCATCCCCAACATGGCAAATCAGCTGCCCACAGGATCCCTCAAACAGGATAGGTACAAGCCATCTGTCCAAGCTCCCCTGCAACTGGTGTATGCAGGCATGCCTGACCATGGAGCAGCCAGTAGCCACTGATAACCTCTCTCTCCATGAATATGTCATCTGCCTGCAATCTCCAGTCTACAGTAGTGCAATCATTCAATTTTAACCTGTTCTTTAAGATCTACAAATCAGAGTCTTCTGGTTGTTCCATCAGCTGCACCTACACACTAGAGAAGATCTTTTCTGTCACGGCACCCAGCATTTGAAATTCTCTTCTCCCTGATGTACAATAAAGCACCAACCATGATGAGGTTTGGGTGCCTGTTAAAAAGAGATTTGCTTAATTAAGCCTTTGCTGATTTCAAGGCTAGCTTAGTGGGATTTCCTGTTTTAACTGTCATTCTAACAACATTTTGTACACTGCTCATGAATTTTTAAAATGAAAAGATGTATATAAATATGTTAATAAATATATAAAATAAATCCATATTCTTTTCTTAAGGGTGATTCAGTGTGAAACTTTTTTATTTAAAGCACACTGAAAGAGCTTGAAGAGAGAATGTCTTAGTGTAGCAGCCATCTGAAGAAGCCCTGTCTTACCACTGAAAGGTCCTTTGCCATTTTTATGAAGCTTTTGTATGGTTCCACTCAATGCTCTTCCCTGTGCAAGCTAGGAAAGGAGACCCATCAAGTTTTGAACTCAAACTCTTACCTGGTACATATTAGTAAAGTGTTTGCTTTTGATCACCCAGGTCAGTGGCATATGCAAGCATGTCTGCACACCATATGCAAACAGTCTAGTAACAACTTTCAGCTGAAATTATGTATGCACTTGGATGGCTTTGTGACAGCAGCTTTAAAAGATTTTACAGTGCACTCTCTTGTAAGCATGAAAAGAAATGTCAGAGCAGTATAGATACATAGCAGGCTTAATGCTTGAATCCGGGGTGAACTGAATTCCTTTTGTGAAAACAGTATCGCAAGTAGGTTCTACAGCAAAATGTTTCAGGCTGGAGAACTTCTGTTCAGGTTTTTAGCTACTCCGTTCCACTATCCCACCCTCCAGGTTTTCCATTCAACCATCCAACCATCATCCAATATTGCAAGTGCCCTAAGCATGCTCAATCTTCATTATGCCGTTTTTCCTCCCTCAGGGCTTTTCCCTGAAGGTGGGAGTTTCTTGAGGGGGAGGTATTTCTGCAAACCTTGAAATCTCCAAACTTTCTGATACCTCTCCCTCTTGTGTGTGAATATTGCCATTTTGTTTACACAAAGGCCAGTACTCATGAACCGGGGTTCACTCTTAGCATATACCAGTAGGGGAGTGCCTCTGCTCGGGATACCACACACTTCATTCCATTCTCATCCTTGCCCCTGGTTTTCTTTGCAACAGCCAGCCAGCATTTTGCACTCAGTGATCATCCTTAGCAGACCTCACTTGACTGAGGATTCTTCCACTTGCCCCTCACTCTCTAGCGTATCCCCCCTCAACCTTCTTATACTTGTATAATTTATGTATTTATTAAAAACATTCCTTGGCCTCCTTTTAGAGTAAGAGCTCCCCACCCCTGCCGCAGTTTGATAACAAAACATGCCAAAAAATCAATGCAACAATAAAAGCAGTAAGAACACATAAGAACAGCAATAAAAACAGCAACATTTTAAGAAAATCAAATCCCTGCATAAAACTTGCAACAAACAACTGCAGCTGCAACTCAGTCCAATGACACATAATCAAGGGAAGGGCAGAACAAGTTCTCAGACCTTCTTAAAAGCCTCCAGTGCTGGGGCCAGACAGACTCTCCGTGCCTACTGGCAACTTGTTCCGGAGGTGCAGGGCCACTGTGGAAAATGCCCTGTAGAAAGGGCCCTTGTACCAGACCAACTGCTTTAACGGCTGGGCAAAAGAGGGACCTCTCTTGCTGAGCATAAATATAAGCACTGGGTTCCCAAGTGTGCTGACAGTGCTCCTTTTAGAACATAAAAAGGCCATTCTGGATGAGATGCCTATTTGGTTGGCATCCTGTTCCCAGAGAAGCCAAGCCAATGCCCACAGGAAGCCCAAAACAGAACACAAACACAACAGCAATACAATATCAATTTTATTTATTGCTTTTATTCTTGATTGCTGGTTACTATGCCTTATTATGCTATGAATTCATTCTTTTAATTGCTGCATCGTATGTTGTGAGCTACCCAGAAAGCGTATGGCCAAGGGGGACAACATACACATCAAGTAAATAAATAAATGAATGAATAATAGCATCCTGCAGCAACTGGTACTGAGGGGCAAACTGCCTCTGAGATGGGAGGTAACAGGGAGGCATCATGACCAGTAGCCATTGATAGCTTTATGATCTGCAATTCTGGCTAATCTACCTTTAAAGCAGTCCAAGTTGGAAGGCAGTGAATGCTCCCTGTGCTGTGTGAAGAATATGTGCCTGGATGATGCTAGCTGGGCACATAAAGATTATGGTTAAATGCATAAATGTTCTGTACTGACCAAATGGTTTAGAACTGAGCACAGTCTCATGTGCATCACTGGAGTTTCACATGTATCCAAAGCAGTCTGTTTGTTTGCTCTCAAAGTCAAGGGAACTCAACATACAGGCTCTCAGAAATAATTTCAAAGCTTGCATGTCTGCTCCCACAGCTTACCTAACTGCCTTCACCAATGATGGGTGCAGCCCTTCTAAAGTTTAGACAGAAGAAAATCCTGAAATTGCCAGCTTTTCCCAGTCAGCCATACTGTATGGGGAATGCTGGGAGTTGTTTCATTTTTGGGGGGAGCAGTCTAAACATGCATGAGATTGCCTCCAAAGCTGATGATTTTCAGAAATCACTGAGCAACAGCTTCTTATAATTTTGTAAATGGCTGGATAAGGTTTAACTTATCTATGTTCTGTAGAGTGGCAGGGCACAAATCAAATTTGTGCATTTGGAACTTAGAGCAATACTTACAGGTTTTCCATCCAATCCAAGAGGGCCCTAAAGCAAAGGAAGATAATGAAGCATTACAAAGGAATTAATCTGTATTTCATCAAATTCTGTCTCCCTCACCCCAAAGGGCTTTTCCACATGTTCAATAGAAGTGTTTTCCAAAAGCATCTGATGCTTCCCACTATAGTTTTGAAACTCCCTCTCAGGGCAAAATTGCAAGATCAGCATGTAACAGATAGATAGAATAGATCTTGCTCAGCGTGTGCATGAGAGAGACTGCATCCCCGCTGCACAGCTTCCCCAATTCATAAGGGACAGAAGGACAGGGGAAGCTATGAACTAACTGCCAAGGACAGCACTATCAGCACCAGTATTTGCCAGTATTTCATTTTAAGGAAGTGCTCCTCAGTTATGGATGCAATAATGCAAGCATGGGATGGGGAAACTGGTAGTGTTTGTCACTAACCAAGATTCACAAAAAGTATCCATTTAAGCAACTGCAATAATATTCTACAATCACATTCAGCACAATGATCATCACATAGGTAAATGTGCTATCTGGACAAAGTACTGTATTTTCTTCAGGTAAAGTAAATGTAGGGAAAGAAAATGTATCACTGAATGCTAGAAAAATGTGATAATTTCATAACAAGTGGAAGCTTGAAGGAAGAGCTGCAGACTTGCAAAGACTTGCACAGCAAATAGGAAACGAATGTACATTCACTGAGGGGGAAAATCATGTGGGAAAAGCCAAAATGAGTTTATTTAGGAAGGTGCTTAATGATTGAGCAATATTTTGATTGTTTTGTGTTGCTCAGTACTACATCTTTTTGTAATCCTTTGTAAAATAAAAACCAGTTGGTCATGACATGAAAAGTTGGTACCCATCCTTTCATGCACTACTTAATTTCCATGTGGTTCCTCGTTATAACTGCCCAGTCATTTAAAAAAGATTAATAACTAACAATAAAGTAGGATTGTCATATTTCCCAGAAATGCAAGCATTATCCGGATTCATTATCCAGAATCGCAGATGGTGTCTGGACAATGCATTACCTGGCTTAAACACAAAGTCTTTCTTTGAAAAACCATTTTTCTAGCTACAAAAACCAGAAAAAATGTGCAGATCATCTGCTATTTAGAAAAAAATTGCTTATTTATCCCCTACCTTCTTCTTTCTTTTGGCCAATAACTCCTAATTTTACATGTTATTTGTGAGTGAAAAAGTATGGCTAAAGTGCATCAATCAACTAATTAATATGTACTAAGCGTAAGACATAACTTGCTAGATGTCATGTTGCTTCTTTGTGCATTCAAAGGAACAGGCCTTGCAAAGCGTTGTTTATTGACCAAAAAGCACAAAACACCCAGCACGAAACTTTCAGCATGCAGAGTGGTCTGTTGAACCCAATCTAGTAATCTCCTCCAGAAACTCCCCTTATGAGCATGTCTGGGTCCCATCCTTTTGGGAGGGGCCTTCTGAAAGCAAACAAGTGTCATCTCTGTGCATGGATGCTCTAATTCCACCCACTTCTGCTTTCCATTCCCCTGAGTGCTGTGCTTATAGCTGGGAAAGCAGTGGTGGTGAAATGGTGTATTTACTACTTTGCCTTCTGATGGGGGAAACCAGTGCATTTCTCTTGGAAGGAGCATGGATGCACCAAAAGGGGGTTGTTTTTATTTCCTTAATTACATGCACCAGTCTATCTATGTTCATACAAAAACAGTCTCACAACTCCCAGTGTTCCTCACTTAGCCATGCTAGGGAAGACTGGAAGCTGCAGGATTTTTTCTATCCACACAGGCATAGGATTGTTCCCTAAAAGTCATTTAGGGCACACTGTAATGCCTTCCATTGATATGTACATAAGCCTCTCAACTCAGGGGCTTAATGCATCCAGATCATGGAATGGGGCACAGCGGCAGCAACCCCGAATGCTTCAGTGCCTTGCAGCAAGCATTTCATCTAGACAGCCATTTTTGCCTGTCTAGAGAAAGCAGCAGGTAGGGGAAGGGAAGGAGCCTGGGAAGTTACATAAGCCACTGGCCCAGCGTCCTCACCTCCTTGCCCCAGGCACGCTCCTTTTCCTCCTCTGGAGGTCCAGCTGTATCCATGAAGAACTGGCCAGTGCAGCTCTTTTCACAGGATCTCTGAAGGGGGTGGGGCAGGGCAGGGCTTATCAGAGCTCCAAATAATCCTATCCCCTCAGAAAATGTCAGGAGTCCATAGGATTATGCGCTTAGAGAGGAGATGGTTGCGTGTGATGATGTTGATGAATGCCAGCTCCCAGGTCCAAAATGTCATAAGGGGGAAGGAGGACTAAGCTGGCATGGTGACTGAGGTGGAAAATGAGACATGCAAATGATAGTATTTTGGGATACAGAAGAAATAGCAGAGAGCAGGAGAGACTTTCCTTTATAAAAAGATGAGGTTCCAAAATGATTTAGACATATCTATATTTTGGGGGCTGGGATTTTTCATGGTTAAGCATTGATTGTGGAGATTCTTTGATATCTGTTTGACTGCTCTATATAGCAAACACATTGTGTTCTATTAATTTTAGTCCAGAATGATTTAATATGCTGCAGCTGCATATTCTACTTGTCGGGGAATAGTTTCCTCTAGTTTTTTTTTGCAGCATTTTCCCTTTAAATTATGCATATTGGAGTCACACACTGAACTTTTCTTCAGTTCCATGTAATTTAATCAATGGAAAAGAAAGCAGGGCTGCTCCTTCAATAATACCCAAAATCTTTTCTTTTAGCTCAAGAGGCCAAGAAACATGTTGTTTATTTGAAATATGGGAAAGCTCCATATGGGAACCATATTTTCTGCTATGTGTTCTGTACAATTATGTTATATTCCTGCATTCTATTCAGACATCCCTTGATAAATAGCCCTATGGTCCTAGAAAAAGTAAACCCCTGTAGGGTAGAACAATTTACATTGTATTTTCTTAATTACAGTAATGGACAAATATAATTGCAGTATTTAAGAGGCCCAAAGCGTAAGCCTATGCATGTCTATTCAGAAGTGCATCCCATTTGTTTCAATGAGATGTATTCCTTGTAAGTAAGAATTACTCCAGTAATTGTGTACCGGATTGCAGCTTGTACCTTTTTGTAGGAGTGGGAGATTCTGTGCACCAGCCTATTGGGCAGGAGCAGTTTTGTGGCGCAATACTCTGATGCCTGGCCCACCTTCCCTCCTTCTTTCACTTGTTCCGATAAGGCAGCCTCTTCCCAACTCCAGGTATGGATGTTTATTCAGGAGGAGATGTAGTGTGCCAAGAAATGGAAAAAAGAGTCTAATTCTCAAAATGTGCTATGAGTGCTCTTGGGTTCATGACAAGATGCCAGGCCCATGACATAGGCACTATGGGGTAGCATCAACAGCACTCTTATACTACTAAGAGGGTTTGCAGTTTTTCTGGTCCCAGCTCTTTGGATCAGGCAGGAGTGATCTCATTCCCAGGACAACCTAAAACTTTGCATATATCGCTTTACAAACCAGAGTCAGTTGGTATTCCTAGCTGGGCTAATCTAACAATCTTTTCTTCCTAGGTTCTGTGAAACAGTCTCACAATCTGAAGTCTTTGTATGGCCTCTTCTGTTATAGCTTGGAGACTTGGCTAGGAGAAAACAAGAAACCCAGTAGAAACCACAGAAACAATCATAGTTTGCACAGTAATTCTTTGCTCTCCCAAGATATGGCAACCCTAGATGACTGAACTAGATGTCAATGGTACTTTTACATAAATGGAATGATAAGAAACATTAACATATGATATATTTTAAAACACTGCCAAAGGAAGCAGAAAAATGCTTGATTTGCAGTGATCAGAGAAGATAGCATAAAAGGTGCATTGCTGAAATCCCTATACAGTTTCTAAAGCATTAAGAGAAGTAACAAAAGCAGAAGATGCACAGCTCAAACAGGTGTCATCTACTTCTCCGAAATACTTCCGGGTGTTCTTTTTTGTTGTTCAGGTAAAAAAGGGTAATGATAAGGGAACAGTGCTCACCCATCTTTAGCCAATGAACAAGGCAGAATATTATTCACAGATTCTAAAAGGCACATGGTGGGCAGCATCCAATGCCCTCTGTCCTAAGTGCATATAGGATGCTAAACCTGGAGGCTTATGTGCATGCAATACTAGGTGTGAGGAAATGTGCTAGCAATTTTCAGCCATCCAGATGAAGAGTCATGAGTAGGATGAGTCTAATGATATCACCCTTCCTCCCAGACAATCTCAGGTTAAAGGAAACATGAACTTTGATGAATTATATTGTTTACCAAATAGTGGTTGAAAATTCTGGAATCATAAATTGCCTTGCATGTGGACAATCATTTTGCATATGGGGACAAGGTTAGAACAGTGTGTGAACACTTAAAGGATTTAAGAGATTAATTTCAATTATTGCGTCTGCAGTATGATTCTATTAATCTTTATTTGAAATTGAGCCCATGAGTTCAACAGGACAGATTCCTAACTAAATATGCACAGGGCCGAGATACAAATCTGCTCATCTAATTAGAATTAAAAAAAAAAAAAAACGTTTTGTAAAGATGGTGTCATTTATGTAGCACATACACTGTTTAGGCATCTACTGAGTTAGCTTCTAAACAATAAAAGAATAAACTAAGCCTATATATAGCCATCTTTTTACAGGGGCACAAACATCAAAGTTTCAACTCTTGGTGCCAGTCATGTCTGTATCCTCAGGGGCTGCATATGGCAGGCAGAAAGATGAACAAAGTAAAGCCAAAAGAAGTCATTCCACCATTAAGTATGCTCAAATAATATAAGTAATTTCCTCATACTGCCATGTTGACAGTGAAGTTGTACTGGGAAAAATCATTAAGCAGAACAACATGGTGGGGGACTCATCTGCTGACATCTCTTGTTCCTACATGCAGACCGACAGCTCTGTTATATCAGTCACATAACATCTGCTCTGCAGATGGAAGCCCATCCTTCCCAGAACATTGATATGGACAGCAGTGACCAGATATACGTTGGCATGGTTCCAGGAAGGATCTCATTACTGAATTCAAGTCTTGAGTGAATTCAGATTCATGGGAGTCATTTGCTAGTGACTTAAATTTTACTGTGCAAACTGACTGAAAGTAAGGTTACTAAGAGGGAAAGTGGTAATTCACTTAGATAAGCCCAGAATCACTGCTTGAATACTGAATTTTAAATAAATTAAAACTTGGGGTTTATTCTGCCTAATGCTATTTACAACAATGAATCCTCTAATAGGAAACATATTCTCACTCATGAGTCTGTAAGACTGTGCAGAATGATGGAAGTTTAGACTAATTATCCATTAAACTTAAAAGTGAACACAAAATGTTTCAGGCTATTTCCTGTTTTATTCACTTGATATTAGTATTGGGTGAAAGTTTGCTTTAGGCTGAACCATATTCTTGGGCCTTGAAAATCTCTGGCCAACATACTCTCCTCTTTAAAAATACATTTTCAAAGCGGGGCACACTTTGTACAGCAAGCCTTATTCCACAATACATTTCTATATGAAAAGAAATACTGGCCTGTCAGTAGCTATCTGGAATTCTGCTTCAGTACTGATCATGGCCAGTGTCTTGAGCTAAGATAATTCAGCTTTTCTGAATTACAGCAAATTTTATTTCTTTCTTTATTTAAAACTTCTGTACCCCATCCAACCACTGACATCTCGGGACAGCTTACAATAAGGAACAAATAACAAACCAAAACAAAACAACAAGAAGTCAAGAGCTGTTAATCACTATATCACAGAAGCTTTCCCCATCATAGGCCTCTTCAAAAGTTCTGGAATAAAAGTTTCAGAATTCCCAGCCATTGATCATGCTGGCTGGAACTGCTGGGAGTTGAAATCATATTAGCATAAACATCTGGAGGGCACCAGCCTGGGGAAGGCTGAGCTACAGAATAAGGGCTCAGATAGTTTTAACAGGATTAATATTAGTCTTCACTGCTGCTGTTAATGGCTTAGGACAACAAGGTGATGGTTCGGAACCATTTAAACGTTCTTCATGAAAGCAGGCAGCCAACAGAATGTCCCATGCGATTAATATCGTAGTGGTTATTTCAGATTCTATGTCTTCTTTGTTTCCTTATTTGGTGAAAGTCACACCTGAACTGCTTAGCAAATGCCCTTGCATCATAAGAGAAAGCTAGCTAGGTGGGCCCACTGTAATCACTGCGGTTCATATAGCCATTCAAACAAGGAGGTGGCTGAACATCTCACAAGCAGTCTCTAGTAGAGTCAAATTAATCAGCATACAGTACAAATTAGGAACATTTCAATCACTATGTGATACCATAGAACAAATATTATAGTCCCTCCCACCCATGTTCTACTTGCACATAAATGCTGCCAAGTGTCACACACCTATCACAATAGCCTCTTCAGGTCCTTCCATTCATCATAGGCCTCTCTCTCACTGGCACAAATCTGAAATATCTGATTTTGGACTTCCACATTTGGAAATATAAACAGAACACTGTGCTTTGGTACAGCCCTTATAGGGTTACCTACTTAGTCAAATGGCTTGGAATAATTTGGGGAGATGCATCAAAAAAAAAAAAAATCCTCACTTTAGGAATGTGTATAGAATTCCTCACAGCAAGTTTTCTCCCAAGATTTTCAGATTCAGAATTATCAGAACATCTTACTGGAGTACTACTGAATCCATGGTCTATGCAACTTTTTATTTCAGGGATCTGCATGCTTTCAGAAAGGTATGCCAAATCTCACTGTCCTTCAGCAATAAATGGTTATTTTAAAAGTCTTCCAGAAAACACCTCTATTCTGGATAATGCAAACTTCTTAAATGTAGAAATTTGAAAAACTGTGCTCCAGAATTAATAAATGTTGAAAAATAACAGCAAAAGTTCTCCTCCTCCTCTTCCTCCTCCTCCTTCGGCAAAAACACTTAAAATTGTTCTTTATTTCATGTTGCTCAAAAGAGTACATTGTTCCCCCCTTGGGGAAGCAGCTTAAAAATACTCTTTTTTATTTGCTGGACCAATGGTATGCTCCTGAAAACTTGGAAAAATCCTCAAAGGGATAAACTTTTTTTCTTCTGGGTTTTATTTCTTTGTACGTGTGCACAGTCTGTTATCAACATGCCATCATTCTCATTTCTTTCCAGAAAAGAAACTAAGTCAATTCCCCAGAATAATGGAACAGCATAATAATAAGAAATGAGAACTGCGGGGAGACATGCTTATCCCTAATTATTATATACATTTCCTCACTACACAGATGCACCAGTATCTAGAAGGAAAGAAAACTTGCAACAGCTGCAAAGTGCTGATGCCTGGAAGCCTGGAGTTTGTACACTTTCAGGAACAAGAGTGGTGGTAAAGCTGGTTAAAGCTAATTGCATTGCTTACAAGTGCAGTACTATCTGCACTTCTTTTTCTGGACTAAAGTAAGCTCAGATGGAGCCTGGAAACAAGCTGTATGTTTTAAAGAAACTATTATGTGTGATTGATGACAACACAAAGGTATTGTTAGGCATTTGTTAACTAAAGATGCAATCCAATGCACACTTTTTTGCAAGAAAGTACTATTAAACTCAGTTGGCCTTCATCTTCTGTCATAACTAGACCATTCATCATCCTTTTCCCATGCCCTAAGATGCAGCATGAGCCTCTTCTCCTCCAGCTCACTTTCAACCAAGATCTTTTTTTCAGGCTTCCCTTTTCTCATCTGAATGCACATTCCAGGCAACACCAGGCACAGAAGAGAACTAATCCATAGGACGTGCCAACATAATGCTTTTTAGAACCAAAATGTTGGCAACAACAACAAGAGAGCCTGTTGCTAAGTGAAACAGGAGACTATCTGGCTGCCACATGGTGTTGGAGACCACACCCTGAGTACTAACATCCTGGGTTTAGTGCCCTGAGATAGGCAACAGAGCACCTGAGGGCACATATGTTGCATCAAAGTCCTAATACATTCTATAAATATTTATTTATAGACTCATTTACAGTGGTGCAAGCATGCAACACAACCCAGAAGATATATAGACTTTAAACAGATTTTTTTCCCATTTTAAAAGAGGCCACAACATTTGTTTTTTTACCATTAGGCATGGCATATGACATTTTATTTTAAAATAAATGTTATATTCAGGAATATTTAGATCACTTAAAAGTTCTAAATACTAAAATGGCATTTACTTTTAAAATTATTGAATACTCTTTTTGAATTTCTTGTGCATGTTCAGTGCCTTTTTACAACAAAAGATATTCTGAAAACCAGATTTATTTGGTGGAAAGGGCATGAAACTCACACCAACTAAATAGCACAGAAAATATGTCTACTGGCACAGAGCATAATTATTGTTTCACTCAGCCTCCCAATCCAATATCTAATACACAGCCACAGGCTGATAATCTTGTCTCACATCTGCTTTTCTCAGTACCACACTAACCAAAGCTGCATATTAGATAATTGGTTTAAAAAAACCACAAATTTACTCTATAGATGGGTTTCTTTAACTTTGTTCTTAGAGCCTGCTGTAGCAGTTGTGAAATGTTTAAAAGAAAGATATGTCTAATAGCATATAAAGGAGTCTCTTTAGCACTTTATTACTTAAGTATGTTACATAGAAGCTCGCAGCTTTCTTTGCATAAACACTGTTGTATGTTTTATTAGCCATCACCCCACTGACAGTTTGGCTAAAGGATCATTTTGTTCTGGAAAGACAGGCAGAGCAGAGACTTGAAAGCAGCCAGATGCTCCAGATCTGTCATGCCGAGGATCAAGAATCATTAAAAACTGAGTTCTCCAAAAACAGAAGCAGATGTGAAGAAAGGTAAGAACTGGTACTACTCAAGCAGAGTCCTCAGATTCAGAGGAGTGGACCTTGGATTCACCTGATGAACAGGAAGACCATGAAAACATTCCTCAATCAGATGCTCCCCTCTCCCCCCCTCGAGGAAGCCAGCGACTGAAGAAAATGGCACAAGCCCTTTAGAAGACAGATGCAGTACTTTAAGGGCTATGCAGTCCAGAATAATTCTCCTGGCAAGGCTAGAAGTTTGTCTCTTATCTTGGCTCCAGGTTTGCTAGCCATGGTCCTGAATCCCAGTCAAGGCCCACTGGACTGGTACCTGTAGTACTGTCCAGGGTCCTGAACATCCTGTGTTCCAGATCTGCAGCAGTCAACTGCTTTACCTTGAGGCCGTTGCATTGCTGGAATGACAGTCTCCGATTGAGCAGGACAGGAGAGCTACAGAGGGCAAGAATCTAATTATCTATGCACATTTTTCATTGTTTGATTCCAGACAGAGGGAACTTATGAATCACTTGATGTTTTGGCCTAATAATCTCATCATCATTGGCTATGTTGGATTGATGGAAGTTGAAAGCAAAACATCTAGAGAGGACTAAAAGTTGCCTACCCCACGATACATTCAGAGTCATTTAGTCCCTTACACTTTTGTTATGAAATCTTTAACTGGCCTTGAGTTTGGGTACCTAGTGGGTTCTTCTTGCATGCATTCCTGATGCTCTGCAGCCAGGGAATTTGGTCAATTGCCTGGGTCTTGTTTGCTGCTTAATTCCATTTCTTGTGATCCTCTTATTACACACTTCCTGCTCTATATTGGTACCAATTCTGTTTTTCTGAGCCCCCTTGCCTTTTACTTGAATCATCTTGCTTTTTCAATTGTATAGAGTAATCTATGTTGCTTTGTACATGCATCCAACCAGGAAATTAGTTCTTTTTGTGTTGCCTTTATTCTGAAACAAGATAACTGCAACTGTTTAGGCTTCATCTCCTTCCCCCTTTTTAATTCCTCTGAATCTATAATTTCTGCTCCTCTGCAGCTTTATCCATGGCATGTATCTTGCCAAACCTGGCATTGTTATTTCCATATCCTCTTCCTTTTCAATGTCATCCCAGCTTTCCTTCCAACTCCACCTTTCATTTGGTAAATGAGAATTTGCCTTCCTTCATCCTCATCTATTTCTGTTAGACTTATTAAAACTCACAGATTGCTTTATATACTAAGTGAAGAACAGTCTGTGTGCTAGATGCTTGATATATTAACCATGCATTTTTGTCTTCTGTAAATTATTTATATTGAGAATAAATGTTTGTAGTTCTGAACCTTAATGGATGTCTTTGAGTTAATTTTCCCACCAGATGTAGCTGTTTTCCACTTTGTTGAAGCACAGTGCTTAAAACTGCTGTGAGTATATTGCAACTCTGCAGAATATCGTTTAAATTCTGCATTCATTGTAAAATGTGTAAGTTTGCATAGAAATGTGCTATGAGGATGCACTATAACAGCCACTAAAGCATAAAATAACAGAAGGCAACACAATATCACTACTTATTAGCCATGATGTCTAACGTGAACTGATGCCAACAGTCTGATCAAAGAGGGAAAGAGGAAATTCTTAACATTATTTTCAGTTCACTGGATCCCACGGAAGGCATTTTCCATCTTGAGATGGTGCTTCTTCCTGGAGCTTGCAGGCTGAATCAACATTTAAATTTTATCACTCCAAGGGAAGGAGCTGTCATCTCTCCTATACTGGACTGGAAAAGGGCAAATACTCCTAACCAGTGCTTTTTTTGTCATAGAACACACCGGAATAGAGTTCCTGCACCTTTTTTCAACAGATTTTCCAAGTTTTAAAAGTAACTTTTGAAAATTTGATGTTTGGTCCATGTGGATTTGAATTGCCCTGTTGAGCATAGCAGGTTGGCGGCAAAATCATTAAAATGGTGCATGCAGGATTCTTGTGTATCGAATTCAATGCATGCGTACTTTGTCCGCACTGGTTGTGATGGTGCTGCTCGGCTTGTGATTGGTTGTGTGGTCGCGCACTGAGTGCTTACAGCGGGCGGCGACTGTTATGTTTCGTTACACAACTGACCTGTGTGGATGTGTTTACAGTGATTGACTACGTGCAAAAGGTAAATAATTTCATGAGTTCCAGCGCCATTTTTCTTACAAAAAAAGCACTGCTCCTAATTAAAAAAAAGGGAGGGCATACTATGTTGATGGCACAGGTCAGGCTACTAACAGGCATTCAAAATAATCAAAAGAAACAGAAGTTAAGCAAAGCTCACTGAAAGTTACATATGCTCCATGTAGACAGTGATAGCAGCTGCCTCTAAACTACTAATGATTTAAGTGTTTTAAGCTACCCCCATTTGGATTCCCTGCATGCTTCTTAACTTCAGAATTTTTCTTGAGTCATATGGAAGACATTTTCTACTGTCTGATATTTCAAACTATGAAACAATAGGTGGGAATGGCATGCTATTGTATTACCATCTTCTGGATATTACACCTTCTAAAAGCTGCTGATACAGCAGTGTATTTATCAACTGCATGATGTTTGTAAATGTATGCACTGAAGCCCAAGTGGCAGTGAAAGAAATCTCTTTAACAGAAGAACATCTACTCAAGTCTGCAGAAGTAGCTGCTTCTCCAAGAGAACAGCCAGTGTTTCCCCCTGGAGGTAGCTTCTCAAAAGTCTTATATGCCTCCATGGCACATTCCTTCCACCATCAGGAAATGGTGGACTTGGAAGCTTTGTTCTCCATGGTGGTTTCCTGAAAAAATACACATAAGATTTCCAGTTTTATAAACCCTGAAGTCCTGTCCAAGTAAAACTGAAGCACCAGTCTATGCAAACACTTCTGAGGATAAACAGAACCTGGGTAGAAAGAAGGTAAATTTGCATTTCTGGCCTAAGAACCACCTTGTCTGAATAAAAGAAATGCAGTTGTAGATTTGATAAAAAGCCCCCAACTCGGACACCCACTTGTAGGTAAGAGCCACCAGAAAAATCACTTTTCAATGGGAGAAGTTTCAAGGAATGTGTTACCATGGAGCTTTAATCAAATAGCATTACCCATTTCAGAAAACATTTCAAGTGCCTAGACATGGCACTAATATAGGTTAACACTTCAGGCTAGAGAAGGGATCATGAAGGGAGAACCAGCTTCTGTCTGAACATGAGTTGCAGTGCAAAGTCAGAAATATCAAGGACAGTTAACTACTAGTAGCCTTTGCAGTAAAGTTAGCCTGCTTGATTCCACTTCCAGTCTCATTCCCTGAAATCACAAGGATGCTTTTACATGACAGATCAAGAAATGGAATAGTTCAAGTTTAATTATACTGAATAAAATTTGTTCCACTGGCGCGTAACACAGAATATTATTTGCTAGTACAGACAGATGGGTGTGTGCTTCAGTGTACACACAAAGTGTTTTTAAATAGACAACAATGTATCTGTTGTTGTACATGTTACTTTCTTTCCTGGACATAAGATAGCAGAGTTTAGATTGACACTACACTCCTTTATTCAAACATGCTTTTTATAAAGCTGAACAGCAGCATGTTGTAATAATTATGTGACAACTCCCAAATGGCATAAAAGCATTTAAGAAACTGGTTTTGTGAAAAAGAAGGTTCAGTGTGGAAGTATATATTGCTTTGACCACACTTCAGTTGCAGGCTAAGTTTGGAGCATTATTCTAACACAAATTCCAAGACTTTGACGGATTTTAAAAATGCTTACACTCTACATTGTAAGAGCCTTGTAGTACAGTGCTGCAAGGATAGTTCATTGATCAATATCAGTAAAACTTTCTGAGTTAATACTGATCTGTAAACAGCACAGAAAAGTTTCATAAAAACAGTTGGCATTAAGGCAAGTGCATAAAGTTGTAACTACTGCATGCAACTTTTTCTAGTTTATGACTGATGTGACTTGCTGCCATGCCACTAAACTGAATCAATATACTTATATGGAAAAGCTATTCTGTGAACTACAAGCACACATGTATGGTGCAGCAAGTATCCTTCTGGGGACCAACAGTCACTATGATCTGGAGTACTAACACACACTTGTAACTACATTCCACACTGTATTTCCTTCATGAGGTTGCCTAAGATAGAGGATAAGGCCTCTATGATAGCAATGCTGTGTAAAACATTAATCTTTGGAAACTCATCTAATCAATTCTTTTACGAAAAAAGAAACAGGATCAATATCCTATACTGGCCTGTCTGGTAACACTCACTGAACTATCTTATGTGCTCTCGTAAGCAAAGAACAGATATTATTTCCAGAATTAATATAAATTAAACAGCATTCTCTGTCAAATTATTGCTTACATCTACCATAGTTTTTACAAGCATCTATATGTTCTGTTACCAACTTTCGTAAATTTTGTTGGTTAGTATACATGTGTAATATGTTGTGATTGAGAGACTGTTGTGTATTTTATTCTGGAAAGATGTTTCCCGGTATCAAATCATTATGTAAGGTCTGCTTAGCATTCTGATTTTTTTAAAAAAGATCTTTGCATAAATGAGAAACCAAACAAGGAGAATTGGTAAGGCAAGCATTTGGGATGAACCTGATCACTAACTCGGAGGCATGTGCTTTGGATCGCTAATGATGGCTAGACCCCAAACATACCAGCACAAATCACATGTATATAATCAGTCACAGCACTATGGCCTCATCTTTCATTAGGTTTTGATCCCTAATGGGTACTGTGGAGAAAGGAGCACCATCCTGTATGTTCTCCCACCTTTAACTTGCCTGTTGCTAGGGGAAGCATTGATGCAAACAGTGACTTGGTGAAGTGTAGTAAACTTGCCAGTCTCTTAGTTATGGCAAAGAAGGTAAGTAGTATGTTTAGTTGGGATGAAGTTCCAAAAAGATTTGTGTTATAAAGCAAGATGTTGGCTGAGAATAAACTTTCAACAAGTAACAGGCTTGCACATCCAAAGCCATCTTTGTTTTCCATTAGGAACTTTCTTAACAATCACTTGATTGCAAAATAAATGTGAGTATGTTTTTAATTTGTTGCTCACAGTCCTCATGTCTTTCTCCCTGCACTGACCTCCTGTTGCTGGGTTGCTGCTTTTCCACAGTACTCAAAATGCAATGGAAGGATACAATCTTCTTCATGTGATTGCTGTGTGGAACATTATCATTTAACCCACCTATGCAAGTTGTTTGTGCATTGTCAAGAAAAGTGACATAACACTTCTCAGTTCATGTTCATAATGGTCTGTATATTAAAAGACATAGAGCACTTCCTTTCTCTCCATTTTTTGTTTGTGCTAGGGGTGTGGCCTTCTCACTTTGCATCTCATGCACAGAAATTATCAAGTGTTTGTAGCTGGGTGTTTGTTTGAAGTGGTAAAGACCAGCACATTCTCCTTCCACAATAGCACCTTGCATTTTGTGGAAACTTGACTCTCAGAAACCCAGCTAAAAGGAATTTTGTGAAGTTTTGGCTTAATTCTGCTCTAGGTTGCCCCCTTTCTTTTTGTCTTCATTTACATTTTTTTTCCTGGCCTAACAGTACAACCACGTCATTTGTAACTTGAGTAATGGAAATAGTGCTTGTTTTCCTTTCACATGGTTTGGCAAAACTTAAGGCATGTTAGTTGTGATATACAAAAGTCAAACTCCTCACCCCACTCAATTCTTGTGAGGAGATGTGGATTATTACATGGAGGATACTGCCTTAGGGCAACATGCTGGACCAGCAGCCAATATCTGAAGGTCTTACAGTCCTTTCTCCCATAAACATTTTGTAAATATTATCTGACATTTGCCAGAACCCACATCAGCAGCTCATCTATGCTCCTCATTTGATTGACACCTTTCTTAAAGCTTTTCACTTTCAGGAAAAATAGAGCTTGCATTCTCTCCAAAGCTTCAGCTATTATGTGCCAAAAAAAAAAAAAAAGACTGTGTTCACGTGTAACTCTAAACCATGCCACATGGTTACTATGCAGCATGGTTTCTCACTGGTTGTTGCATTCAGGTGATCATGTGGTTTCCCTGCTTCTACCCTTATTCCTCAGTATGGTAGCAGGTATTCCATCAGCCTCCAAGGCTGAATTTCAATCTCAGGGTGTACTGTGGAGATGTGCAAGGAATCCGTTTTGGGCAGAAAATTCACCGGATTCCTGCTTTCACCTTCCTGGACTCTGATCTGTTTTGCAGCCTGGAGTTTAGAGTCACCAGCTTAGATTCCTGGCACTCATGGGGCACTCACCAAGAATCAAGCCCCATACTCTGTGAGAGCAGGACCATTCTTCCAAGCTCATTGCTGTTGATGGCAAGCAGCAAGCAGGGAAGATGTTTGGCCAACAGGGCTGTCAGCCAGCGTGCTTGATCACTGTATCCTATGCAGGGCAGTGAGCAGGAAAGAAATCTGGCTGCCAGGAATGGTGGCTGGGGAAGATGGTTGGTTACACAACTGGGGTCCATGAGCATTTGTGGACTTTCTCTTGTCTTGGCTCACTTTGCAGAATGAGAGGAGGTCTGTGGATCCTGGAGGATGGCTTCCGGAAGTGTTTCTCCCAATGCTGGAGCACCATCCCTGCCTCCTTTGCCTGCTTCTCCCTCAATGGTCCACACACTCTCCTAGGTGTATCCTCAGCCACCTGCTTCTCTTTTTCTCTCTCCACTGCTCTGTGAAAGCAGCTGCTCATTTGCTCAACTAGCGCTGTTGCTCTAGAGTAGCAGTCCCCTGTACTGCCAGGCTCTGTACCAGTGTATAAGCATACCAACCCAAGCCCATCTCTTCCTTGACCCTCCCTTGTTGCAGGTATGTTCATGCTTCCCCATTTGTAGGGCCTGCACACACCACCATGGGCTGCCTCCCTCCTGCAGTCAGGCATGTGGAGGACACTGTCATGGGCAGGCTGTTCCCCCACCCCCTCCCATGCCAGGGCCGTTGCCAGCCTCACACAGTGCCCCACACCCCCACCCTCAGGAATCTTTCTCCCACCTCCACACGCATTGTCAGGCATGGAGGTGGCTCACCTGTTCCCCACAAGAGCCATACCGCTGCTGCAAAAGAGGCCTTTAGTTCTTCACCACTTGGGAAAAGGGTGGCTGTGGCAGAGAGGAAAGTGTGTTATATGTTAATAAAGGCTAGCAGTCTCTTCTGCTGGTGCCTAAGTCCTGCTGTGTCCATATCCCACCACCCGCACAGCTTCGTACTCTACACTGGCATGCATCCAGCTGTTGTATACAAGTGTTCTGCTTCCACTGTTCACTACACCCAGCACTGCCTGCTCTCCAACTGTACAGACATATGCCTATGCATCTATGTGCATACCTAGTTTGTGTGAAGCACTGGAATCAGACAGGAGTGCAAAGCACGATTATCTCCAAGGATGCTGCTGGAGGCAGCACAGTGCATTACTCCACTGCCAGTGACATTCCAAAGCTGGAGGTAAGTATCTGGCAGTGAGGAGACAGAGGTGGGAGGGAGAGCAGAGCAGCTAATCAGAGCTTGGCTGGAGCGAACACATCAGTCGCTACGTAGATCTGACCAGTGGAGGCTGTAGTCAGGAACAGCCTTGACAGTTCTTGCTGAAGGACTGTACAGTAGCAGTGTGGAAACCATGTGTCTGGGTTCACATGGTCCAACAAGTCATGGTGAAGCACGGAAACCAGCCGAGAGACTACTGTTTCTCTCAGTGGTTCCGTGGAAACCAAATGTACATGCATAAATCTCTGACTGGATTCAAACATGACCAACGATACCATATTGGTTTCCACTTGGCTTTTCATTATTTCCAAGCCCATCCAATATCAGGAAAAGGAGAGGTATAACTGAGATACTTAAGGAAGATGAAGAAGTGATCAGGAAAGAGGCAGCATGGAAAGAAGAAGCCAGAAGAGAAAGTATAGTGGCAAATTTATTGGTGTGAAATAATGTTTTGGTTTCATACTTATAATCACAGTGCATATAAACTTACAGTGAGTTGTGTGGCAAAAATCAATTTTTAGAAGTTTTGAAAGTTCCAGTATTATTTTGAATTTGTTTCCCATCATTGTTTTCTTTACCACATGTACAGTAAGAAGTTGGAGTAATGGGTTGCCTGTCAGCTCAAAAAGTTGGCTGCTGCACCACCCATGAGGATTGTTTCTCCTCTTCTGGAGGCATTCCCACCTATCCTGCTGATATACTTTGCATCACTGTAAAGAATAGAAATTATAGCTACAGAAAGCCAGAGGATTCTTCATTTGAAAAGATTCCAAACATTCACTTTTGTTACAAAATAATATCTGAACATCAATGTAAAAGCCAGATAGAAAAATGCTATGGGAATTCATTGCTGCCAACCACTTTGCCTTCTCTCATCAAAGCAATCAATCTTTGTATCCCCTTCCAAAGAGAAAACATTTATGCCAGATGATTAAGCAAGTCATGAGTCCCTCAATACTTGTACACACATGCAGGGAGCAACAAAGAACTGAGAGGTCCCTGTAGTGTAGCCATCCTGAACCAGTATTTTAATCGCAACATGTTTTTAGCATTCACAGTAAAGGTACAAATGGGAAGACTGAAGACTGGAGAGAGTGCCCTAATACTCAAAAGAAAGGAGGCTGGAGGAAAGGTGCAGGGAAACCTGATGCTTCAAGAAATGGGCAAGGAGAGCAATTTGAGACTAGAGGGAACTCTGAAGAAAGGTCATATGTGGCTGTGTGCAACCCATACAAGTAACCTTGGAGAGTCCAGGGACCATTTCTGTCCCCTGGCCCCTCTTGTGGGCTGTATTCCATGGGGTGCTAGGGGAAAGTGTCAGTTTACCACTGAAATTCAGCAACAAACTGCTCAAGAAACAAAGGGCTGGTTTCTCTCTCCGTTCTATGCCAACTGAATTCTGTGCTTCAGGGGATATGTGAGCCACACAGGGGAAGCAGCAGGGACCAGATGAGGCCTTGTGGGCCACCTGTTGTTCTTCCTTGATATATGCTGTGGAAAGTGAAGGAACAGATAGTCAAAAGTGTTGGCAAGAGGCAGAGCAGCTAAAAGAGGCTGTTGCTGGGTCCCAGACTCTAGACCGGGGTCTCAAACTCGCGGCCCGTGGGCCTATGGCTGGGCCAGGCCGGGCACGGGGGAGGGGGAGGGGCCCTGCGGCCTTCAAAGCACCGGCGGCGCCCAGGCCGGCCTCTGGGAGCCACGCGGGATGAGCGGCCCACCACCACCACGGGGGTGGGATACTTGATGCGGCCCAGCCTCTCCCAGATTGCCCCCAGGTAAGTTGAGTTTGAGAGCCTTGCTCTAGACACTGTCACATCTCCTGTCACTGGAACATCATGACTTTGTACCTCAAAAGGGAACACTGGGGGTGAACAGGCAAGACTGAGGTTGAATAGGCTAAATTTTAAATACTAATTTGAACTAATCTGAGAGTTCTTTGGCAGAAGGCTTCTCACAAGGAACCCACTGCAAAACTTTACCAAACCATTCCAATGGATCCAAATGATTATTCACTGTTCATATTTTTCATTAGGCTTTCACCCACATCTCTCAGCTTCACCTTACGTAAAAAAGCAGGTTGCTTACCTGTAACTGATGTTCTTTGAGTGGCCATCTGTGCATTCACACATATGGGTTGCTGCGCCTGCACAGTGCCTAGGCCAGAAGATTAGAAAGCTAACGGTTTTTGGTGGGAAAACTCCGCTCCCCTCCCCCCTATGTTATATAAATAGAGCGGAGTGTCCACCATTTTGCTCAGTCTTGAAGACCATACATTCGCCCTCTAGAGGTTAAAAATAAAGTAATGATAAGACACCATTATATTCCCACAGTACCGATGTGAATTATAGTACGGTACCGAGAACAATCTCTAGTCAGTGATATAACCTCCTGGTACCGATGCCATTAATATTTTGGTACCGAAAAAAAATAACTACCCAGTGACATAATCCAAATGGTACCGATGCAAATTATAGTATGCTACCAAGAAAAAACACGATATCCACTCACCGACACCGAGTGGGGCCGGCGGGTGGGTTGTGTGAATGCACAGATGGCCACTCGAAGAACATCAGTTACAGGTAAGCAACCTGCTTTTCTTCATCGTGGCCTCTGTGCATCACACATATGGGTGATTTGCAAGCTTACCAGACTCGGCAGAGGGAGGTATCATCATCGAAGAACGGATGAGAGAACAGCTCTACCAAAAGAGCAATCCCGTCTGGCACATACATCAAGCCGATAATGCTTGGCGAAAGTACATGGACCAGCCCAGATCGCAGCTCTGCAGATGTCTTGCAACGGAACCCCTGCGGCAAAAGTGGACGAGGTTGCTACTGCTCGTGTAGAATGGCCAGTTGGAGAGACAGGTAAGCCTATTTTCGATAGCTGATAAGCCAGGACAATTGTCTGGGTGATCCAATTAGAGAGTCTCTGAGATGATATCGGTGATCCCTTTTTTTGCTCAGACTATTTCACAAAAAGTCTATTAGTAGTACGAAAAGATTCAGTGCGGGATCTGTAAAAGGCCAAGCAGCGGCGAACATCAAGCGTGTGTAAAGCACATTCTATCGGGGTCAACAGCGACGGAAAGAAAGCCGGTAGAACGATATCCTGATTCAGGTGCAACAATGTAGCCACCTTGGGTAAAAAGGAGAAATCCATCCGAAGGACAACTTTTTCCTTATGGAAGTTCAGAAATGGTGGGTTTATGCGGAGAGCACAAAGCTCGCTAGCTCTTCGTGCTGATGTAACTGCTACTAGAAAGGCAGTTTTCCATGACACCAGGCGTAAGTCCGCAGTTGCTAAAGGCTTGAACGGTGGTTTGGTAAGCGCTTGGAGTACTACGGAAAGACTCCACGTCGGCATGGCAGGGCGAATAGACGGATGTAAATTTTGTAGTCCCTTAATGAAGCGCCGAACCAGCGGTTGTGAGAAGACTGATAACCTGTGTATAGTGCCACGATAATGGGACATAGCGGCTGCATAAACTTTGATGGATGACGGTTTATGTCCCTCATGATGCAAATGTAAAAGAAATTGTAAGATATTGGTGACTGAAGCCGTTGCAGGGGAGAACAAATGGCACTCCGCAAAAGAGGAGAATCTTCTCCATTTAGCCGTATAGGAATGACGAGTGGACGGTCTTAATGCAGATTCGATAATCGCCTGAATTTCTCTGTCGGTAGGCATTGGTATCGTGATATTCGCTGTCGAATTCGAAGTCGGAGCTGCATATACCGTGTGTTGAGTGAGGTCACCCATAGCGTGAGGTGTCCCCGGTACCGACTCGGTGACGTGAACCAGGTGATTCGCCATGCCGTCAGCTTCAGAGAGAATATATCCGGATGGTGGATCGCTCCTCCTTGTTGTGTTAACAAGTGCGGGAGAGTTGGTAGATGAAGGAACATTCTTCTGGACAGCAGCAAGAGAGCGGTAAACCATGGTTTTCTCGGCCACCACGGAGTCACTAGTATCCCCGTAGCCCTGTCCTGGGCTATTTTTGTTACCACTCTCAACAAAGTGGGATTGGAGGAAACGCATAAAAAGTTATGTTGCTCCAAGGGACCATGAGAGCATTTCCCATTGATCCTGGCCCGACGCCCGCTCTGGAACAGTAAAGGGCACACAGGCTGTTCTGTCGCGTGGCAAACAGGTCCACATCCGGATAACCCCACAGGCGGAAGAGTCCCTCGCAAAGTTGTTTGTCCAACTCCCATTCGTGGGTTGTCGACATCTGTCTGCTTAATGTATCTGCTTCGACGCTGTAAGCGTGATGTTCCTCGGTATGCACCAGTCCCAAATGTCCATCGATAGGCGTGCTAAGGCTGGAGATTTTGTGCCCCCCTGCTTGTTGATGTAGAAAACTGCCGCTATATTGTCTGATGCAATTTGGACAATTTGATGGCATAACACAGTCTCGAAAGCCTTGAGGGCGTTGAAAATCGCCAGAAGTTCCAGGAAGTTGATGTGTTTCCTCGCCTCTCGTCGGTTCCAAGTACCTTGGACCTGAAGTCCCGAACATGCTGCACCCCATCCCAGGAGGGATGCATCGGTGTACAGAGTTGTTGTCGGCCGAGGTGGTCAAAACAGGGTGCCGACTGACAGGTTGTCTGTGATGGTCCACCACGTTAAAGTGTGAAGGACTGCATGCGGGATCCGAATCTGCTTGGTGGCAGGAGCTTGTTGCAGTTGAAAAACAGTGTTGAAGAACAGTTGAATGGGTCACATACGTAACCTGGTATACGGGACAATGGCAATAGCAGTAGCCATATGCCCCAGTAGTCTCTGAACGGACAAGGCTGGAACCGTTCTGAGTAATCAAATCCGATGAATATGGCTGCATAAAGCATTCTGATGTTCCGGTGGGAGGAAAGCTTTTTCCCGTGTCGAGTCAAGTCGTGCCCCAATGAAATCGATGACCTGCGTGGGAATAAGGGTCAATTTGTCACGGTTAATGAAGAGGCTGAGAGCATCAAGCAAAGTGCAGGTCATTTGTATATCAGACAAGAGAGCTTGTTCGGATTGCGAGACGATCAGCCAGTCTAAGTATGGGTAAATCTGTACTCCGCGAATCCGCAAGTGTGCGCATACCGGTGCCATACACTTTGTAAAGACTCAAGGGGCTGTGGCCAAGCCAAAGGGTAGGACGTTAAACTCGAACAGGTCGGATCCGACAGTAAAACGTAGAAAGCGTCTGTGTGAAGGATGTATGGAAATATGAAAATAAGCATCCTTCAAATCCAGTGAGGCGAACCAATCCTCTCTTTTCAATAATGGAAGAATGTTCTCTAAAGTGGTCATCTGGAACTTCCTTGGTTTGATGTACTTGTTAAGAGTTCGTAAGTCCAGGATCAGACGGAGACCACCATCCCTTTTTGGGACCGTAAAATATCTGGAATAGAATCCATGCAATCCTTCTGAGCAGGACAATTTTCGAATCACTCCCTTGAGAAGTAGCTGTGAGACTTCATCGCGTAGCACCGATGAAGAAGGTGTGAAGCGAATTGGGCTCGAAGGAGGGATAACATCGAATTCTATCCTATATCCGAACGAGATGATAGATAACACCCACCTATCAGATGTAATGGACTCCCAAATGGGGAGTCAGCCCTGGAGCCAGTCCCCAAGAGGGAGAAGGGAAGGTGGTGCTGGAATAGAGAGGATGGTTCGCGCAAGCCGTCAACGTGGGCGTTTATCGGTATCGAATCGCCTACGGCCTTGCGAAAAATGCTGTTGTGCTTGCTGCCTCCGACGCTGCCGTTGTTGTTATTGTTGGGTTTGAGGGTAGTTTTGCTGGCGCAGATAATATGGTTGATTCCGGTAGGATGACCGGGACCACTGCCACTTACGTTTTTGCAGGAGCTCCATGCTGCGTGCGGTTAGGCGTGATTCATGAATCGGCTTTAATTTTTGGTCAGTCTTCTGGTGGAACGGACTGGTACCATCAAAAGACATTTCCTTGATTCTGCGCTTCATCTCATTGGGGAAATTACAATTGCGTAGCCACGCATGTCGGCGTAGCGAGATGGCATTGACGAGGGTCCTTGAATCGGTGTCTACATGGTGACAAGTGGTAGACAGCTGTTGTACCGCCACCTGCATCGCCTCCTTAATAAAAACCCTGGCAAGGTCCGCTTGGTGGTCCGGAAGGGAGGAAGCGACGTTATCCAGTTTCTGCATGATAAAGTACTGGTAACGTGCCAGTGTCGCTTCGTAGTTCGATATGTGCACGCCGAGTCCGGAGGCCGCATAGACTTGGCACGCAAGCATATCAATTTTCCTCCCTTCCTTGTCCCAAGGAGCGGTATGTCCCCTGGACTCCCTGCCCTGAGAGAATTCAACCACAAGAGAGTTCGGTTTTGGGTGACGGAGCAGGAAGGGAATGTCATCGTCCCGAACTCTATACATAGCCTCATATCTGCGGGAGGTTGCTTGTGGTTGGGCCGGTTGGTCCCAGGGTTGGACCATAGCCTGGCGCAGTGTAGTTATAAGCGGCAGAGCTATGGATGCGGACTACTCTCCCCAAACGACATCATAGAAGCGATCTGTCGAAGGGCCTGGCTGTTGATGGGTTTTGATTTCAAGCAAACGAACCAAGCGGGACATGAGCTCTGTGAACGAAACATGAGGTTCATCGGGTGAAGCAGGCCCTTGATATACGACAGCCACATCAGGGAATGTGGAGTCGACCTCCGAGTCCTCGGAGTCTTCCACGTAGTGCGGCCGGTCATTGTTTGAGGAGGAGGAGGTTTCAGGGGAGGCTGGGCGCCTCATCTCCGTACGCCTGGAGGTGGATGGCACATCCCTCAGGACCGATGGTGATCTCTGCTCACGAGGGAAATAGGGATATGGCTGGTACCCACCCCAGCTGGGGGGAGCACCATATCCTGGAATCAACCAACTTTCATCTCGACGCTCAGATGAACAGCTGCGATCTCTAGGAGGTAATGGTGAGGCCACATGAGATTCAGTCGGTGGAATGGGTGTTGGTGAGCGTTCCCTCAGTGGGGAGTCTCTGATTTCTCCATCAGAGATGGACTCCCGAAGTGGCTCCTCCTGTTGCTGGGAAGGCATGCTCGCAGGCCGAGTGGTTGGCCTGGGGGATCCTGGTGGTGTCACCTGCATAACGAGTTGCAGGGCTGGTCCCAAGGGGGTCGGTACCGTGGCGGCCGTCGGTATTGAAAAGCCCGATGAACCTGAGCCTTGTTGTTTTGGGCGGTCAGGTTTCTTGCTCTTGCAAGCGGGCTTATCCACCTTTTCCTTCCTCAACTTCTTATGGGTGGAAGTTTTATCCAGACTGGTATGCTTGCGCTTCTCCCGTTTCTTAGTCGGAAGAGAAGGCAGAGACTGAGCCCCCATAGAAGCGGCGCCCTCGTCCGAAGGACGCTGAGGAGGGTCGGCAGAGGTCGAGGAAGGATGCTTCGCCAGAGCGCTCACAGTGGAGGAGGAGCACTGAGGAGGCGCGGACGAAGAGGAAGCAGGCCGTAGGAGCAGTTGGTCGGACTGTATTAATGCCTGATCCCATAGGAGCTTTCTGAGACGATTCTCCCTATTTTTCCGCGCCTGCTTGGTAAATGCCAAGCAATGACCGCACTTGTCAGTCCTATGCCCCTCACCGAGGCAGAGGAGGCATAGATCATGTGGATCGGCCAGCGACATTTTAGATCCACATTCAATACATTTGCAGAATGCCACCTGCTGCACCATCGCGGAAAAATGAAGAAAAGAGGACAGTATAGAGGGTAAGATTTTACCCTCTCTCTCTCTCTCTCTCTATATATATATATATAGAGAGAGAGAGAGAGAGAGAGAACTCAAGAAGAAAACGGACAGAATCGGGGAGAAGAACAAACTTGGAATAAGAGAAGTTTAAAATTTTTGAGAAAAGACAACGAAGAGGTACAGATCTATAGCGAGAGACAAACAGGCACGAGGCACAGTGAACGGCGGTCGCAAAGACTGAGCAAAATGGCGGACACTCCACTCTATTTATACCACAAAGGGGGAGGGGAGCAGAGTTTTCCCGCCAAAAACTGTTAGCTTTCTAATCTTCCGGCCTAGGCACTGCGCAGGCGCAGCAACCCATATGTGTGATGCACAGAGGCCACGACGAAGAACAATAGTGCTCACACAGGAGAAATGCAATTGTAAGGAAAACTACTTGCATGAGAAAAGGAATGGGCACTTATAAGACAAATGAAAAGCATTATAAAGCATGGTGAAACTTTCCAGGCCACAAAGGACATTAACTGAATTTTTCAGCTGGACACTATTTGAAACACATGAAATATATTGCTGTCAAAAATGTTCTTTACAAGAGCTGAATAGTGTAACACATGCTCTACATTTTGTACCAAATGACCTATGGCACTGCTGGACAACCAGTTCCTTGTACATGCCTCTGGGGTTTTATCCTCAATCAAGATGGAATTATTTATCACACATATGTTGACAATTCATCAACTTTCCAGGCAGCCAAGCTCTGACTGACTTTTCAGTGTCTCCTTAAGAGCAATTTACTGTTATATCACTGCTGATATTTGTGCGGTAATGCTTCTAAAAAGATTAGGTATCCATGTGCATTTCTACAGAAGCTTTTCTAGTGTAAGCTGTGGAGTTCCCTCCTGTAAGCAATGCAAAAGAATAGGTGATGGAGGACAGATAACATCCAGGCCTCTACTCAATCTGCAGCTGCCTCATCTGTAAATTCCTGCCAGCAGTAGTGCCGTTGCGTCTTGTTTCGCCTGTCTTTAGCTTTGCTTGCATACTCCATCTTATTTGTCTGACTGTAGCACTTGCTGCTGAGTGTGTGCACCCGGGGATTGTGCAGTGCTGTGGCTGGATTGGGGCTGGAGCTTCACCTGTGCTAGGATCAGCCCTGGGGGAAGGTCCGTAAAGAACCAGATTTGGTTGGTGGTGGGGCTGGCTGCAGTGAGGCAACACTGAAGGAGGCTGGCTTGTGGGGGAGTCACTTTGGGGGATCACAAGGGCAAGGGCCACCCTTTAGCATCTTGGCTGCGCAGAGTCCTTTACCCCTCACAGGGTATGTCCCTTGGGAGGACGCTAAGGGGGTCAAGCCAGGAGCCAAATCTCTGCAGTGATGGTTAGCAGAGGTATGGTATTGGAAGGAGGGCTAGCCAGGGGAAGGGGAATGAGGTACGGATAACTAAGGGCAGTGCTAAGATTCAGGCCTCATCCCACTCTCATACTTAGTGGTCACCCTATTGCCCTGCCCTTGATGGACCAGATGCTGCTTTTAAATGCCAGACTGATACAGAATAAGACTGTCCTTAATTAGTACTTTAGAAATTTCATTTCTATATGGTTCAATAGCCAAAGTTCTCTGGGTGCTTTGCAGGAATTTACAAAAAGAGTAGCCACACTTACAGCAAAATACATCATAAACTTGTTCTTGATCCTAAGAACAACTTTGTGGGATGTTGTGTAGGCTGACAAATAGTTGACTGATTCACATATAATGCTAAGCTATGGAGTGGTCTGTCAAACCTGTCTTCTGTCTAAACTCCTCTTTGCAAATAAATCAGAATTTGTTAACCAACTACAAATGGCAAAAGAACCCATTTGTTAATTGTTGGCCTATGAAGTCTGGCTTATTTAAATCATGGCATGATAAATCTGAACCAGAACTATGGCTTATCCTTGGGATGCTTTTTATGTCATTCACCCTGAAAGCATGCCCAACAAGAACAACCTGGGAAAAAAAAACCCACAAAACTCTGAAGCCTGAGAAGAGAGAAACAATCCAGGAACAGGGAAAACAAGATGCAAGACAACCCATGACTAGAATAATGAACCATGGTTAACATAAACCATGGCTTAGCATTACAATGAAAATAGAGCTAGCAACTGGTCCAAGATTAGCAAATGTGCTCATGGGTGACTAGAGATCTGAAGGGGTCTCCCCAAGCTAACTTAATTACTATATCATGCTACTTTCCCAGAGAACCATTATTTAAAACTCTTAAAACCATTTATAGCAATTATCCTGCCTTTCCTAGAGACACTAACCATGGAATGCTCCCGTTTTATCCTCATGAGAATCTTCTGAGTGGCTGGAAAAGAGTGACTGGCCCACAGTCACTGTGAGCTTCATGGTTAAGCAGGAGCTTCATCTTTGCAGGAACTCCAGTGCAATGTATCCCCAGCCATTTGGAATAGAAATGTATATCAGCTGTACAGATTATGTTAAAGCTGTTTTGTCTATATTGCACTGATTGTCAGGGGTATTTCACTCCATTACATTGCCATTGGTAGAATTGGACTTTTTAAAAAGATGCACAAGAATTTCATTCTACTTGTGCTAATGCACAGTACAGCAAGTATGAATTTGTACAAATTCCCCCAAACTTTTTTTAAAAGTCTACAGCTCTTGGACTCTATGCCTCTTTAAAAAAGCCAGCCTGCTGTAGAATCCTTAGATGAGATGCACAGAAATCCAAACTCATTTGAATTTGTTCCAGATTTCCCCAACATCTGGAACAGATTAAAAAGGTCTTTTGGAAAAACAAAGCAGTGTTATTTGTTTTAAGAGTATCTTCCAATGCTGTCAATTTTACCTAAGTATATCATTTCAGAACTATAGCACTTTCTAATGAAATCTGAATTATTTTTATTAGAAGTAGGGCTTTTCTGCCAGTTTTTCAAAGAATCAAAGAAATGGGCATGCATACTAATAATGAAATCCAAGAAAGAATGGCTGCAATATTTTTAGTGGTATATAAAATTAAAAATATAAAGTCTAGCTAAGGTAGGAACACTGATTTGCATTTTTATTCTTGTCCTGTTGCCAAAGTATATGCCACAGCAAACACTTACTGCTCTCAATCCTCAGCTGCCAGTGTTGAACCACTACTGGAATAATTGGCCAAATGAAAAAGAACTGGGGACAGGGAAAGTTCACAGGAAAGCAAAGGCCCTATAATTCAGTCGGCAAGCCTCATTATTCCTCCACCCCATTTAAAATTTGAAGCCAGGGGATGTGTGCATAAGCATATACTCTGCACAGACTGAACAAAATGGTTATTTATTTTGTAAGGCGCTGAAATGAGAAAGTAGGCAGATGTTCTTAAGGTCCCCACTTTTAAAGAGCTATGTAAAAGCTCAATAAGAGCAACTCTTTCCTGGAAAATGTTAAAACATTAAAAGCAAATAAAACTGTATCTCTCATCTCTTTAACAAGAGAAAAATAACTTTTTAACCCAGTAACAACAAGGAAAATATCACAAGCAAGGATGCAAGGAAGTGTGTGTCTTGCCATCAGTGCTTTTCTAGGAACTACTCAATCATGTCTCCATGACAGCTGCAAACTATATACATATAGTAAAACCATGGGAATTTAGCCGCTAACTGAAGGGAAAACTGGATTTAAGCAGCAATTTTAAATGCCACTGATCTAAATGCTAATAAAACAGCAATGGGGACATGTGATGGAAAGAAATGTCTCCATCTCCTGAAAGAAAAGATTTGTGGGGACATCCTTAGTCTTCACATTAAGAATTGCTTCCTTGTTTTTCTCCCACAAGTATATTGGAACTTTTTCTTGTGGAATGCATGATGAGAACAATACATACAACTTGCTCAAAACCAAAATTACAAACTGAAGTAACCAAAATCCTACCACCCTTGTGTAACAATAAAACATTACAAATACTGAAAGTAAATCTCATAAAAACAGGAGTCTAGTTCATTTTTCTGTCACATATTTTCCATAATTTTCAAGTGATGCCTTTTGTTTTACAGAAATTTTATGACAACTGTGGTTGCTACCCATGTTTTATAATGTATAGTTGAAACATCGAAAAAAATGTTTTAATTTCAAATATTTTAAAAAACAAAATCCATTAAGATATATAATGAACAAAATATTTCTTAGTAGTTATATCCCTTGTTATGTTAAGAGTCAATCCAATGTAATTTCCTTTAAAAAAAAAAGTGATTTCAGGCATGTGATAGTCTTTATTTTTTATCAGTGGATGGGAGCAAAACCTCTGATGAAACCCACTTCTCTCTTCCCTGCAACCTGCTATAAGGGGTTGGGGCCCTCCAGAGCAGATCCACATGCACAGGGGTCTGCAGGAAGGAGGAGGAGATGGGAAGCCTGTCACAGAAGCAGACTTTTGTCCATATGAGGGTAGATCCTCTGTGACTTTCCAAAACTTGGGCTAATAGAGATGTTATTTGTTTAGAGAAGTTAGATGTTACCAGAACCCTAATAATTACATGTAAGCTTTGACAACAACTCAAAGAATTGCCGGCTGAACAGGTCTAGAAATAAGTTGTTAGTTGCCCAGTTGCATCCAACCCATGGACAACATTCCACCAGGCCTTCCTGTCCTCCACTATCTCCCGGAGTCCACTGAAGCTCACACCAACTGCTTCAGTGACTCCATCTAGCCACCTAATTCTCTGCCATCCCCTTCTTTTTTGCCACCAATTGTTCCCAGCATTAGGGTCTTCTCCAGTGAGGCCTTCAGGGTTGATCTCCTCTAGGACTGACCGGTTTGATCGCCTTGCGGTCCAAGGGACTCGCAGGAGTCTTCTCCAGCACCACAATTCAAAGGCCTCAATTCTTCGGCGCTCAGCCTTCCTTATGGTCCAGCTTTCACAGCCATATATTGCAACTGGGAAAACCATAGCCTTGACTATACGAACTTTTGTCAGCAGGGTGATGTCTCTGCTTTTTAGTATGCTGCCTAGATTTGCCATAGCTTTCCTCCCAAGGAACAAGCGTCTTTTAATATCTTGGCTGCAGTCACCGTCTGCAGTGATCTTGAAGCCCAAGAAAATAAAATCTGTCACTACTTCCATTTCTTCCCCATCTGTCTGCCAGGAAGTGATGGGACTGGATGCCATGATCTTAGTTTTCTTAATGAAAGAGGGGACACCAATTAAATCTCTGTTGAAGGAGCAAGGGCTGCAAAGGTGTAACAAAAAAAAAAAAAAAGAAACCACATATTGTAGCAGCATGCTTATGAATTCACATTTACAAGCTTATAATGCAAAATCAAAACCATGAATGATGATTATACATAATTTTGCAAGAATGCATACCTTGATTACTGGTAAAAATAAAACAAGAGGGAGGATACTAACAGATATATTTTTGCCCATAGCAGGTCTATGGAACGTAAGACCCCTCTTTATACTAGAACAGGCTGTCCATTTAGGGACACTAGGAATGCTCAATACTAGAGCAGGCAGTTTGGTATCCTCTGGCACCTGCTTGTCTTAACTGGTAGTAGCTCTTTGGGCTCTCCAGCCAAGGTTGTCTTTCCCAGCACGTGCTGCACAAGCACCTTTCAGCTGGAGATGCCTGCAGGTGGGATCTTCTGCAGGTATAACAGGTGCTATACTCCTAAACTCTAGCCATTCCTCTAAAAGTATGTGGAGCTTTGCAGCTCTTTTTCTTTCCTTATCTATAGCATGGAACACAGGAATCTTTGTTTTTTCCCATGTATCTCCCTCTCTTACATCAGAGATAAAACCAACTAACCAAAGCTTCACATATTTTTACTTCTTTCGGGCCAGCACCAAAGCACAGCATGTTTTACTGGCACTGCTAAAATAATCAGGATGTCACTGCTTATTTTTTCTATAAATAATTTGAGCCATTAAATGGCGACATAATGGGAAGATCTGGCTGAATTTATGGGTTAGCTGAAAAGGTCTACTTCTACTATTTGCTCTTGCATCTGTTGTGCATTTTCTCTCATTTTACTCTTTTCCAGATGCATCTGTCTACAGTGCTAATATACGCATCCAAAACTACCCAGTCTTAGCTTTTCTTTAACCCGATCTCCATAATATATTGCTGTTGCAATTTTATGGGGAGAGATGCCTACCAGCATGCTGACTCAAAACTGGGCAGCATATAAAATCAAAATTAACAAGCCAATGTCTGAGGACCTTCTAACAAGCCATTAAATCAATGACAACAACTATGCAGAGGGTAGAAAACAGCACAAATTTTGCTTTACCCCGACCCTCCATAATTTATTAGTCCTTTACTGCCCCATTAACTTCAATAGAACTGCTCACTAAGAAAGTCCTACAGGCCGCTTACTGTAAGAGACCTACATATGCTAACATTTTGGTGAACATGAAAGTGGATCCTGATGTGCTGTGTTCTCATCCCTACTGCTTTTGAGTCCAGTGTGCCAAGGCTTATTCGAACAAATGTTGGTGGGAAACAAGAGAACAAATGTTAGTACTGAAGCTGGTTTTTTTAACCTAATGGCATCTGGTTTAACAAGAAGAAAATGCAACCTGGACTTTACAGTTAATATGATTCAAAGAAGGCTGCAGTATAAATGTCACAGATGGTGCATCAGCCATGTTGAAAACTTGCCTTCTTCCTCCCACTGAAGCTTTGCTGAGCATACCTCGCCACTTCCCACAGCTGTTCCCCCCACCTGAACACTGGGTAACAATGAGCATCCCCAGCACTTTAAGAGTAAAATAATGCATAATGAATGCAGTGCAGTAAGAGGCCTGGGGAAATGTTCCACAGACATGTCACTATGGCAAGTGTGGAATCAAACAGGGAAAAAGTCTATGTGCTCTTCCCTGAGCCATTCTGAGCAGCAGCAGAAGACAAAGAAAGCAGGCTGATAAGAAGCCAAACACCTTCAACAACAACTTATTTGTAAATGCTACAGTTAATTCAAGTCAGAAAATGGAGCAAATAAACCGCCCAGAGTCAATGAGAATGGGGCATTACATAAAAAAATCAAAACAAACAAACAGACATTCACAATTTTAAAAAATGGAGAACTAAAATAAACTCCCAAAAGTTAGTCTTTAATCTATTATGTATCAAACCAGCTGCACATTCCTGAGGTATTTAAGATTTACACACAAAAAACATTTGGTTGAGGCCTCTGTAATATTCTTCAGGAGGACTTCTTCCTTCAGTAGTCCCATCTGAAGAAGGAACAGAATATTACCCTCTATCATACAGCACTTCAGCTTCTCTGACTGAGAAGATGGCACCTTCTGGCAAATGAAATCTTATATGCAGAATCCACAGATATGCCAAGAAGATATAAAGCACAGTGCATGGGCAAAGCTCCAGTCAGAATATGTCTCCCTTGACCATTGATTAGTTTCTGCCAATGGGTGATAGTCATTAGGATCAGTTCCACTGAATTGTGCATGGTTTAGTGGATTTTTTTCTCAACTGTCCTGAATCTTTGATTACCTTGCCATTCTGTGTAGCTCTAAATCCTTAAGTTATCAAACTGCTAGAGGCAGTTGTAATGATATTTCTCTTGTCCAACCTCATCACAATCTATATTCTGGATATTAAAAATGTGTTGCAACCAGCAGTAACACAACCTCCTGTTTTTGTCACCTGTACTCTAAATATATTCATTCACTCAAACAGATAACATATTAGCTCACAGTTGGTAGTATCCAACTGGAGTCCCTCTATTGATAGGAAACATCCATCAGTAAACTGGGAGATTCTTTATCACACACATACCCCATGGTCCAATGAACTGCCAAAATCTGCTTTGGATCAGTGGAAGAGGGCTACAGAACTGCTGAATCTGCCCCTGCTGGTAGATGCCTTTTACCAGCATCAGGATATCAGTTAACAAGCAGACTTTTTGAAGATTGTGTGAAAAGGCCTGGATTATAGATGAAGGCTCTTTTCAGCACTAATGATTATTTGAGAATCCAAAGCTTGACTATATTACAGGGTAGGATTTGGTAATGTTTCGACAAAAGGCTATATAGTGTCAGTGTTCTTCAAGCAACTGTGCAATTAGAAGAATATTAGAAATTCAGCATCTTGATGGCAGATAGTGATTAATGGATCTTACTATATCTTCCGTTAGAACAACTGATTCCTACCTAGGTGACAATGGAGCTCTGCCTTATTTATTTTGGCATTTAGAATATTTTATTTCAATTGAAATGAAACATTTTCATAATGGTCATTGATGGTCAAATTGTATTTTTAACACATACCACTACGGCTGCCATTAAATAGAAGAGAGTGAAACTAAAGCATTATGAGAACTTCTCACATTTGCAATCCGAATTTGCATCATACTGATGTCATTTGTTTTGCTTTCCATATATCAACAAAACAATGCTGTTATGGTTAAAGGGAATATTTGTTTAATGACATTTACATTGGTACATAAATATTTCCTCATTCCAACTGAGCCAGATTTTTCATGAGATAGTTAAAGAATTCAGAATGTTGAAGGGAGGAATTTATAACTTGAGAGGATTTAAATGGATTCCATAAAAGGCAGGAAGTATAAGCAATTTCAGTTTCCAGATATTTATAGTATTTTAATTACAAAAAATAATATTACCTTTTTAATTCAAATCCACACAAATGCCACTTAAGAATAGATTTATTTCTGAGATCTGTTAATCAATTATTAAAATAGGATAATAGTCATAAGTATTAGAAAATAAAAAATACAATAGTTATTAAACACCGGGAATGGCCAAAGCTTACTTTTTATGGCATTACACCCAAAATTGTTTGGTCAGTGACTGGGATGCAGCAAAAGGCTATTTAGAGAAAAAAGATCCAAGACCGAATTGCAGTGCAATCCTATGCATGTTTATTTTATTTATTTATCAAATTTATATCCTGCCCCTTTCTGTTAAACGTGGCTTACAACTTCATTCTCCTCCTGTTGTTCTCAGTCTTATCCCTCCAACAACCACTCGATGAAGGTTGGACTGAGAGTCTGTGATTGGCCCAAAGTCGCCCAGTTGGCTCCATGGCCAAGCAGGGACTGGAACCCAGATGTCCTGAGTCCCCTACACCACAATGTTTAGCAAGAACTTGACCTAAAATTCCCAGCATTCCCCAGCCAGCATGCTCTCTTTTCTCTTTAAACATGCATAGGATTGTACCTTAAGAGATAAAAATGTGAGGAAAGAAAAAAAATGCTGGAAGAGCCAGAAATGGATATAAATTTCTTGACTCTAATAAATGCATTGAGGCTGAAAGATCTGCTCTATTTGCAAAACAACATTATGTGGAAGAGGTGCACAAGGAAAACTATTAACTCATCAACGAAAGGACTCCTGAAATGGATTATATCAACCTACTTAGAACAAGAAGAAACATTTCCAGAATGTATAGGTGATGCTGTTTCATGATTTAGTAAGTATTGATGGAAATGGGCTTCCACAGGAGGTGAGTGAGGCCCCATTGGTAAGGGTGTTCAAGGATAAGCTAGACATGCACATGGTGGGTATGTCGTGAGTGGAGCCGGCTGGAGCCGGGGGTCAGACTAGATGGCCTGGGAGACCCCTTCTGACTCACTCTGTTTCTATGTTTCTATGAAAGGGGAAGATCCAGATTTAATCCAGGTTTTGGTTGAATGTTCTTATGCCCAAATTAGATGAACTAGATTGAGTTGCTAGATAGGAAGTTCATGAAAGACAAAATTCAGCTAGTAGTTATACCAAACACTTAAACATTTTCCTGATCCAGCCAGATTTAAGGTGTCATCCTATGCTAGCTGGGACATATTGGGAGTTGCAGGTCATTTTTCTGTCTAAGTTTGCATAGGATTGTGCTATTAATGTAGAAATTTGTAAAACATCTGACTGTTGTTTGACCTCTAATTTCTGTGCTAAATGGAATGAAGTGAGTGCATTAACTTATTAAGATAAAAGGTCCCAACATACCATTTTGTCACATCTGTCCCTATTCTAGGCCCTGCAACCTTCAGGGAAGCTTTAGATTTATATTTGGAGTAGGCTACTTTCGAACCTGTTCAAACTTCAGAATGTAATGAGTGTGGGATCCCAGCTCTGATGGCCTTCCCAGAGAAGGGCAAGGGCAAGGGCAAGGGCAAGGTTGATAACCCTGCCAGCTGTAAGACTGAATTTTGAGTGACATGTCCATGGCTCAGGAGGCTGTCAACCTAAAAAGAGCTGCACAGCCCAGGGTACTTGTGACTATAACATATGCAGTATAGGAAAGACTTCTTGTTTGGACCATACCTGATCTTTTGGCTTGCATCGATTACCATGTTCATGGCACCTTGTCTTGGATATTATTCCTGAATCTTGAACTCGTATAAATGTAGAAACTGGTACTTTTGCAACTCTCTGTTATATTGCACTACTGGTCTTCAGAAGCCTGTTACCAGTTTCTGTTTGGCTTCTGCCTTGAAACCTAACATTGGAATGACAATCCTGTCCATGCTCCTAACTGAACTGGCTGATTGGGACTGTAACCTCTGTGAGGTTTCTGTGTTATGAACTCTGAAGAACAGCGTGCATTACCATCTCCCTGTAGTAAAGAAAGTTAATTGTATGTTTTGACCAGTGTCAGGTTGCTGCTGTTACAAGAGGACTGGTCTTGATGGTATTTTGTTTTGCCTGTATCTTTACTAAATCAGAGCAGTAAATGCCACTTTAGGCTAAAAGATTCAGTAAAACAATTAGAAAATATGTTGGACAAGACCAATCAAAATTTATTTGTTGACAAACAATTACTGATAGTATGAAAAGAATGCTAAATAAATGAATGTAAGCTATAAAAATGACAGTATGTGTTCTTTGTCAGGAAAATGATCACATTGAGATAAACATTTTAATGTGTTTTTCCACTGATTTGACATTGGAATATTAACTATAGAAAAAAATTAAATGCTTTTTGTTCAGTCCGCAGAAAAGTTGGTATTGATGGACAAAAAGTGGAAGCAATTTCTCTTCAAACTGGTATGTGCCAACAGCGCACATTCTCTAAAATGGCCTTCCTTAACCTGATGGGCTCCAGAAGTTTTCTTCAACTTCCACAGGCCTCAGCCACTATGGCCAATGGTCTGCAATGCTAAAATTGTACTCCAAATAATATGGAGATCAAGATGAGGAGGTTGCCCTGAAAGACTGCCCAGTATATTCATAGTACTTCTCATTATTTCAGCCAGCTATCGTGGATAGAGTTAGGATGCAGTCCTATGGCCCCTGGAAGGATATGTGGGTGCTCCCTCTCCAAGTTGGAGAACATCCTGTATCACTTACCTCTGACATCAGGAGAGGTAAAATAAAGGATATGCATAAATGTGGCATGAATGGGTTGAACAGGGGAGGCTTCAGAGACTCTCTCCATAGAGATAGTTGTAGGGTTCTTTGTTCCACTAAGAGAAGCTCTCCCTAAATGGAGCTCTGCTTAGGATGTTTCAGCTGGAGACAATTTTCACTACTTTCCTCCTTCCAGCAGCTCCCTGTGTCACCTTATGTGCTGTTTGGGAGGGTCTCCAAACCATGTGGAGCAGATTTGCAGGGGGAAAAGAGCTGGCAAACATTGGCTTCTTGTGTGTTCTGACAGTGAAAATGTTCTGCTGAACCCAAAAACTTCCATATGTGAGAGGCAAATTTTGGATGTAACCTGTATGATGACAAGACTGGGATCTAGGAGATCTAGGCTATGAAGCTCACTGGATGAATTTGGACCAGTTATTATTTATTTATTTAAAACATTTCTATGCCGCCCCATTCGCTGAAGCCTCGGGGCAGCTCACAACATAAATTAAAATATAATACATTCAAAATATAAAACAAATTAACAATATAAAATAAGTCACCCTGGCCAGATAAAATAAGCAAATAATATTAACAATTACAATGACGTTTAAATAAAAAGGTCTTTGCCTGGCGCCAAAAAACAAATAACGACGGCGCCAGGCGGACCTCTCTGGGGAGCGCATTCCATAGATTGTGCGCCACCGCAGAGAAAGCCCTCCTCCGAGTACCTACCCTCCTAATTTCTTTCATGGAGGGTTCCTGGAGAAGGGCCTCTCCCGCAGATCTCAAGGGGCGGGCGGGCGTATATGGATGTAAGCGCTCCTTCAGGTAACCAGGACCCAAGCCGTTTAGGGCTTTACAGGTCATCACCAACACCTTGAATTGGGCCCGGACTTCAGTGGGAAGCCACTGAAGCTGACGGAGGACTGGAGTCATGTGACCATAACATCCAGTCCCCGTCAGCAGCCTGGCAGTTCTATTTTGAACCAATTGAAGTATCCGGACCGTCTTCAAGGGTAGCCCCACGTAGAGCGCGTTACAGAAGTCAAGGTGGGAAGTCACCCAAGCTACCTTCTGTAAATGTTTAATTTACTCCCTACCCTCACCTCAGACCATAGGTAACTGTACCACACTGTGATATTCTACATATTCTATATAATATATATTGTTTTACAGAAATGATGCTGGTTTAAGCCTATCAGAGAAATATACTGAAGGTAGGGAGCATGCTCACTATCAGTGTAGCTGCCCATATGGCCCTGCACAATTCTCCACAACCCTCAACTCCCCTGATAGTGTGGCTGCTCTCGAGGTTATTGGTTGATCAGCTCTGCAGGGCTGAACTCATGAATAGGCCAAATAAAACATCTGCTTCAGCAGATGCTAGATGACATGGAGCAGTGGCAAGGTGTTGGAGAGAAGAGGTGCTTGCCTTCCGTGCATCCTCCAAGCAAGCCTGTAGGCCTCAGGTGCAGTGGAGGACACTATCCTGACACTGGGGGCGAAGTAAGAGTCAGTTGCCAATTCAGTTGGTTTCTGTATGTGGAAGAAGAGGGATCTAGCTTGTCTTTTTCTCTGGCCAGTTACACTGCACTGATGTCAAGAGAAGCCATGTCAGGCTGTCTGTGGCTGCCACTGACTTTGTTATTCCAACATGACAGGGAAAGTGGGCTAGATGACAAGAAGTTAAGGCATTTCTTCATTAAAACATATACTCCAAGGTCTTTGAAAAACTCATCTGAAATTTAACCCTTCCAACTTTGAGTCTATGCACAATGGGATTTCAAAGATTTTTTTCTTACTTAAAGGTTTTCAAATGGTATGTAATTCTCAAAATATCCCCCCTATCACTCTGAAAGCATTATGTTAAAAGTTGAAAAAGACTACACTAGTACAGATCAAAAGTAGCAAACAACCAATGTTTGAATTAAACTGCTCTAGCCACTGAATCTTTTCTAAAGTAATCTGTATTTTCTGCATCTCCCCCTTACCAATGCACTTCTTCTTGCCCTCAGGCAAGGAGGAGAGCATAGTCACAGTGTTGTCTGCAGTATTGGGTGAGGCCAATCTGACCCATAGTTTATTCAAGTGTTCCTGTTGATTCTGCATCTGCTTTGTATCTCCTCTGCAGTTGGATACTAAATCTAGATATAGATCAGTATACAAAAAGCTTGGGAACAACTCGCATTTCAAGTAAACCCCTGCCTAAAATAACGGAACATAGACAAGTTGCTTGACTGTTTGCAGCCTGCGGGGCACCAGGGGGCGCTGTTAAGCTTAGGAAAAAATGTGCGAAAGGCCCAAATGCAAACAAGCATGGAGTACATATAGATAAGCTTTGACTCAGTGCAGGATAAGCTTTGGAAGGACATGATTAAAACTGTACTGTGGATATCCTGCTCTCTCTCTAATTAGCTCAGCTCTATTTATGTCAGTGGGCTTTAAATCATGTACTGTAATTCTTTACTAAACTGGAGCCAAGTTTTTCCTAAATATCCATTTAGTGATAGGGCCTGCAGATGTCTTCCAAATATAGAGTTAAATTCCGCCACTCTTGTTCATGCTGACTAGTACTTCATTACTGAAATAGCTTAACACAGATCAACATGGCTGCTCCAAGATGTGAAAGGTTAAGCAAGGTAAGTGAGAGTATCACATTCTAGTTCTTAAAGAGACTGCTCTGTCCCCTTTCTGTCCTTACAGGCAACCTGAAGAAATCAAATTAACTTTCCATGCTCCTGTTCTGAGACATAAGGCAGGATACAAGAGCTGGTGCTCCTTCTGTTCTCTTTGCCAGTTACAATCGCAAATGCCCACCCATCTCAATCAATGGCATGTTTAATGAGGGTATGTTCAGTGTGAAGTATGGATCTTTAAAACTCACCACTACCAAGTTCTAAGTTCTCTTGGGATGGGCTATGCTAGGTACTCAGAGGATAGCAGATCAGGATGAATACAGAACTGACTGAATTCTAGAACTCTCTAAGGTGCACACCCAATTGCTTGAGTGTACTGGCCTGGGAACAAGCAGTTGAAACATTTGATCCTGATTTATATTGAAAGGCAAGAAGTGTGAACTGCTTGGGATGCCCAGGCAGGACAACAAGCCAGTACTGAAGTGCATAAAATAAGAGGATAAAATATCACAATGTACTATGGTTTCATGGATTTCAAATTGTTAAACTAATGGAAGAAAAATCGATAAGGGCTCACCTAGCTTCTGTGTATGTGAATACTCATGGGTAACATTTTCCTTTTAATCATATTATGAGAATGATCCTAACCCTAGCAGATGCAGTTCCTTTACTGAGGGGAATTGACAGGGATCTCAAGAGAGGTGTTCCCTCACTTCATGTTACTTTTACTTGCACTGAATAGAAAGGAAAGGCTGGATGGGAATATGAGAGGCACGTGGAAACCTCCCAAATCCTGTAACAGCTTGGTGCACTGTTTCTCCACATGTCCTTGTGTGTGTGCCCAATCTGATGAGATGGGGGAAACTTGGCTCTCCTAAGCTATATAGAAAGCTCCTTGCATGTGGGTGCTGGATTTTAGCCTTACTTAAACCACTTGAGTAGCCTAGGTTTACCAAGCAATTTTTCCCTTGATAAATAACTTGAAACTGAGTAAGTGATGTTAGAAGAATTGACTTTCAGGTCTGAATCCATACCATCAATTTGCATGGGTGGAATGTGCAGTCCATTAAAAAGCTTCTTGTTATGTTTCCTCTGTGAAGTTGTTTAATTCTTTGAGGCTGAGATTGAATACACAAAGCAAATGTTATGGATTTTAAAATTATGTTTTCCAGGGGAAAACACAAAACAATTTACCAGTTGCTCAGTCTACCTAGACTCAAATGAAATTGCTTACATTCTATCTCATTATGAGTCTGCTTCCTTGCCAGGTTTTAATCTCTATTCCACCATAAAAATAGAGTGGCTGTTTCTATTAAAAGGAGCAGGAGACAGAAGAGTTTGTTTTGTGCACCATCTTAAATGTTTACTTTTAAAAAAACTTATTACAAAAATAATATGCAGGTTGAGTTTCATTTTACCTACAGAAATAAGTAAGTCTGGTAAATTACTCAGCATGCTGGCTACACTCCCCTGCCTGGAGTTCAAAGTTGGCTCTTAATACTGCTTCAGCATCTTCATATGCATCTGAGGCTCAGAGACTGCTAGAAGAAGGAATTCCTCACAGCCAAGAGCTCAGTGGGAGGATAAAAAAATCTTTATCTGAAGCACAGAATTATTCCTTGTACTGAGTAGGCTGCGAATGATATTTGGAATTACACCAGAAGGTATCTCTCTAGATACCATGAGAGCATCCCTGCTTATCACCCCCACCCTGCAAAATAAGCACATTCAGGGAAAGATGGTGGCATTTCTGACAAATTCAAGGATCAGAAACTGAATTATCTGTTAACTTAAGAGGGCTTCTGGCACTGTGGTTCTCCAATGCGAGGTGAAGACATAAAATATCTGTTAGAAGATCAAAGAGGCTGTGGAGGGAAAAAAGCATAACCCAACTTCATCTTTCAGAGCAATACAAACAGAATAAAAAGTGTGTTGGGTTCTCTTGCTCCCCCCTCTTCCAACATGACAGGGTGCAGGGTGGCAGTGCTAGATGAACACAACAGATTGCCACAGGAAGTCTTGGACAGCAACTCTTATTGCATGATCTGCCCATTCTGAGAACTGGGCTACTTTCATCCACAGGCTATTGAACAGCTCCACAACAGCATTTCCAGCAAGCACAGGTACTTCATGTTCTACACTTTCCTCTGTTCTGTTTGTGGCCTATCCAGGTTAAAGTCCTGCCTCCATCTAGTGTAACTCCTCCGACTCTGGGTCCAGTGAACTCCTGGTCATATTTCTCTTTTGGTCAAAACCCTTCTTTGTGGTCTTCATCCCTTCTTTCCTTACTCCTCCAAAGCATTATGGCCTATTTTTGTATGCTGTGACTCCTTAATATTAAAGAGCCCTGAACAGAAAGTCTCCTTTGTTGACTGCTGTAGCACCCCAGGAAAGTGACAAACACAATTCTACTCACATCTAGTCATATTCTATGGTGCAGAAGAGAGTGCCAGCTCTCTGCACATGACATCCAACTGTGTTTTGAATCCTTCAGTATTAGCTTCTGCTGCCAAATTGTTAATGTATATGTAATGGCTATTTCTGTTATCACATTGCAATGATACTGTGAGACGTAATATTTCTCAATGGTACATGACTTAAGTGCTGTTTTTGAAGGATGGGTTTGACAGGCTTTTCAGCACAGAGACACTGTCTGGAGGTCACCAATGTATTCACGGATGCCAGAAAGCAGTAAATTAAACTCAAATGGTTTTCATTCCCCAGGGGACACAGAGGAGCAAGCAAGGTCACTAACCTCCTAACCCCATTCCCTGTAATTAAAATCCAATCAGACCATCAGATTGATTCAAAGTGCTTCTCGGTGAGTCCCCAGAGAACTCAGCGACACAAGGAAACTGCTTTTTTGTTGCTTCTTAGCAACTGTAAGAACATCAGCCAAAAAAAAGAAGGAAGGGAGGAAGGGAGGGAGGAAGGAAGAAAAAGAAAGAAAGAAAGGACGGACGGACGGACAGACAGACAGACAGACAGACAGACAGAAGTGTACATTTGGCAGTAGGAAATGGGGCCAAGGGGGAAGAACGAGATTGCTTTATTTGACAAAAGCTGTTCTCAGTTAGACGATGAAGCACACTTTGTTGTAAGTTCCTCTTCCAAACTTTTTCCAAATTTTATCATTTCCAGTTTTAAACCAAATTACAAAAAAATAAAAAATCACCCTCTTGCCAACAAAACACACAAAAAATGAGAAATAAATTTAAAAGAATAGTTAGGAATGGTCCTATTTTTACTTTTAAACTCAAAATTGTTTTACTGTTAACCCGTAATGGAAATGGTTTTTTGTTTTGTAAGGGGAAGAGTAACTGTCTTTTGGAAAACTTATAGCTGGGAGATGTACAGTATCCACCAGATATGACTGTAGTGTAAGGTTTAGCAATTGATGGAATGAGGAAGCCAGATGGGGAGGGTGCCTTTTCATGTCAAATTCTTGCTGTTGACTTCTTCTGTAACTTATGCTCCTGTACAGACTAGAATTGTCTGTCTCTGTGCTGTCCCATGAATTCAAATATACATTTATCTCAAGAAACATTCTAATTTTAAAGTCTAATGTGCTAAGGCCTTCTTTGCATACAAGTTAAGACCCCTCAGTAGCTGGAGCTTTCTATGGTTTTGAAAAGCGGGAAGGTACATGCACAACGGAGCATTTCCTTTTATCTCTCTACAGCTTACTCTTCCACAATGTGTGGAGCCAACAGAATTCATACACACATGTATCATTTCCTTGAAACATGGTCAGGATGCCTATTGTCACGTTCAAGATGCAGATTCCACCAAAGCATTTCTTTCCTCAGGCCCACCAGACTTCTGAAGTATTCCACACTGCAATAGGAATAAGCCTAGCCTACCCATATTTCATTTCTATTAAGTACATGAATACTGACTAGAACTGGCACAAATAACAGTAAATATGAAAAATATAATAAATATGAATGAAATATAAATCACTATGAAGCATCCAAACAGCTTTTAATTAGAAACATTTATGACAGAAGCAGCAATGGAAAGGTCAAACTTCAGTTGACAGAACCCAGAATTTTGTAATTATTTGCTTCTTGTTTGCTACCTGATGGGGCAAGGAAGCAGGGACCAAACTGATCAAGATGGAACCAGTTCCTTTCAGTGGGTTTTTCCTCCATGTCCTGGGTTCAGCTTTGGCTTGCATGGAAGCAAGATCTCTTTTCAGAACTAGCTGGTGCATCAGTGGGAATGGGAATCCCTGAAGCTCTCTATCTTAGGGGTGAAGAAAGCAAATGCATGGGAACACTGCAAACAGTGGCAGGAACTCTCAAGCACATGTTAGTGTGTGTGCGTGTGTGTATAAAATACTTATATCACTCTGACTGCAGAGGAAGATCTGAAAGGTGCCAGAGGAACGGGAAATATGAGGGAGGAAGAAGCAATTGGGGTAACAGAGGCACATTAATACTGACACCTAAGCGCTCTCTGCTCAGACCTCTCTCTCTTTCAAAACCCTTCTGGATACAACAAGGGTCCAAAAACTTGTGGAGACTCAGGGAAGCATATATCAAACATCTCATGCTAGCAGCTACTATATACACTTAGCAACAGAGTGACTGCTTTTTAAAATGTAAATGCCAGGAGCTTATGCATGAACTAGACCCATCCCTCCACCCCTGCTACAGTCCCAGTTCAGATCTGGAGGCTTGCACCTGCTCTTTGCACTGGAAGGAATGCTCTCATGCACGTCAGTGGCAGTTTTCCTTCCAATACAAGCTACAGACTGGAGCATCAGGGAAATGTTTTGGGACTGTGGCAATGGAGTAAACTACTCCATTCCCCACTATGATTTTGATCTGGATCATCCACCAGATGCATTTGGTATTTATTTATTTAAAAAAACTGAGGAAACTGCTAACTGCATGAACAATGTCCAATTAAGTTAGACTCTTGATGACAGTTTACTTTTGACTGGTAAGTTAAGTATACCAAAGTGGTATAATAATAAAGAATTTATCTTTTACTTACACTCAGAACTTTGGTATTGGTCCAACTTAAGTAAATTATGATGGGATCTGAATTTAACTTATACCAAATGAAAAGCTTAGCAGGTATCTATATATAAGTTAATTACAAATAGATCAGTTTTCCAAAAACTGTGGTCCATGCAATGGACATTAATTGTGAAATTGAAAGCGAAAGCTTTCTCTTCTGGCCCCACTTGGTGGTTATGGAACCCTACAAGGGTCTAAGTTATCTTGCAGACAAGGGGCATTTTACCACTTTTCCACTCTGCAGTGCTTAAATTGCCATCCCCACTCCTGCCAATTTCACTTCACTGCCACTGCGTTCGTTCAGTGACACTGCATAGGGTGGATAGTGCCACTCTGCAGGAGCAGTGGCACAGTCACATGTGGTCCATGAACCATGTTTTGCCCACCCCTGCCTTAGGCAATGGGATTTTTAGAAAACTCCAAACACTAGTTAATTTTGCCTGAGGCAAACAACTGAACTGAGCACTGGCAGCAAGGGTACTCTATTGTCTACCATCTACTTGTTATAGGGTAACAGCCATCATTATCACCGATAAAAAAAGTTCAAATATAATTAATACATAAAACAAGACATATTTCAAGGACAAAACCAAAGAAAGAGAGTTGACTATACCTCTCCATTGCCATTTGAGTTAAAAAAGTGAACACGTACCAGTTCCTAGCATTATCTGTTTGAGAATGCCTAGCATCTCACCATGAGCTAATTAGACCTGAGTAAACAACTGGATCTGGCAGACATCATAAGTTTCTTTTATTCCTAGCGAGACTCTACTGCCTGCTTTTCATTTAATCCAATTCTTTTCTGCTTCTAACAATTTAGGAGCACGGTGTACCGTGCATTTGTACTTCAGCCTCATGACTAGGATAAGGCTAGTCATTTGTTTCATAGTTATTTAAAGGTGGAAGCCAATCAATATGCAATTAAGCTTGTTCCCGGAAGGATTATAGTAGCACGAGGATTTCATTCCTTGATGCCCAGGCAGCAAGTACCGTGGAGATAACCTCAACAGTGTATTGGTAACCTTACTGGCACAAAAGCTTCTGAAATGCCACTTGGTGTCATACCAGTAGGAAAGTTAGTGACAAGTGGTTGCTCAGTCACCCATGCTGCCAATCACTGTGTGCACATGTATGTGTGTGTGTGTCTGTACCTATGTACTGCCAGTGCTTTTTCTGTAAGAAAAAAGGTGCCAGAACTCATGAAATTATTTACCTTTTGCACATAGTCAATCACTGTACACATACCCACAAACGTCAGTTGTGTAATGAAACATAATGGTCGCCACCTGCAGCAAGCACTCGGCGCACGACCACACAACTAATCACAAGTCGAGCAGCACCATCACAACCAGTGCAGACGAAGTACGCATGCATCAGATTTGACATACAAGCAGCCTGCAGGCACCGTTTTAATTATTTTGCAGCCGACCTGCTATGCTCGACAGCGTGATTCAAATCCATGTGGACCAAACATCAAATTTTCAAAAGTTACTTTTAAAACTTGGAAAAACCGTCAAAAAAAGGTGCTGGAACTCCATTCCGGTGTGTTCTATGGCAAAAAAAAAAGCACTGTGTATTGCCATATACAACTGTAGTGCTCTTAGCAACTATACTTACTGATGGGTGTGTATACATAATTTAGCTAAGATCTAGGCATGTTAGGGGGTAGGATTTTGTAATTTTATTTGGAGTGCATTCCAATACCTTCCATCTCACCCATTTCTTTTAAGTTCTTTTAAGAGCTGATTCTACTTGGTTTTGCAATTGCCCTCCTCTGAAGATCCAGAGAAGACCCCTGCATGGACAATATGGACTGCAAGACAATACCGACAGAAAGCTTGGCTCAAATTGTGAATTCAGAAACTGGGGAAGTAGGCATTGCACAAAAGGATGAGGCAGGTGGTATAGAGCTCATCAGCTACATATTGTCTGTTCCTGGCTTAGAGACTGCTTTTTGGCATGCAAATTGGGCCATCATTTCACCTCACTTGCACAAGGAAAGTCTAATGGTATATGAGATGGTCCAGGAATAGTGAGATTATTTCTATTTCAATAACTGAATGTTTCACTTGATCTTTAATAGTGCCTAGAGACAGATAAGACAATTCAATATCCATGCTATCCTCTCAGCCAGTGCCTGCACTCTGTGTGAGCTGCAAAGGAATTTTCATAATGTTTACAGACCTCACCATCCCCCATCAAAAAACATTACAGTCCTCAATGGAAAACATCAAAGCAGTCCTTTTTATTTCACTCTTATCACTTCTACTTTTTGTATGAAATTTGGGAAGGAATTTGTGAATAAGCCCAGAAGAAATCTTGCTTTTTACAAAGAGAGTGAGAAAGAGAAGAAAAGACAGAGATTTTGTAGTCATACAGAAAAGTAAAGTAGAAGTGAACCCTTAAGATGGAGTTCCCCAGCTTCGTCCCTGGAGCTCTGCATGTGGTCTCTGATTCAGGCAAACAGATATGATATTTGCCAAGGACAATAAAGGATTATTTGCTTCCGGAACAAAGGATGAGCCAAGGAATGAACTGTAATGTGCCAGTATTTGGGCATAACCATGCAGTGTTTCTCCTTTGCTCACTAAGGACAGATTATAAACTTATTTCCGATCAATGGTATGCAACAAAAGGTTTTAGTGCATTCCAGCACATCCTGTATGCAGAGGATTGTGACTAAAAATAGAATCAGGGCTGCAAGAAATAAGCTTTTCCCGTCCAAGGTTAAAGCAGGCAGGCAAAGTATCTCTAATGCCTATGCTAATTCAAAAATGAAGATTCATTTTCCTAGTGGCTATATTTAAAAAGACCATTGAGAGCAAACCCTTTAAACTCAATCTTGAATAAATTATCCATGTTCATAAGTCACTAAGATGTCTATGTAAGTTGGCCCATTTTTGCTTTTGTCAGTGATAGAACTATCAGAAACTTCAGCTTCTCTCAGTATGCAAATCCTTGTCATTTCCACAGTTTTTGATTGCTTTTCAGTTGTCCTGATGGCACCTGTCTATAAGTTAAAATAAACACCTTTCCTTTCAGGACCACACAGCAGACATATGCACATGTGAATGTGCATGCACACACAAATATATTATCTCTAATTAATAATAATAATCTAATTTCTTCTACTGCCATTCCAGTGTAATTAAATGGGAGAAATAGCTGGAGGCATACAACTGTTCAACTTTTTAAAAAATGACAATGTAGTTATAAGCATCCAGTGTTAATAGAAGGGGAGTTCACAACCTTCTAATTTTAAAATTTAGAAACCTGCATGAGGAAGGGTTATGAAGTGGAGGTGCTATCTTTTGAGGTGACAGAAAGTAGCCTTGACAATATTCACTTTTTCCTCTCCTTTTTAAAAGGCAATTCTGTTATACTGCAGGAATAGCAAGATGATGGCTATATCATCCTCTAATGGTGCAAGTCCTATACATGTCTATCCAAAGCTAAGCATCATTGCGTTCTGTGGGCCTTTTACCCAAATAAATGTGTGCTGGGTTGTAATCTAAACACATTAAAATCTAGATAAAACAGAACAAAAAAGTCACAAAAATGATATAGGCATTATTAGGAAGGACATACACTTCTGCACAAATCTTATCACAGCGTTATATAATATGTACTCATTGTACTTGTACTCATTACACTTGTTGCAAAAGTGAAAATAAATATGTAAATAAATAATATTTGATCAACCATACTGCACACAGCAAATGTATCAGCATTCTGGGGACACAAACTGCATTTTAAGAAATGATGGTGTTGAGAAACTGGGATGTTAATAACCAAGGCTGCCTGGCTTCAGTTATCTGTGCTCTGGTAATATCTAAATCAGATTACTGAAATGGACTGGGCTGCTCCTGAAGATGGTTCAGAAGCTGCAGCTCATGTAGAATGTGGCAGCCAGATTAATAACCAGAGCCTTTATGTTTGAACATGTAAGACCTGCAGGTTCTGGCCCCTTTGCATTGGCTGCTTGAATGCTTTCAGGGCCAATTCATGCTGCTGGTTCTTCACTATAAAGCCTTACTTGGTCTGGGAGCACGGATACCTGTTGGAGCACCTCTCCCAATGACTCGGACACTGTGCTTAACCTCTGGGGCTTTCCTCCAAGTGCCAACGCTGAGGGAGGCTCAGAGAGTGGCAACAAGGGGGAGGATTTCTTTGTCGGGCACTCCCCTCCCCCATCTAAGGAAGAACCTCCCCACTAAAGTCTGACTGGCACCAAACCTTTCATCTATTCAGCACCAGGGTAAGATGGCCCTTTATGCTAAAGCCTTTACTCAGCTATTCAGGGATTTTGGGGGATTACTTATCCCAGGTGAAATTTATTTGTTCTTTCACATGGCTACTTTTATTGTATGTTTTAGCTATTTTAAATTTATTTTAATGCTGCCTTGTTTTTATGATATTCGTATTTTATTTTATTATTTTCATGCACTGTTGGAAACGTCCCAGACAGCCTTAGCTATGAGGCAGTATAGCTGAAACTTATCTGAAATAAATTAATAAATATTTCCAAACTGGTAATACAATCTCATCTTTTGTGATCATAGTTCATAGATGCTACCTTTAACTATTTATGCAAATGATTTTTCATTTATGTAAATGAAAAGAGTATTGGGGTAATTCTGACAGCCAGATAAGTTATGGCCCATTTACAATCAATGGGTAATCTGAATGCAAGCCTTTCTAAAAGTAAGTGTGTGTGTGTGTGTGTGTGTGTGTGTGTATTTCATTTGTATACTGCCCAATAGTGGAGGCTTTCTACAATCTAATAAACTGTCAGTACTGAGACACTTAGACATAAATGTGTCTTCCTAAAAACCATCAAAGCAACCCCCGGTTGCCTTGCATATGTCTGCCTGACATTCCTATATAAGACCTTCCTATTTGGGAAATTTCAAATGTGCACACATTTTGCACACAGACCTGTCCCTTACACTGGAATTAGTGGGGAAAGCTGTGTACATGGTAGGTTTATATACACTCCAGAGAGTGCGTAGAACTTTGGATCATCTCCAGGACTGCAGAAGTACATGGTACTTTTCAGAATTGGTTACAAATTGAGTCAATGGGTAACTCTGCATATCAAACATAGCTTCAAATGTTATTTTAACTCTGCTAATGACTGAAGGGTCAGGAGACAGACAGAGAGAGAGAAGGTTAGGAATTTGAGCATGATGTGCAGCTTGGAGAAAAGATTACAAAATAAGGGAAAGGCAAAGTTACCGGGTAACCATCTCGTCCTGACTGCCCCTGTGATATTAAATGAGGAAAACAATAAGATCAGTCAGTTGTACTTAACAGCAGAAAGACATCACAGTCAATACAAAAAGTCAGGGATTGTCTTGAGAGGGACAGAAGCTCAGTAGGTTCTACTTACTCCCCCTTCTCTGAGCAGCAGAAGAGCAGACACAAGCACTCATGGCAGGGCATCATACGCTGTTGTCCCATTTCATCCTCACAACAACCTGAGGGATTTGAGAACTGCCTAAGGCCACCTGGTAAGCATTATAGCTCAACAAAGATTTAAATTCCGGTCCCTCTGGCTTAAACTGAATGTGCACTGAGCTACAACGAACTTGAACTGAAGGATTTTCAAGAGCATTTTTTTTCTAGTTAATAGGGGAACTTGACATACGTAAAAACTGAAGGCAGCTTACTTCCAACTGAATTTCTGATGATTGCTTCAAGCGTGTTAGCAAATGCTGGCTTTATTCTTCCCATATAATCCCATTTGATTCTGCAGTCCAGAAACATACACTCACAGAATCCGAAAATAGTGGAGTTGGAAGGGGCCATGAAGGCCATCAGGTCCAACCCCTTGTTGTTGCAGGATACCAGTTTACACCATCCCACTCAGATGAGTGACTATTCTATTTCAATGTTTAAATCCATGGCACTATGATAATGACACAGAAGTACCATTATTCATGTTTTGTCTACGGGTAAACTTTCTCCTACTTATCTGGTTTGATAACAATCACATCCTTACTTCTATCTTATTGTTGAACTATAACGACTGGGAGTTCAGTATTTCTTAAGAGGAAGGGCCAAAGTATTTTGATTCTTTGCCATTTTCTTTTGTTAGTGTGGCCTCTGGACCAAGTATTGCTGTCAACCACAGAAGTAAATTCTTTGGACAGCATGTAAGGCAGCATGAGCTGTATCTTACACAACAGTGTCAGGTTGCACAACACAGTGTATACATAAAATAGAGGTTCTATCAAGTTAAGTATTAGCTGACAATGTTTTCCTGTTAAAAATCATGCAACATTATGCTATAAAGTTCATGTTTCTCCATCACAGCACTTGAGAAGTTTTATGGAATGAAGATCAATATAAGGTCAGTTTTTATTTTTATGGTCATCAATTTAATAAACACTTGATTTCATTTTGTTCAATGAATGGCTATTTTCAATGCCCATCTTCCAAAAATATTTTTCCCATTATCAGTTTCTGCTTAGTTACATAACTGAAATACTTAATAAAAACACCCACTTTTAGTAACAGAGCACTTTTACGAATTCTAAATTCTCCTAAAAGCAACAAGATTGATTGTAAATATATATTTACCAAAATGATTTCAGATTAAAATACAGGGGATATGAATGGAAGTGAGATTTTAAACATGCAAAATAAGGTCAACTTCAGATATCTGTGGGTACCTTGGCCACAATCCATCAAAGGACTCCTTATCTTGTTTTTCCAATTGCCTCACTCCTTCTTAGAATAAGTGCCCATCAGATCAGAGCAAAGCCATCAGAAGTTAAGAAGGTTGGAAGATGGCAACCGGGAGAGCCTTTTAGTTATCTTCTCTTTCTTGCCTTGTTCAGGTCACCTCTCACTCTCAGTGGCCCGCCTTCATTTGTATGCCTGCTATTAAGGACCAATATTCCTATCTGTATATGCCAGTTGTGGGCAGTAATAATAAACCAGGACTAAGTAAATACACTGCAGTTTAGGAGCCTCCCATGTCAGTAAACCTCCACGGTCTCTCTACCTTGCCATATGGAGTGTTTTATAATATTTGATATGGTTAGTGTTTAAATTATAAGTGCATAGTAAATATATCCTTCAGTGTGCAGAAATTACCTACCCAGCATGTGATTTTAATATCCTCTGTAACCAACTCTTTTGAAGCACTTTTGCATGGCACACTCATATTGCAGACAGGATGGTCAGTCATCTAGCAGCCATAAATACTGTACCACAAAGTCTAATATTTAATATGTGAACTCAATTTATGACAACTAAAAAGTAACAGGCAGCTCTGGTGGCACAAGGAGAGAAGAATGAATTTTCAGCATAACCTGGTGCTTTATGGTATATGGAGTAATCAATTCCTTATGACTAAAAAAAGGAAGAAAAAGGAAAAAAAGAAGGTTGGGGACTCATAAGAAACCAATAATCCTAAATGCAATGCTGTTTAAACACAATAATATTGTGTTTTGTGGGCTTAGGGAAAGCATACAGAGTTTAAAAGGACTCTGTCACTGTAGTAGTTAAGAAAACATTTATGAAATCACGTCTTGCAAGTTAAAAAAATAAATTCATCATATGAGGTAAATGAAAACATTATCTGGATAAGAAAGGCTTTTTCTTCATTCTGTTATAGTACAGTGAAGCTGGTTGGAGCAAAACTGGAACAATACATTTTGTATGAGCAGCTGAGCTTAGAAAGTAAATGAATCACACTGTAGAAGGAATATACGGGCCTAACTTCAGTCTAATACAGCCAAGCGCAGCCACTCCAACTTCTTTGCAGCTCCAGGTGGAAGGCCACCACCGCATTGCATGCATGTAATTGGCTGATAAACTGGAACCAGTTAAGGTTACACTTTTAGTTATATATTGTGAGGAACAGCAAGCAATGGCATTTAACTACCTCTGTAATTAAAAATAAATAAAAGTTACTATACTAAAGTTATGCTGGCACAATTCATGATCCAAGTTTATTTCATGATAACCAGTGAACACATTCCTTTATAACAAATTCAGCACCACAGGTTAAAATTAACTAACCTGTGTTGTTCAGTGTCAACCCACTGCTATGCCGGCCAGCATAAATCCTTTAAGGAAGGGTTTGAAGCTGGAGGGGTCAATATTCTTCAACACTGACTGAGCTCCCCAACAACCATCAAATATTCCTTGGTAATAACTACCAGTGACATACAACTTCCATGAGGCCAGTGCATTTGTGCAAACTATGGTTATCTTCTAAAGCCTGAACTAGTAATAGAGAAATTATATATTTCACATAAACTAATTGAATGAATATAAAGTATTAGAAAATGTACATTTCTTATGACTTCTCCTTCAGTGGCCATTATTATAAAGCACAAGCAGCAAATAAGAAAAAAAGGTGAACAAACAGATCAAGCTTGGTATTAACTCTACTTGTTTTTTTTCTTCTGACAAACCAACAAACCGAAGGAAAAAGTTGGTTCTGCTCCTATTGCTTGGTATGCCTTATCTTCATGCTATAACAACCCAACCTTTCTTAACCTGGTATCCTTCTAAACTTTTGGACTACAATCTCCATCATCCATACATACTGGCATGATGGCTGTGGTTGATGGGAGCTGCTGTGAACCTGGTAGACACCAACTTGGGAAAAGCTGAAACAGAGAAGCCTTTTCAAGACTGGGACCTTTGAAAACGTAATATATGAAATCGTATGTCCAACCTCAAAAGAGAGCACAGTTCCCATTAGCCAAAGCTAGAAGAAAGTTTATGTGTGGGACATTGAAGTACTTTTATATTAATTTTACATGTTTGTACATTACAAAATGGAAGATGTATTCTGCAGTTAAGTCTGTAGAGCACATTTTAATCATTTACAAGTGCACACAAGTGATAAAAAGAGGCACCGCATCTTCTGAGACTCTTAATGAAGAACACACTTATCATTTGAGTGAAAATGCCTCAAATGGCAGAATTAAAATAAGATATAAATGCATATTTTCTTTCAGAACAAGAATTTGTTTTATGTCTTACCAAGAGCACTAAATACATTTTGTATTTATTTTGTTTTTGTATTTATTTTTGCTCTGATATTTGAGAATGAGCTTATTAATTTGAAGGAACTTACACAGTTTTACTATGCTTAGCAAGAAAAGCTTAGCAGATGAAAGCACAGAGGACAACCTTTTAAAAAGCTACTATGCAGGTTGAAAATATAACTTCTGTTTATTTTTCCAAAATGCTACAAGCACTCTGAAACACAATTTCCTTTGGACTCTGACAAACTTAATGAGTAAATCTGAAATGTTGAGCAATTTAGCCATGGTAGAACAAGTAGGGTACACTGGAATTTTTGTTTTGTATTTTGTGGGAGACAGGAGAAGGTTTAAACAAGCCTTGTAATTAGGCAGTTGTTTGGTTGTCTGTAGCAAATAAGAATAGCCTGCAGGCATCCAGGCAAGGTCTACCCATACCCTGGGCCTCTGCCACTTGCCTTTGTGTTGTCCAGATAGAGTACTGCATGGCACAGGCCACAAAAGTCCAGGACAGAACTATGGTGACTTCGGGTCTCTCCCCCAAATCACCTGTGCTAATAAGTGGGAACTAACTGACCATTGCATACAACATGTTTGGAAGGCCTCCCAGGTAGTCTCAACAGCACAGCTCTCTAACACCAAATGTGGCACATTCATCAGGAAAAGCACAGCTTTGTGCTCTCAGTATCACTAGCAATTTACCCATCAGACACATTTGTGCTGGAAACCAGTGAGGCAATTTAACATTGGCAATACTAATACACGCAGAATAAGCACATGATTTCTTTTAAAGTTGAGAAAAAGAAAAAAAAAAGCGCTTATAATACATTTAAAATGGCCACAAAACCCTTTGGGCAGAGAAGTAAGCATTTTTTCAAACTACTTTTTCTCTTTAACTATTTGCCTACAATCAGAGTAAAAGCAGCATCTGGTACCAATTTATGTCCCAGACACACCTCTACTGAAAAGTGCTGTTCTCATGAAATGACACAGAAATGAAAATAAATGCCTTAACTTTGTTGACTCAAGACTCAAGAGAAATGTCCATCGTACTTACTGGAGGACCTGAAAAACAAAACACAACACATTTCGCATATTTACAGAAGACAAAACAAAAATAAATTATTTTTGTAAAATATAAAGTTGCTGTTCTAAGGATGAGAACTTGCATAACAAGTGTAAGCTGAGCCCTCATCTAAATCATGAACAGCAACTGGTATGCCAGGTATTTCACCTAAAGCACACAGCCATGCACATTCTTACTGTGATATCAGCAGATACTGTGAAAAGCACCCTTGAAAAACACTAAAGGCAAATCAAACTGTAAGACAATGCTGCAGTATGTGAGTGGACCAATACAGAAGTAAAAACAACATTGGACCATTGAGAAGAACCAAAGCGGAGGTTAACTGAATGGCACATATCTAAAGATATATGATCAGGGCCAGTTTAGCAAGTGACCATCCTATCTTAAACTGAACTCTCAACTTTCAGTTTACAAGATCTCCTGAAATAGAGATCACTAGTAGAGTAGAGGGAAGATGACTACATATTACCTCCATGCTTTTTCTTACACCACATGGAACCAAAAGGAACCAGTAAGAAAAATAAAAGAAATTGATCCTTAGTTTTAGGGTCCATTTACATATGATATCTTACCTACACAGAAGGCATCTTACTTACACCCTGCCCCATGACTAAGTTACACATTTAAGCTGCAGTTGACAGCAGACTCTTAACATGGGTATATCAATGGGGATACACAGATACAGGTAGGTATGTTTCCCCTTTACCTTTTTGTAGGGAAAACGTTAGGCAAAATGTTAGGGTATAGCTTATAGTATACCTTAACTAAGGTATAGATCAGGCAACTTAAATTGGGTCACAGGCCAGCCGTCACAGGACAAGCGGCTTCTCTTTCGAGGAAGACCACAGCATAAAGAAACCCATCTGTAGTTGCCCTACCTTAGCTGTCAGGTAAGAGCACAATCGGAGTAACCAGTTTATGCCAATTAGAAGTTCCAGATTGTTTGGATTTTGGCTTAAAAACCACTGGCAAGTGCATCACTCTGATTCTGACCGATTATTGCTCCATCCACACTTTACTATAGAAATCTGCCTTGAGTGCCATTTATGGAAGAGAGGCAAGGTATAAATCAAATAAGCTACAGACAAAAGGCTGTCATATTATTTCCGTTATGTTTCTATCCTGTTTTTTGAAAAGTTTAGACTAGATTCTCTGAAGCACTCAATTAAGAACTAATCCACACTTATTTACTTTTAATGATGCCACAGTATTAAGTGATGCCAGATTTTTAAATGCACTTTGTTTAAAGTATAGTGTGATTACAGCACAATTCTATCCTGTCTATTCAGAACAGGCAGCACTGGGTTCCATGGTCCTTACATACCAGTGTGTATGGGACTATGCCAGCAGTTTTTTCTGGGCTGCACCTTTACAGGAGGAAGATCACATATTTAAATCACACTGAAACTAATACATAAGTGGGAATCATTTTGGTTTAGCTTTTTTTTTCTTTTATATGCCATCACCACATGCCTCGGCATCTCGGGATGGCTCACAACATACAATTAAAACAATAAAACAATAACAAATTACATAAAAATATATAAAAACAAAAACAAAAAAGCATCTGTGAATGATAAAATATTAATTTTTTAAAATAGCAATTAAATAAAAAGGTTTTAACCTGGCACCGAAAAGAATATAAACTTGGGCAGGTGCACCCCTCCAGGGAGTGCATTCCATACTCTGGGTGCCACCACAGAGAAGACCCTGCTCTGGGAAGTTGTTCTTTTAATCTCCTTTAAAGAGGGCCCCCGGAGCAAAGCCTCTCTTGCAGGTCTTAAGGTGTATGAGGGCATGTAAGGGAAGAGGCGCTCCTTCAGGTATCCTGGTCCCAAGCCATTCAGAGCCTTACAGGTTAAAACCAGCACCTTGAATTGGGCCCGGACTTCAACTGGAAGCCAGTGTAGCTGGTAGAGGACCAGCTTTATATGAGAATAATGACTGGTCCCCGTCAGCAGCCTGGCAGCTCTGTTCTGAACCAGCTGATGTATCCGGACCATTTTCAAGGGCAGCCCCACGTAGAATGCATTACAGTAATCCAACTGGGAGGTTACCAGAGTATGAATCACCATTGCTAGGCAGTGCTTGTCCAGGTAAGGGCGCAGCTGGTGGATCAGCCGAAGCTGTAGGAAAGCACTCCTTGCCACCGCTGCCACCTGGGATTCCAGTGACAGCTCTGGGTCAAGGAGCACTCCCAAGCTGTGGAGCCTGTGCTTTAGAGGGAGTGCTACCCCGTCCAGGGCAAGGTCAAAGTCACTTACCTGAAACTGCAATCCGCCCACCAACAGGACTTCCGTCTTATCTGGATTGAGGGTCAGTTCATTGACCCTCATCCAGCCCATTACCTCAGCCAGGCACTGGTTCAGCACAGCCACCACCTCACCTGGAGTAGATGTAAATAAGAGGTAGAGCTGGGTGTCATCAGCATACTGGTGACACTGCAGCCCAAACCTCCTAATGACCTCTCCCAGCGGTTTCATGCAGATGTTGAAAAGCATGGGGGACAAAACAGAGCCCTGCGGAACCCCATGGCACAGCTGCCACTGCGCAGAGCTATAGTCCCCCAGTACCACCTTCTGGAGTCGGCCAGCCAGGTAGGAGTGGAACCACTACCAAGCAGAGCCTCCTACTCCTAACCCGGCCAGCCTATCCAGAAGGATACCATGGTCAATGATATCGAAAGCCACTGAGAGGTCCAGGAGAACCAACAGGGATGCACTCCCCCTCTCCCTCTCCCTGCACAAGTCATCATACAGGGCGACTAAAGCAGATTCAGTGCCATAACAGGTCTGAAACTGGACTGAAATGGGTCCAGATAATTTGTTTCATCCAAAAGTGCCTAGAGTTGTCCTGCCACCATCCGCTCTAACACCTTGCCCAGGAATGGGATGTTGGCCAACAGTGTAAAATTGGCGGCCACCTCTGGGTCCAGGGATGCCTTGTTCAGGATAGGCCGGATCACGGCCTCCTTCAAGGGGGTAGGGATCGGGCCCTCCCTCAGTGAGGCGTTGACAACCTTCTGGACCCAGGGACCAATCCCATAACTGGCTTCTTTAAGTAGTCAAGAGGGGCAAGGGTCCAAGAGACGGGGTGGGATGTACCATTCCAAGCACCTTGTCCACATCATCAGGCCGCAATAACTGAAACTCATTCAATAATGATGGACGAGACAGCACTCTGGACACCTCCAGTACTGGATTCAAATCAACTGTGAAGTCCAGATCGCGGTGAATCTGAGCGACTTTTTCCCTAAAGTGCTGGGCAAAGTCATCACAGCGGGCTGCCGAAGGTGCGACCGCTTCCTACTCCTGGCCAGAAAACTCCAAGTGGCACTGTGAGGAAGCAATGGAAGCGGAGAAGAACTGCCTCTTCGCTGCCCTCACCACCACAGCATAGGCACGATAATGTGCACGTTGAGTGTGTTCGATCAGATTTGTCCCAAGATTTCCTCCACCTGCACTCTAGTCGTCTCCCAGTCTGCTTCATCGCCCACAACTCAGGCATATACCATGGTGCCGAGCGGGCTCTGCTAGGTGGGAGAGGACGCTTAGGAGCGATTGTGTCGATTGCCCTGGTCATCTCCCTATTCCACAAGTCGACCAGAACATCAACAGGAGCGCCAGCTTTATCTGCCGGAAAATCCCTCCGAGCCTTCAGGAATCCATCTGGATCCATCTGGCTCCAGGGGCGGACCATCCTAATAGGGCCCCCACTCTTCCAGAGGGAGAGATCAGACCCGAGCTCAAACCTCATGAGGAAGTGGTCTGACCATGACAGAGGAGTTAAGATCAAGTTTCTCACTTCCAGGCCACCCTCTTCCCGTCCCGTCGAGAAAACCAGGTCAAGCATGTGACCTCTTTCATGGGTTGGGCCGGTGACATGTTGAGACAGCCCCATGGCTGTCATGGAAGCCATGAAGTACTGAGCCACCACAGACATATCTGCCTCGGCATGGCTATTGAAGTTCCCCAGGACCAACATCTTAGGGGTCCTCAATACCAGGTCCAAGATGATCTCTGTCAGCTCAGGCAGGGAGTCTGCTGGGCAGGAGGGTGCACGGTGCACCATCAGAGCCCCTAATCTGTCTTGGTCGCCCAACACCAGGTACAAACACTCAAGACCTGGTCTCGAAGGGACAGGAAGCCTCACAAGGGAAATATTGGCTCGGTGAACCAGACTGATTCTCCCTTCTCTCCCCTCTGGGCGTGACCAATGTTGCACAAGCTATCCAGGTGAGCATAACTGCATGAGGGAGACATCTCCCCCTTCTCCCACCCAGGTCTCGGTAATACATGCCAGGTCGACTCCCTCATCGATGATCAAATCATGGATGACAGATGTTTTATTATGGAACAACCTTGCATTTAACAGCAACGCCATCAGGCCCAGGGGCTGGCTGATATTGCTGCCAGGAACCTTCTGGTTGGGGGAATAACCAGAAGAGGGGACCGGTATCAAACATTGGTCCCTCCTTCTCCTATGATGGCTTGTTAGGCCCCCTTGCACCACCTGCCGCGCCCGGCACAGCTGCCACCTGTGTGGAGAGGCGGGGGAGGGAGGAAGCATGTGTGGGACCGCGGAGGCCTTGCCAGTGTTGGGGAGAAAGGTGGCAGCAGCATCCTAGCCCAGGCGCGTCCCAGCAGCAGCGGTGGATCAGCAGCAAGGGGATCAGGGCAGCTGTCCAGTGATGTCTTAATCCCCGGGGTGATGTCAGAGACAGTCCCGGGGGCCTGTTTTTTTCCTGATATGCAACTCCTCTCATGTGCACATTTCTCCTGATGTGCAACTCCTCTCATGCCTGTGATTCCCTGTGTACTAATGTGATACATGCTAGGAAAGACTTTTCTATGAGCTATTTTCTGTACATTTAAAGTGGCTCTCAATCAAGCAGAATGCTGTGAAAATTTTAGAATGCTATTTGTCTCCTTAATAATGACAGAATCTTTGGACTCCAGCTCATTCTGCTCTATTCACACAAGGACCCTTGCCTGCCACAGAGGTGAGCATTTGGCCTTAGTAGATTAATGGAATCCACATTTCACTCCTATTTTAAAAGGGCATTTTACACTCTCTTTCTTTTAAAGCTTCTTCATGCTCCATTTCCTACATGATCAAAACCAGAAGGATTAAATAGAAGGAAAATGTGGGAAAAATTAAAGAAAAACTAAACTCTCTGGAAAACAATATAAAATGAGAAACATGCTCTTGTTTGTTTATGCAAGAATCTTCAAACACTAAATCTATTTTAATGCTTAAACCCAGTTGAGGCAACATATTATCAACCTGAAGAGTGGAATAAAAATAATAGACGTATTACGGGATTCACTGATTTACTCTCTGCTCTGCAGATTTAAAGCTCTGTTGCTGAAGAGCCACAAATGAACACGATATGAATTGCCTGAGTGGAAGCTCAGCTAGACAGCCTTTTGCTCATGCTTTGATATATATACAGCACAGTGGGGCCATACATTTTGCAGGATGAGGAAGGATATTCATTTCTTGATGATGGATGCACTACGCTGGGTTCTGTGGCTCTTTGTGCCCATGGAAGGATACAGCTACAGCAACTCCATCCTGAATTGGAAATTAAAGGTTTGTAAAAATGGTTTTCATTGCTGAGCAGAGAGCTAGAGAGTATTGCCATCCTTACCCAGAGATCCCACTTCTGTGGTATGTCATTATTGGTAAAAATAAGCTTGTCTAAGTAGTGTGAGATCCAAAGAGCACGTTTGGTCTGTGCAACCAGTCTGACCATTGTTGTGCACTTGGGCAGTGGCGTTTCCATGTGTTACATCAGCTTTTGGCCATGCAGTAGGAGAAGCATAGAGGCAAGAATACACAAAGCCTGGGAAGAGTCTAGGCCCATTCACATGTTGCAAAACCATAGTTTCACATCACACCTGAATGCAGCCTGAGACTTTTGAATATGCTAAATGTTTATTAAGCTGCATAAAGTGCTCTTACGAGTATGAATTGTCAGTCTAAGGCTAACAGCAAACACAGAGGCTGAAAGAAAGCACCTAGGCAGGCTTGGAACTGTGATGCAGCTCTAAGACAAAGCCTACTGAATGGCAGAAGCAGACCTTAGGAAGAACAGCTGCATAAGAGCTCAGGAGGCTTAATCATTTCAGAGGTAGATCAATCACAGGCCAGAATCAGAGGCTGAGACAAGCAGTCCATTCACTAGTACACAGACGGCAGGGAGCAGCAGTTTGAAGGAGCTAGGTGTGAGGATAAGAAACCTTGCCAAATGACTTTGGGGATGGGAAGCAACAGGAAAGCAGATCAGAAGATAGGAGGGCAGCATAGACACAAACTAGAGGATTATACAGATGGGGAGGGGCTCCATGGCAGAGCACTTGGAGGGCCCCAGATTGTATTAGCATCTCCCATTAAGTTTAGGAAAGAATCTTGCCTGAAACCCTGGTAAGCTGCTGACAGCCGATAGTGATGACACTGGTGACCACTGATCTGATAACAGGCAGCTTCCTTTGTCATTCAGGCAAAAACCCAGGCCTTGCATGGAAGCATTTATAACCAAGTCCTGCTCTAGGAGAACTAATGGACTACCTGTAGGTGTAGAACTATTCTGGAGCCTGGGAGAAGCAAACTGCTCTTTTCCCTTCGAAATACCAATCCGTGTATCATGAGACATCAGTATGCAGACTAGGAGGTCTCCCACTAGAGTCCCTGCATATCCTGACAAGTATGAGCCAGGTAGTTTTGCTCATCTTTTCAATCTCACCTTGAACATTCAACTTTTTGGTTTGGCTTAAGTTGTTAGTTGACAAACTAGCCAATTGGTCATTAGTTAGCAATATGTTTCCCATCAGGGAAATGTACCTTCTAACTGGTATATGAATTAGTAAAATGGAACAATGTCAGCTGACTCATTTATGATAAGATCAGCAGTATAATATTTGATTTCTACAAAACATTCTGTAAGAAAAATTGGTAGGAAAGGGGAATTTTGCTCTATGTGGCAGAACAGCAGCAAAATAGTCCACCTAGTTGATAGGTCCAAAATAGTCCACCCAGAGACCAAATATCTATTTCTTTATACATCATTAGAACTTCTGATTTCTGATTTTTATAAGTATAAAAGGACGCTTATTTATTGAAGGTGTTTTGGAATTATATTTTAACTACTTTAGGATTTGGAGATCTTTACTGGTTTAATCCTTTTTATTTGGCCAACATTTTAATAAGTAAATAAGAATTTTAGATGTTTTAAAGATCTGTCCACAGTCATACTTTTTCTTTTCTTTTCCTTCTTTTCTTTAGTTTTATGAAATGTTTGGTTTATGTTTGTTTATTATTTATTGTTTTAATCATTATATTATTCCATTTTATAGTATTTATGATTGTAAGCCATCTTGAGCCTTCTGGAAAGGATGGGATAAAAATGTTTTGAACAAACAAACAAGCAAACAAACAAACCTTCTTTTCTATTTCTATGGTAGTTATAGACAGCATACATATGACAGGTCCACTACTAAATGCAAGCACTGCTACCAACCCACCATTAGTTACACAACAATTTAAAAGTGATCTATCTTTGGCTGCAATTCTGTACTCACCTATCTGGCAGCAAGTACCACTGAACACAGTGGAACTTACTTCTGAGTAGATATGTGCATGATTGCACTGTTTATTACTGAGGAAGGAAGGAAGGAAGGAAGGAAGGAAGGAAGGAAGGAAGGAAGGAAGGAAGGAAAGAAAGAAAGAAAGAAAGAAAGAAAGAAAGAAAGAAAGAAAGAAAGAAAAGTCAGAGTTACTTTTGCCTTACAGATGGGGAGCCAAAGCTGAGAGACAGCTACTTGCCCAGCACAACACAATGAATTGGCCACTTTACAAGATTGCACATCCTCATAGACATGTGGCCACATTAACTCATGTACCACATCCTCCATGTGGCTGCATCTACAGGGTCATTTCATGTGAAGGGTTTTATTTATTTATTTAAAATTTTTCTATATTGTCATATTTTCAAAAAATCTCCAGATAGTGTACAAAAGAAGATGGTGTACAGTTTTAGAACAATAAACTACTCTTTATCATAATGAAAGCCATATTTGAAATTCCTCTTCAAGTGCCTTTTGCCATGTGGTTGGGGAAATGCTATCTGAAAAAGTAAATCTAAATGTCCTTTGCTAGCCTATTTATTTATGTACGATCCACTTAATCGAAATGTATGCCTGCTTAATTAAAATTCTCAAACTTTCAAAGAAATCACCATTTAATAGCAATTAAAACAATCATGTTGAAATAGGCAAACATGAACAAGTAGCACTTAGGAGCTCTGAACTACTGGATCACATAAATTCTTCAGACAATGGCTCAATGGCAGAACCAAAACTGGAATCAAACATTAATTTTCCATTCCTTGTTTGTTTTATTAAATTATGACTTAGGATCCCATCCTGTTCTGTGTACTGCACATAACAGAGAGGGAGCAAGAGAGAAAGGATGAGAGAATTCTTTCCATAGAGTTTGTAGCCTTGGAACACAGTCCTGCTAACACTTAAACAAGCTTAAGTTTGCATTTGCTGGAAAGAAGAACTCAGATAAACAATCTGGAGCAACAGGGAAAGAGGCTGAAAAGTTGCATTGAGGAAAACAGATGGATATGCAGTCTTGCTATAAAGCTCACCATTATATGGCTTGATGTTATTTAAATAAAAAAATTCAAGTAGGAAACAAGCAAACAAACATTCACAGTTCCTGTTCTTATTGTTCAGGCATAAAGATTAAAGGGAAGTGGTCTGCTCTTCTTGAGGCAATTTTGGAATTTGGATGTGCATTTACCATCCTGAAGTGTGTTACTGGGAAATGGTACTCAACATCTGCTTTTATGCAGGGTGCAGCACACCACAGATACAAACATTTATGAACTTGAACTTCTCCACTTTTAAATGCTTAACCCATTACATCTTTAGTGGTTAAAGACCATGTTGTGAATGTGCTTAAACCTGATCACTTGCAGAGACTAAGCTTTTCAAATACCTGGATGACCCCTGAAAGTATACTCAATATATTGAAGGTCTAGCTGGCAATGCAATCTATGTGAGGTAATGTGTGAAGATGGTTCATCAGTGGTGCAAAATGCAGCTGACCCGGACTAATGTAGAATACTGTGTAAGTTACATGGGCTTCTGGTGTTTCTAGGCCCAATGCAGAGTCCTGATATCGACTCTTAATGCCCTAAATCCAAGGACTTGGCTATTTGAAGTATCAACTTCAACATGAGATAACCTTTGTCGAGGAGGTGCAGTCACTAGCTGTTTTACAAGACATTCTTGCAAATGAAGATACTGTTGGAGACTGGCAATGTGCTTTGTGGCATGCTCATCCCTCAGCTGAGTTTTTTAAAAATTTTGTGACAAATTTTCTTTACTCAAAAATATCACCTACATTTGTAATTATAGGCAATAGGTAGGCTTTAATGATCAACCTGTTTAAAAGATTTTCTCTTAAAGGATTTGATGCTGTTGGATATGGTGTTGTGATAGCTTTAATTATTTTATTCAATCTTATTGTTGTTATTCTAGGCTTATGGTTAGTATTGTTAGTGCTATTTTGTTGGTTTTTTAATGTTGCCACAGTGACATGGCATGACAGAAGCTCCCCTGACACTCATTTACTAGCTAAGGCTGAGGACTACCAGAAATATTTAAACTAATTGAATAAATGCTAGCCATTGTAAGCTGCAGGTTCTTGATTCAAATACTCATAGCATACTTATACTTTAAAAATATAGCCAACAGATGTATCTACCCTAAATCTAACATGTACTGAATGAAAATGTAATGTGTGCTTTTGACTTGTAGTGCAGGAAGATCAACTTTTTCCTAGTTGCCCAGTACAAGTACAGTGTACATTTTTATTCATTTATTTATTTAGGATATTTGTATGCCGTCCTTTGCAGAAGCCTCAGGACGGCAAATAAAATACAATACAAATATGTAACATAACATAAATTAATTAATGACCCACTCTGGCTGCAATTAAAATATGATAAAATTCAATATTAAAACTTATTAAAATATTGATTAAATAAAAAGGTCTTAACCTGGCGCCGAAAAACATATAATGATGGCGCCATTTTCCTGCCCTTTCACAGATGTGTCACCCTATTTTTATGGGGCACAGTACCAGAAGTAGTGGCTCTTCTTCTGTCATGTAAATGTTTTGAATGAGAGCTTTAATCAAATAGTAGTTCTGTATGTGTACTTGTTTTTCATGCTCTCAGGAAAGGAATTCAAAAACGGAATCAGCAACTCTGGCCTTAGCATTTCCTTCCTTTTGACACTGTTGCTGCCAAACTATTTTGGGACATAGAGACAAATGATGGCGATTAAATGAGAAAGCTAAAACCAGTGAAAAGCTCATTACATTGTTTGTACTTCTCACTTTCATTCTTCCTTACGCATTTTAGCATAATATGCCTAAGACATGAGTATTCAGTTGAAAGATAGCTCTGTGCTGGGTATTTTGTTTCTACTAAAGTAGAAATTAGTTCTTTTGGCACAATTGAGTGACACAGAATGCATATTACAGTTTGCAGGATCAGAGAAAGCCAGTGACTAATTTAAGACTTTTTAGGCCATGGTTGCTTATTTAAATAAAAGTGTATGTGATGCTAACTTTCAATAATGGCAGCTATGCCATAGAGTACCTCAGGGGTCCATTTTGTCCCCTTTGCTGTTTAACGTCTACATGAAACCGCTGGGAGAGGTCATCAGGAGGTGTGGGCTGCTGATGATACCCAGCTCTACCTTTTGTTTTCCACAAATCCAGGTGAGGCAGTGGCTGTGCTGAACCGGTGCCTGGCTGAGGTAATGGGCTGGATGAGGGCCAATAAACTGAAGCTCAATCCAGACAAGACGGAGGTCCTGTTGGTTGGCGGATCGGGCTTCGGGGAGGGTGAACTGAACCTAGTCCTGAATGGGGTTGCACTCCCTCTTAGGGATAAGGTTTGCAGCTTGGGAGTGCTCCTCGACCCAGAGCTTTCACTGGAAGCTCAGGTGACAGCGGTGGCGAGGAGCACTTTCTTTCAGCTTCGGCTGATCCATCAGCTGCACCCCTACCTGGAGTACGACTGCCTGGCGACAGCGACACACGTGTTGGTGACTTCCCGACTAGACTTCTGCAACGCGCTCTACATGGGGCTGCCCTTGAAGACGGTCCGGATACTTCAGTTGGTTCAAAACAGAGCTGCCAGGCTGCTGACGGGGACTGGGCGTTATGTTCACATGACTCCGGTCCTCCGTCAGCTTCACTGGCTTCCCATTGAAGTCCGGACCCAATTCAAGGTGTTGGTGATGACCTATAAAGCCCTAAACGGCTTGGGTCCTGGCTACCTGAAGAAGCGCTTACGTCCATATATGCCCTCCCGCCCCTTGAGATCTGCGGGAGAGGCCCTTCTCCGGGAACCCTCCGTGAAGGAAATTAGGAGGGTAGGTACTCGGAGGAGGGCTTTCTCTGGTGGCACCCAATCTATGGAATGCGATCCCCAGAGAGGTCGGCCTGGCGCCGTTGTTATTTGTTTTTTGGCGCCAGGCGAAAACCTTTTTATTCAAATGTCATTTTAATTGTTAATAGTATTTATTCATTTTATTCCTTGGCCAGGATGACTTAATTTATACTGTTAATTTATATTATTTTAAGGAAGTTTATTTATGTTTGTGAGCCGCCCCGAGGCTTCAGCAAATGGGGCAGCATAGAAGTCTCCTAAATAAATAAATGAATAATCACTATCTAAGTATTGTCTCTTAGGTTGTCTGATCCCAGCCTGCCTGGCTTGTTGGAGGTAGAAACAACCTATTGGAAGATTGTCTCCCCCTCAACCATGCCATCTTGGTTAGGTGACAGAACAAGCTGCTCTTGGACACATTTTGCAATTATCATGATTGTTCACACTTCAACTAGCATGTGTCCTGATTTAAATAAGGCACTGTTGTTTGAAACAATGGCATATTTTGATCATGCAAACCAGGTCATCAATTTGCCCCTCAAGAAGTTCCTAAGTTATCAAGGACTTTGGACCACTTACAGTTCATGTGGGGCATTCATTCCATTTGCTGAGTCTCACAGCTACCTTGTATAAACTGACAGTATATTATAAAACATATATACCCAACAGTCCCAGTGTACTGAAAGACTGGTCATCATACAAAAACTATCCTTTAGGGTAATTCATTTGCTATTACTTGATATGCTTTCAAAGAACTTCAGGGCTTCACATAATACAGTCTGAAAACCAATATACAGCACACATTAAGAGAGCACTATTAAACTGTCACTATGTCAAGCAAGGAAACTACTTTCGTGTATAGGCACATCATACAAGATTGGATAAGATCATATTTTCCAAGTTTGAAGCATCTTGAAGCTATAGCAGTATCATAAAAAGTCAAATGATTTCAAAGAGCAGCCTTTTTCAGAAGAGGCTACCTCACAAAGGCCATTAACAAACTTCCAGCCAATATACCATGAGGTACACATTGTAGTGTCCCTTTGCATGGGGCAGATGGAATCAGTTAATCAAAGCAAACAAATTACTACCAGAAATACATAAAATGGATCATGTAGAATCAAGTAGCTCAATATAATTGTATTTCCTGGTTATGCATATACAGTAGAAGATATGCCATCAGAATCAATGTGTTTTTCCTGTATAAAAATGAAAGACAAAGACATGATAAACAGGCAGCAAAAAATATGCTGGTCTTCAATAAAGTCTCAATTTCTGTATTTTCTGCTTATATACATACAGAAATTCTAAAATTGCACCAGTCAATATTTTAGGATTAATAGCATGACAAACATTGTTTGATTCAGTGTTTTCTGGTGATTTTGTAATATTAAACAGTTAAAAATTTGTTCAAATAAGATATCAGATACAAGGAAACAGATGTCAGAATTATATCTAGGTGTTTTGAATATTCAACCCCCAAATGCAGCATGTTGTCTTATCCAAATTTGGTGGGGATACACTGCGTAAGAGTTAAACAACCCTCTCATAACCTTGAAATGATGTAAGAGTCCTTTAGCCACTGATGGATTCAGATGACTTGGTGACTTACAGCTGCAATTTCAGCATTTGGGATAATGCCTGCAGATGCTGCAGCTTAAATAAACCAGGTTGACTCATATTGATCATGTAAACTCAGCCACCAACTACTCACAGAGAGTTTGCAGTTCAATCGTACCATTTTTGCTTAGAACTGAATTCTATTTAGGTGAATCATTCAGGTGATAAGGTTCCCATTCCCTTAAGCTGCAGATTGAGTAAGGGCAGTAAATTGAGAAGGAGCATGCTATTTATTAACATTGTATTTTTAGGTGTTGTAATTAGATTTTTATTGTGCTTATGTCATGACTGTGAGCTGCTCAGAGGTGCCGTGGCACAATTGGGCAGCATATAAATGTTTTAAATAAATAAATAAATAAATAAATAAATAAATAAGAGAGAAAGTAATATTACTTCTATTTTTTGGTACTATGATTAGGTCCAATCTCTCTCCACTCTAGTTCATACAGGATTTGAATGAGGAAGGTGGAGGCCAAGCCTGTATGAATGCAAGCTGATGTGCACAGTCACACATCATGAGAGCCCACTTTGGCAAAAAGAAACAGTAAGTTGGTTGTGCAAATGACTAATGATGTACCTGACAGATGATTGGGTCCATCATGGGTTGCTGGTCCCCTCTCCCTCTGTCAGTTTTCCAATGGGAATTCTGGAGGAAACAGCAGCAGCACTGATTTCCCCTTACCTTCTTGCTGTGATCATGAGTTGTTTTTGGCTCAGTGCAGCTTTTTTCCTCTTTCTCTACTTTCTTTGGGAATCCATGATCCCTATTTTGATGGCCATTGACAGAAGTTTTTATTCCCCCAAATGTTCTTGCACAGAAAAAAAAATGCCTAAATAGATGTGTATTGCATCTCTTTAAACAAATTAAACTGCATTTCTGTTTTTTTGGGTCCAGTGGTGGCAGTATCTGTCACACTGCAGCTGCCCCTCCCCCTTCCCACCTCCCAAAGTCCACTACCCAGCATAGGGACTTTCTGTTCTGTTAGAGAAGTTGCTGTTGACACTGGAATTCTGAACAGGTAGCAGGTAGAGCTCCTGAACCTGGTTAAGTTGTAGACCAGGTAGTCTCCTGCCAAGCAGTGAACAGGTAGCAGGTAGAGCTCAGTTTCTCAGTTCCATATGCTGGATACTGCCTGCCTCAGCCTCTGAAGTAGCTATGTGTTGCATCCTGTAGGTGCTGGCTCTGCCTCTTTGCTGAGCTCTTTGCTGAGCCTTGTATTTCTGCTGGGGGAGGGGTAGGGATGAGAATAAAATATCCCATAGGGATTTTCTACTTTAGAGAGTAACCACTGTCTATCAGGAGCTTGGGAGAAAGGAACTTATAGAAGAACAATGGAAAATTTGGTTTGGATGGTGGGGAGAGCAGCAGAAAGCAGATGTACCTGCAAACATCCAACCTTGGATACCTGTATTCAGCTAGAAAAGATGAGGTCAGTCTTCTCTGAAAACCCATTGGAAAATGAAACAAAAGAGACAGAGGGGTTTTTTGGAGGGACTGAAACAGGCACATCTGCAAACAATTAAGATCAGATATTTGGATCCAGATGGAAACAGTGGAGGCTGGACTCTCTCCAATATTATGGAAAAGGAGAGATAGTGGCTGAAATGTTTGTTTGGAGATATTAAGGAGAGTGATGGAAAGCCAACACACCTACACATAACTAGCATTGGATAGCTGCATGCAGCCAAGCAGAGCAGAAGACAAATTGCTACCAGTATCTACTGAAAAAGAGGGGCAATAGCCAGTGGTGCACCAGTTCTTGGGGTGGGAGAGTCAAAGGCAGCTTCTGCTAGATGAAGTATATTAAATGGAAATGTGAGTTAAGAATATCAGAATTAAAGAAGAAAATGATTGGGACTTTTGCCTCCTTTAATGGGAATTATGATTTACTTCAGTATAATTCCACTTTGTATAGAAATGTTTCCAGAGTCTGTGGCTTAAAATGAAAGGAATACAGAACATTTCTATAGGCTGTTTTTATGGTCTTAATCCACTTTACCGCTTTAGAAATTACAGATCATCAAGATGGATCCAGTTAGCACCAATCTGATTGGATGAAATGAAAAAAAAAATACTTTAGCTATTGAATTTAACACATTTGATAGAAAATGCACACTGAATCTAGGGTAATTAGCAAGAAACAGAAATTAGCAGATAAGCTCAAAAGTAAAATAAGAGAATCAGGACTTCTTTTATCAATGGCTAGAGAAGTAGGATTATACTTAGGGCTGAAATATACATTAATTGTAAAGAGAATAAGATAATAATCCAGTATGTCTGATATCTTTTGAATGGTTTTTTTTATTGGTAGAAAATAATGAAAACTTGAAAACCGAAAAAGTAAAATTAGAGAATTAGATCATAGGTTTGCACAAGAGTTCATCAGAAAGTATATTAACTTTGTTTCTCTAGTACATGGGCCCTCAAACTCATTTGAATCTGAATCCGAATCCGACCTGCTATGCTCATTTATCCAGCCCGCCTCAGAGCTTTTGGACTTGCTCAGAGAAAACGATCTCCAAGCAAGTCTGAAAGCTCTGAGCCGGCGCAGGCGTTCTTTGAAACTAAGCAGAGAGCCAGCACATGCATCAAATTGTAACAGCTCAACTGCGCATGTGCCGGCTCTACCCACCCCCCCATTGCACACATATACAGAGTGGGAAACAGAAGAGAGAAGGGCAGGAGAGAGAGAGACAAAGACACTAAAAGAAGGCAAGAAAAATATAACTTTTTAAATCTATTTTTAATTATGCAAGCCATGTCCCTGGACTGCAGGCCAAGCCGTGGCCGCCTTGCCGAGCCTGGGGGTGGAAAGGTTGAGGCGGAGTGGGACCATGCTCCCACACCTCCTCCACAGCCCTCTCCGAGCAAGCCACGGCCACTTTGCCGAGCCGCCTTGCCTCTCTGGTCTCCTGCTCCTGCAAAAAAAAAGTTTGCTCCACTCCTTCGGAATCGGGGCGACGGCGAGGACTATAATTTCCATCATGCCCAACCAGCATGGGCAATGGAAGTTGTAGTCCAACTCATCTGGACAGTACCAGTTTTGGCACGAATACACTTAAAATATGATAGTTATTAGCTCTGCATCCAAATACAGCCATTGTGTATTGTGGGAATTGTTCTGGGCTGACTTGCCTCAGATAGTAAACATTAACTGTATTTATCCTTAGTATTTTTTGCTTCATTCTTTGTAAATGCCAGTAGCAGTCATCAGCTGCATTATGCAAAATAACTGTATTTAGTGCCTTGGTTGTGTTGTAGCTATGTCCCTTGAATATGGACATGCTCTTCCCCACCTCATCTTGGGCTTCTGCTGCAGCCCAAGGGAGTGGTGCAAACATTCTTTAGTTTTTAATTAATTTTTAAAATTTTAATGTTTAATTAATTTTATTTTTAATGAGCAGTGTGCATAAGAATTCGTTCATATTATTTTCATACAGTCCGCCGCCCGCCCCCAACAGTCTGAGGGACAGTGAACTGGCCCCCTGTTTAAAAAGTTTGAGGACCCCTGCTCTAGTAAGATGAGTATTTTGAGTGATCTGACTAGTGAAAGGCTGTTAGGCAGATTATTCTAAGATGGTAGTATATATTGAATTTATAGAGTAATAATAGATGGGTATATCTTAATTGAATGTGACTTAATTTATACTGTTAATTTATATTATTTTAACGAAGTTTATTTATGTCTGTGAGCCGCCCCGAGGCTTCGGCGAATGGGGCGGCATAGAAGTTTACTAAATAAATAAAATTAATAAATAAAATTAATAATGAAGAATTTTACTATTTTGAGTTGGAATTTTAATAGATTAAATAACCCAGGTAAAGATGAAAGGGAAGAAAACAAATACAATTGTAAAATGCAAATAATATCTTTAGAGGCAATATATCTTAAAACTGAGCATGCTCGTTATATTAAAGCTAGGAACCTATGGAGCATTTATATTTCAACAGCATTAACTAAATCCAAGGGAACAGTAATACTAATTGGTAATGCAGTACCCAGTAATCATAAATCATAAAGAAAGAAGGAGGTTTGTCATGATAAAAGGACATACCCAGGGAAAAATACTGATGGTAAATATTTATGCACCCAATAAGCAACAAAATGTTATTAATTTGTTTTCAGATACTGACAGTTTGCTGAGGGGAAAATTTTCCTTGTAGGAGATTTAATTGTGTGGAGGATACCTCTCTGGATAGGAAACGTGACTAAAGAAACATCAGGAGCAAGCCAGTCCACAGCTGTCCAGGAAATTTAATTAATTGCGTTAATCCAGGAAATACAATTAATTAAATTGGTAGATATGTGGACATTTAGACAGCTAGATAGTTTTTACCTTGTTTTCAGCATCACACCACACATTAAAGGATAGATTATATATATTGCTCTCAGGGACTAACAGCTAGCAGCAGGTAAGTATCATTGCGATTCAGATCATATACCACTTTGGATGGAAACTGGAATGGAGTGAACAGCAGAAGGGAATAGGGAGATATTCAGTAGATAACATTTGCTGAAGGATGAAGATGTAACAGAATACTGAAGAGGTGCTATGGGAATTCCACCCCCACCAACAAATCTGAATGGAGGGATTGATAGATGTATAGTGTGGGATGCTACTAAGGAATATTTGAAAGTACAGATCATAGCCATGTAAGCCTCAGTAAAGAAGAGAAACTGATTTAGAGCTTTATTGATTGATAAAACATATAGAGCTTGTCACAATAAGATATTTAATGTGAACATACTTGAAGAACTACAGAAATATAAGGGAATAGCGATATAACAGATACAAGACAAGCAGAAAGATCTTTGCAATTTACTAGACAGAAATATTCTGAAAAATCAAGGCAAATAAGCTATTGACTAATTACTTGAAAGATGAGCAGGAAAAGTGACAACTAGCTGTGATATTTAGACGGACTCTATAATTAAAGTATACCACACTGCTCAAACATGGATATTTACAGTGGAAAGGGAATGCATATATGCAAATACTTGGAAGATCAAATCACTTTGAGAATGGAATGGCTATAGTAATTTGCCTCTTTACTATCTCAGAAAGCAGCTTTGCTATGACCAGGAACTAGGCTATCCTTTATCCCACTCTTTCATGTGTTACCACAAATCTTTCTTATCTTTTCCAACCTTGACAGTAAGAGCGGGGAGAACAAGTGGAGGCCACATTCCTTTGAGAATGAAATATTCACTACTTGATAGGTGATAATTGTTTCATACCAAAAAGGTTAGGCTGCCCTCCTCTATGCTTAGCTGCTCTACCACTTGTCTCCTTTGTTGGTTTGTACCTCAACCTGAAGGTGGATTTGCATTGTCCAAAGAAGCAATTCCACAGAAAACAGCAAAAATATTTTTGCCACCTCTCTAACAGAACAATTATGTCACAAATTCATAATGGTCCAGTAATGGTCCAGATGCTTATACATTTGGATTAATGTTGAATGTATTAATACATCTATTGCACCATGTTAAGAATGGTAAAACTGCCTGGTTTGAATGAGCTAATTACTTGCTTTTAAAGAGTTGTGGTGAAGGTTTCACTATAGTGGTTTTGTTTTTTGTTTTTGTTTTAAAGCTTACACATAATTTCAATAGTTGCCACAGCAAAGCTCCCCACAAGTAAGCCAAACAACTGCTGAGCCCTTGGCTCTGCCTCACCATTTGTCTGGAAGCTGTGAAGTTGTAACCACATAAAAGCCTCTAGGGAAGGATGTGATCACACAAAGCAAATAAAACGTTACTTCCATTTATCAGCTGTGGCCAAGCAGCGAGGGCCTGGTTTCTGTGTAAGACTCTGAAATAAATATACAAATATATATCCAAGCTATCTATGATAACAAACACTCAGCAGCTAAGCCAAAACCAATACACCAAAGCAATCTGCTCCTTGGTTAGGCTGTATTACAGATAACATTTAGCATTCTCTGGAGCAACATTACAGAGCTTTTGTCTAATGAGAGTTCTCCATTTAAGCTTTGCATTATGTGTGCCTCTGTGCTGTCTATTTTTACATACATGCTTCTTCTGTTCCAGAAGAATATATCAGTGTAACTATCCATTAACAAAATACACAGTGAACAGGCATCTTTGCCAAGAATAACTATAACCAATTCTTACTTTTCCTCCCCAAGTTAGAGAAAAATCTAATTAAACATAATTGCATCCTATAAATTCCTTGTAATTTCGTCTCTTTGATGGTGGTCGTAATCTGATCCTAGGGAAGCACTACTACTGCAGACGAACAAACATGAGATGTATGTTTAGGGCAGTTCTGATCAATCAGTTGATCTGAGCTTTGTATCTTTCTGCTTCAGAAATTTTGCAGAATTCTGTCCTGGCAACCAGTAGCGTTCATCCTGATCATCAGGCACGTGACCTTGGACATATACATCTGCTTCTTTCTTTTCTATGTTCCCTATATTCAGTCAGTTGTCATTTCACTTTCTATAGCATTGCAAAAACCCATGCATTCCTCTCTCTTACACACATAAAACTTAAGACCCCATCTTAAGCTATCACAACTGTCTTCTCATTTTTACTCCTTAGTCTTTTCACCTCCATCCAACCCTGACTGAAAACCATCCACATTTCCTGTTGCTCAGACCATGAAGCACCATGCTTAGATCTCTTTATTAGCTTCTCATTCACTTACACATGCAGCATGAACTCCATGCCCTTATCTTTGCTAATGTTTTCCGATGCCTTGAACCACGCTGTTTTTATTCCTGCTTCTCACGAAATATCTGCCCTTTATTCCTTAACACTGACTAAACATCCCTTGCTCTCTGTTGCAACCTCATACACCTTCTGTTCTGCCCTCTGCACCCTGCATCCTTGCCCTTGCCATCTGTTTGATCTGTCTGTCTGGCACTGCTTGGTCTAGGGAAATACTGGATCCCACATGGTCTCTGCACTACTTGGATCTTTCACTGAGCGTGACAGGCAGCATATCTGGACTGATAACAAGGACAAAGAAGACATCATTCCTACTAAGATGCCAAAGGGGCCACAACAGGCAGCACTGCAGATAATGAAATACTTGGGCTCTTTTGGAAGAAGCTGGCAGCATGGAATGCCTAGAGGATGCCGAGCAGAGCATGTTTCCCCTGCCCCACTTTCCAGCATCTCTGCTGAATGTCCAGAGCACCACATGGGGGCAGCCACGGTTGGCTCAGTCAACTTGCAACTCACGAGTCAATCCTTGCCCTACACTCCAGCTGTCAACCAGCCACCACCTGAAGCAGTGGCACTATGGGGTAGGGGGAAAGCTTCTAATAGCCACTCTCAAATGCAACATGGACACTTTGAGGGTGGCTGCCAGAGGCGTTGGCATGGCAGTTGCTTGGGTAGAGTGGCAAGAATATCTTGTTGTCTTGCCAAATGGCTTTGTAGCAGTTTGGTTTACTCCTGGTTTGTTGTGTCATCCGGGTTTGGACAATGTAACAAGCCTAGGAGTGGTTACTAAATCATACAACAAGCCATGGCCTCTTGTGGGGAGACTCAGAAGATATTGTGGGTTCACATGACACAATGACCTCCTCACCCCAGGCCTTTATTCTGGGCATGCTGCCAATTCAGACTTTGCAACTTATCCTACAGCTGCTTTCTACAATGTCCAAGAGGTAAGCTTCATCCTGCAAATTGATTCAGTGATGATGTGCTATAACAAGGATCACTGAAGTTGACAATGCTGCATTTATGTGTTCATGTTGTTCATCTGGGATAAAAACAGGGAAAGGGACATGACACTCCTGGCAGAAGGGCACACCTTGTAACAGGAGGGCTTTGTTTTTTTCACTTCCTGGAACTGCTGTTGGGATAGATTTTCAGGGGAACAATACAACTGGGGAAAGGTGTAAACCTGACTTTCCTGTGTGCTGCAGTTCTGATCCAACTCAGCCTGCTTGTTTACATAACATGATGGTTGGTTCTCTCTTGGCTGGGAATCATGAAAGATTCTGGTAGGCCTAGCCCTGCTGTTTCAATGACCCTGACTTCCTTTGTCAGAAAGCGTTCTTACCAGCTTTCTGTATCCATGAACGATTTCATACTGATTTTTAAAAAATCAAATACAGTTCACAACCTTTATAGTATTTATCAAGGCAAGAAGCCCCTGAATTTGGCTCCCAAATTTTGGAGGCTTCATACCAAGAAGAGGAATTGTTCAAAGCAGCCTGTCAAGGAGATAATTCCTATTCAGAGAGTGTGCACGTTCACAGATGCATTCGAAATGATCAGATCTCTGTGTTTCCTTTGCCTGAATTGGTGAGATACTTAATCAGCAATCTTAGTAAAGCTCTTTTCCTGAGGCTTGTCTAACAATCTGTTACTTAGTATTGGATGAACCTAGAGAAGCTCCTGGTCTTCATACCACTTCTTGTTCATTCCAGAGTGCAGGACACAGTTAAAAAACACAGGAAGAGTTTCCTCACTGTCAAGAGCAGTATAACCATGGAACCAATTTCCTGGGGAAGTTGTGGGCTCTCCTTCGCTGGAGTATTCAAAAAGCATTTGGACAATCATCTAAATGAGATGGTGTAACTTAGTGTTTTGCAATAGCAGGGGGTTGGATCCAATGGCCTTTTGATCCCCTTCCAACTCTGTTGTTCTATGATTCTAAGACTGTAAGTGCTAGCAGTGCCCAGGGAGAAATACTAGTTGGCAAATGGGGATGGAGAATGTCAAGGACCACAACAATTTGTGTTCTATGAAGCTACAACATGTCAGAGGCTGAGTTACCACAAACAATAGTTACAATGAGTAAGCGTATGCTGGAATCTGCAGCACCAATGTTACTTTCGTTTATTTCTGCTTCTGAGGGAAGGGTGATTTTTATTGCTGGTAGTTGTTGCTATTTGACCTGGTCCTGAATGGTGCAACACTCCTTCTTAGGGATAAGATCCGCAGCTTAGGAGTACTCCTCGACCCGGAGCTTTCTTTGGAAGCTCAGGTGACAGCAGTGGCGAGGAGCACCTTCCTTCAGCTTCGGCTGATTAATCAGCTGTGCCCCTACCTGGAGTTCGACTGCCTGGCGACGGTGACACATGCGCTGGTGACTTCCCACCTAGACTTCTGTAACGCGCTTTACGTGGGGCTTCCCCTGAAGATGGTCCGAACACTTCAGTTGGTGCAAAATAGAGCTGCCAGGTTGCTGACAGGGACGGGGCATTATGCTCACATGACTCCAGTCCTCCGTCAGCTTCACTGGCTGCCCATTGAAGCCCGGGCCCAATTCAAGGTGTTGATCATGACCTATAAAGCCCTAAACGGCTTGGATCCTGGCTACCTGAACGAGCGCTTACGTCCGTATATGCCCGACCGCCCTTTGAGATCTGCGGGAGAGTCTCTTCTCCGGGAACCCTCCATGAAAGAAATTAGGAGAGTAAGTACTCGGAGGAGGGCTTTCTCTGCGGTGGCGCCCAACCTATGGAATTCACTCCCCAAAGAGGTCCGCCTGGCACCATCATTACTGGTTTTTCGGCGCCAGGTAAAGACCTTTTTATTTAAACATCATTTTAATTGTTAAAATATATGATCTGGCCAGGGCAACTTCTTCCTTCTCTTCTCTCCTCCTATATTATTTATTTACTTATTTTATACTGATAATTTTAATTTTATATTATTATGTTTGTAACTCAATGTATTTTTTGTATTTTTGTATTTAATGGTAATTTATTATGTTCTATTGTATTTCAAAGTATTTTATTGTGTTGTAAGCCGCCCCGAGGCTTCGGCAAGGGGCGGCATAGAAATGTAATAATAATAATAATAATAATAATAATAATAATAATAATAATAATAATAATACTTGATTATTTATATCACAGCTGCTGGATTACACTTTGTTATTTTAAGAAAATTTAGCTGCTAAGGATATCAAATTTCTTTGTTCCTTATAGTATCTTCTTGAAACAGAAGGCTATCTTTTGTCTTTCCCTTGCCAGAAAACAAAGTTTAAATGTAGAAATTGCCATTCCCATTTTTTATGCACATGGTCTTCACCCTTCTATTTCTGCAACACTGTTGCCACACCAAAGAACAGAAGGAAAAGTCTTGCTGGTAATTCTTTCTAAAAATCCATCTAAATGGATTTAATTCTGTTTTCAAACATTAACCACTGTTTTCAAACATTAATTGACTGTCTCATCATGTCACTGGCCCAGCCCATGAAAGAGGTCACATGCAAAACCTGGTTTTCTCAACAGGACAGGAAGAGGGTGATCTGGAAGTGAGGAATCTCACCTTAACTCCTTTGTCATGGTCAGATCACGTCCTCGTGAGGTTTGAGCTCAGAGCTGATCTCTCCCTCCGGAAGGGTGTGGATCCCATTAAGATGGTCTGCCCCCATAGTCTTACAGATGGATGGATTTCTGAGGGCTCTGGGGGATTTTCCGGTTGATAAAACTGGCAATTTCCTGGTTGATTCATGGAACAGGGAGATGACCAGGGCAATCGACATGATTGCTCCTAAGCATCTTCTGCCACCTAGCAGAGCCATAGCTATTTTGTTCCCCATACTTTTTAATATCTACATGAAACAGCTGGAGAAGTCATCAGGAGGTTTGGGCTGTGGAACCATCACTACACTGATGGTACCCAGCTCTATCTCTTGTTTACATCTACTCCAGGTGAGGCAGTGGTTGTATGGAACCAGTAACTGGCTGAGGTAATGGGCTCGATGAGGGCCAATAAACTGAGCCTTAATCCAGATAAGACAGAGGTCCTGCTGGTGGGCAGTTCAGACTTTCAGGTAAGTGACTTTGACCCAGTCCTGGATGGGGTAGCACTCCCTCTAAAAGACAGGTTCCACAGCTTAAAAGTGCTCCTTGATCCAGAACTGTCACTGGAGACCCAGGTGGCAGCGGTGGCAAGGAGTGCCTTCCTGCAGCTTCAGCTGGTCCATAAGCTGCATCCTTACCTGGACAAGCACTGCCTAGCAACAGTGATACATGTTCTGGTAACTTGCCAGTTGAATTATTCTAACACGCTCTATGTGGGGTTGCCCTTAAACGGTCAGGATACTTCAATTGGTACAAAATAGAGCTGCCAGGTTGCTGATGGGGACCGGTCATTATTCTCGTATAATGCCAGTCCTCTACCAGTTCCACTGGCTTCCAGTTGAAGTCTGGCCCCAATTCAAGGTGCTGGTATTAACCTATAAAGCCCTAAATGGCTTGGGACCAGAATACCTGAAGGAACATCTCCTTCCTTATGTGCCCTCATGCCCCTCAAGATCTGCAGGAGAGGCCCTGCTCTGGGAACCCTTCCTGAAGGAGGTAACTAGGATATCTACTTGGAGTTGGGCCTTCTCTGCGGAGATGCCCAGACTGTAGAATGTGCTCCCCAGAGAGGTTTGCCTGGCGCCGAGTTTATATTCTTTTCGGCACCAGGTGAAAACCTTTTTATTTGAATGCTGTTTTAAGAACCACTGATTTTAGTAGGTAACAGTCATTTTCTTTTATTTCTTTTATTTAATTTCATGTTTGTATTTTTATTAACTATTTATTATTCCTATTTATTGTTATCGCCTATGGATTGTTTTTATCGTTGTTCTCAATTTTAATGTTGTTAGCCATTCTGAGATGTTGTCGTAAAGGACAGCATATAAATGTTTTAAATAAAAAAAAATCTGAAAAAAATGACTGAACCCTTGCAACCTTATTATTCACTTTATCCAACCAGTTACCCCATCTAAGAGTTGGGTTCTAATTTTAGCACAGAATAGCTGTAACACCATTCACATTAATCAAATCTGTTAAGAAAAGCAGGCTCAATAAAAAGTATACTTTGGAAAAATACTGAAGCATCATTTATTGTAGTGTTCTTTAATATATTATTCTTTAGTTAGTTTCTTTACTGCTCCATAGCCAAAGCTTTCTAGACAGTTCATACAATCCATACAATGATAAAAGTATCAGAAAAGTCGTAAGGAATGAAAAATTTCAAACAGCTAAAAACAGATGATAAAAACAATACAAGAAATGGCAAAAAGTGACTCTGCAAGTATAATAGTGAAATATTTATTCATTCATTTCCTTACTATACCGCCCATAGGTGAAGTTCTCTGTGAAGAACTTCACAGAGAACACACAATTTTCTCCCTTCACATATGAAAGTACAAGAAGGTATCCAGTATCAAATATAAAATAATAGAGCTGGGACCCTGTGTGACCCTGGGACTCTGTATAGAAAACTCTATAACAGTTTTCACCCAAGATTATGAATGCGATTTTCCCATCCAACTGATGCACACTGAGTATTGATATCATCCTGGAGACTGCTGTTCTGTTGTTTTTCCCCATGCTATCCCTGCATTTTTGTCTACATTTAAAATATTATGACTATTTGCAGACTTACTCCATTGAAAAAGGAATGGAATTGTAGACCAAATGCAAGTAACAATTAGGCAGACTCCAAAGGCCACCTTCTGAACTAAGAATAACAGTATTTTCATATTAAAAGTTGAACTAAGATGTATGAGAACTAGAATATAACTCTGAGAAAGAACCTTTGATAGACAATACTTAGGCAAGTTTCTCTCTGTAATTACCTACTGGCATTATTTCACAATATGTATGTATGTATATATGTATGTATTTAACTTGTATGCTGCCCCATTAGCCATAGGCTCTTTAGGCAGCTCACAACATAATAAATAACAATACACAGAGGCTTACCTGTCTCTCCTCGCCGTCCAGGCTTTCCTCGCCTTCCTGGTGGACCTGTGCCAAAGAAAATTAAGATTGAAGTAACTTATGCCCCACTCATAAAAAACAGTCTTGTGTCTAGGTATGACCAGGCTGAGATATCTCCTTGGCTTTAATAATATAACAGCATTAAGCACCTTCAGATAATTCTATGTGGTGGGAGGGTTTGGGCTGCAGGAACTTAGCAGTGATGCTTCATTCATTCATTCATTCATTCATTCATTCATTCATTCATTCATTCATTCATTTTTTTGGCCATAATGGTAGTGGTGAAATATTTGCTGGGAGGGAAGTACCTCTACATTCTGTAGGTTGTAAAAACTGCTCAAAACTAAAATACTGCTCAAACAACAGAAGGACAATGTGAGGAAAGCTCAGGCTGCCAAATTGACAACCCTTGATCATTCCTTGTTCCCATTCCCAACAAAAGCTATCAAATATTGGCAGACAAAATGCAGTGTGAACACCTCTTCCTCTACTCCAGTTCTCGTTACTAGTAACTGTGCACATTTCATTGGTTTTCCACTTAGGGGAAGGCTTGTTGGGCCCTTATGGAGCTATGGGTCATTATAAGCCTGGTAAGTTATGTGGAAAAATAATTAATTGTTCTGACAATGTTCATCCTTATCAATCAAAAGGTGAAAATGGCTGTCATCCTTGCAAGCTCTAGCCAGTTGAGGGAACTGGATATTAGATTACAATTACAACAATATCTTTCTCAACATAAAGTCTGATTTTGCATATAATAGTATTTTGAACAATAATCATATTTTTCAATATCTGCATATTTTAATATTTAAATCACCTAACTCCCTAACAAGGATTCAAGGTATGTTATGTTAAAATTTGGGTGTAGTAGCAAGATGCCTAAAACTACAATCCTGAATAAATGGAGATTGCTTTGGAAGAAAGAGTCGGACTATTCTGATTGGTAGCTCACTATAGTTGCAAAGAATTAAAGGTTTTGAGGTGGGGAATGGGAAACAATGCCTGAGGATGGCAGTGGAATGGCTGTTTGAGGACATAGGGAAGCTGTTGACTTTTACGAGTTGACAGGTAACCACCTAACAATACAAATGTATAAATAAAGATGTGGACAGTGGAGGAAGGAAAGCCATTTAGATAGATAAACCTTGTGCAGAACTCAGTTTTTATGTATTTGTCAATGTATATAACCCACAATACCCAAAATCTTAGGAAGCTTAACTGTACTTAAATTTATTAGCTGAGAAATTTAGATCTTTGGTTTAGCTACAGGCCTGTTCAGCATTCCTTTTGTAGGTTTGTACTTACATAGTAACTCAGCTGAGCACTTAGGTATAGGAAGAAATCTAGTAAATATATTCAGGACCTTATTTTACATCTCAAGCATAAATATGAGCTTCACCATTTTTAAGCAGAACAGGGAAGATGTAAAGTACAAAACCATGTGTTATCTTCTTTGAAGACTGTAACACTGGAGTGAAAGCTGGTATATTTGGGACTTCATTACATGTTAATAAGACAAAACCCACCCTGAGCTCATTATCCAGAAGTATAAAAATATTTAGAAGTTGAAAAAACACATCTCCAACAGCATTTCCCTTGAATAATGAGATATAAGAATGCATTGTGTTCAGGACATAACAATACATTTCACATTCAGACACCTCTACCTCTGGACTTGTTTCCAAGAATGAGTGAAGCTTCTTAAGCACTATGATTTTAAGGCTAGAGATTAGTTGAGACCTGTCACCTACTAGATCATCTGTACTTCTCTAATCTTTGGTTGAGAGCTATGGAGACCCAGTTTATATAATGAGCTGGAAGTGTGATGTAACTGCATAGAGGAATGGTACTGGACGATCTTTCCATCCACCATGTTGATAGCCTTCATTAAGAACTAACTTGCCTAAATGAGCTTCCAGTTGGATGAAGGCCCAATATGTATGAATTCTCCCCTCAAAAGGTGTGCAGGGCATGTGTGTTTGGGCCCTCATATGAAGGGCCTAGTTGACACAGTCCTATAAAGTTGATAAACCACATGAGTCATCCCCCTCTTTTACCATGGTGAGGAATCTTTACACAGCTAAATGAATTAATGCTTTGATTTCTCAGTTTGTGTACAAATGTTCTAGATGCTGAGCCAGAAGTATTACCCACAGAGGAATCTTCAAGGTATTGTTATGTGAGAATAGGATGTTGAACTAGATGACTTCAGACCTCATTCATGAGGGTTCTTTATATGGCATTATGTTTCCTCTCTTTTTGTACTGCACATTGCTCAAAAGCCCAGATGGGCTTAAAATCCTGGCAGACCAATACAGAGATAGGATAGAGTTGAAACTATAGCTGACCATCAGTGTGCGGTATAGTCTCTGAAAAAACTTACTACAGTGTTAGACAACTGATTACTCTTGACAACTGCTGGTGCCCACAGGTAAGGGTGATTATTATTTTCATATATCTTTTGTAGTCAGAATGATAAACTACAGTCTTGGCTTTTTATGCTAATCAGTATTGCACTGAGGGATGTTCTAAAAGAGGAGTGGTAGGGCCTCTCCTGGAAATAAAAAGCCCTTCTCTTGAAACCAACATTCTGGGGAATTATCTTTTTGGAGTGATTAATATGGTTGGGGTACTCAACTCCAGTGGTTCTACAGGATGAGCTCAGTTGCAGGGTCCTTGTAGTCCATGCTGTGATTTAATATTAATGAGAAGCACTGAGGTTCTTTTAATAGTTTCCACATATAAACCAGGTGATTCAGATTCTCTGCTGGCCACTCAGCTGGATTAGAAATGAACTTAGTGAAGCTGAACTCCACTAAGACACCAAGGAGTTAATCACACTAGACTGCCTAGTCTCAGTAGAGTGGTGGAAAAAGCTACCCACCTCTCCTCACTTAGAAACAAAATCAGGTTCTTAGCTTGGGAGTACTCTTGGATTCTGGCCTTCTCCTTGATATCCCAGTTGGGTTGTGGCCAAGAGTATATTTGATTTGCCCCAACTTTTTCCTTAAAAAGAGGAACTTGAATATTGAGGCACATCCCTTGGTAAAGCCTTCACCAGAGAAATTTAATGTGCGTTTGAAGGAAATTACTTGCCCAGATTCAGTCAATCCATATCAGATATTCACAGCAGAGAACATATGATAGCTGTCCCACAGGTTACTTTTTTACTGCTGAACTAAATCCAATACTGCCACTCATGTTTAAAGCTACTTATGGTCTTGGCCAAACTTTGAGGAAGCTCCGCCTTCCATCATATTCTTCCTCCCAACACTTCAAAATCTGGGGATAAGAGGTTCCACTGGTAGTTGTTGTTACATGCTATCAAGTCATCTCCAGCTTATGGTGATCCTAAGAACAAATGTCCCCCCAAAATATCCTATCCTTCAGAGCCCAGTTCAACTCTTGTAGACTCAAGGCTGCGACTTCCTTTATGGAATCAATCCAACTCATAGTTGGCCTTCCTCTTCTTCTTCTGCCTTTGTCATTGCTTAGCATGCTTTCAAAATCAGTGAAAACTGAATGTTCATTATTGAATAGGTCCTTCAAAGAGCATAATACAAGAAGGAAGTTGTGAAGACCAGTGTGGTACATTCAGGTGTCTGGAATGTATCATACAATTGAGAGTGCAGGGATGGTTTTCCTGCAAGTAGAGGATGCAGTGATTCTACTTAGAATCATTTAGAAGTTATGCCTCAAGACCATTGTAAAAATGTATAAAAGTAATTTCAAAGTTATTAAAATGTATTATTTAAAAATTATTTTTCTGAATGATTGCAGGAGCAACAAAATATTTCTACATTAATAAAATGATAAAGTAATGCTTACTACAGAGTTCTTTCAAGTTTTCTTGCTGTTACTTGCTATCAAGTTGCTCCGATTTAAGACAATTCTATGAATGAATGCCCTCCAAGATGTTCTGTCCATGACAGTCCTGCCCAGCCTTGCAAACTCAAGGCTGTTGCTTCCTTTGTGGAACTAATCCACTGTATATTTGGGGTTGCACAGTGCCTTACAGAAGTATTCAGATGCCTTTGACTTTTCCATATTTCGCTGTGTTACAACCAGGAACTGTAATGGATTTAATTAGCATTGTTACTATTTGATGCACACTGTATACCTAACACTGTGGAACTGCAAACTATTTTTATTGTGGCACGAAACTGAAGTGAGCAAAGCAAACTTACCCTTGTCTAAGTTTCTACCCCCCCCCCCCCACCCAACCCCATCATCCATGTGAGTCAGTATATGGCAAAAGCACTCTTGGCTGAAATTAATGCTTGAGGTCTTCCTGGATAGATTTTTAACAGCTTTGTGCATCTGGATCCTGCAATGTTTGCCCATTCTACTTGGCAAAATTTCTCCAGCCTTGTCAGGTTGGATGGGAACCATTGGTGAACAGGAATTTTCAACTCTTGCCACAGATTCTCAATCAGATTGTGGTCTGGACTTCAGCTGGGCCATTCTAAGTCATTCAAGTTCTTGATTTAAACCACGCCAGTTCTCGATTTAAACCAACAGCTGCAGGTCCCAAACTGAAACAGGTTTTTCTCTAGAAAAGCCATGTATTTGGTTCTATCCAAATTGCCCTTAATCCTGACCAGTTTCCCAGTCCCTGCTGAAGAAAGGCATCCCTTCAACATGCCGCAGCCACCACCACGCTACACTGTGGGGATGCTGTACTCAGCAGAATGAGCACTGTTGGTTTTCTACAATGTGTAGAATTCTGGAGTGAGGACAAAAAGTTGTTTCAATCTGCTCTGCCTGCTTTGTGTAGCATCTAGGTGATCCTTGTTCTATGAACGATTTCTCCTGTCTCAGCTGTGGATCTCTCCAGCCCCTGTCTATTGGGGCTATTACTACTGACTTTCTGGCTTCTTCTCTCTCCAAGGCCCTGCTTATGCAGTCACTCAGTCTTGGTGAACAGCCTATGCAGGCAGAGTTATGGTTGAGCCATATTATTTCAATTTTGCATTTATTTCTATACTGCCCAGTAGCCAAAGCTCCCTAGCTGGATTTAACAGTGATCTGGAGGATGTACATATTTTCAGTTATTTCAAAAATAATCCACAGATTGCTTCTGCACAAATTTATCCAGGCCTTTTTAATAGGTCCTTGGTCTTCATAATTCTGTTTGTTTAGAAAAGCCAAATTCTGGAGCCTTATAGAAACAGGTGCATCTTATCTTAAATCATGTGGCACTGGAACAGGTCCAAAGGAGGGCAACAAGCATGATCCAGGGTTTGGAAACACTGCCCTATCAGGACAGACTAAGAGAATTGAACATCTCTTAGAGAAGAGAAGACTGAGGGGAGACATGATATCCTTGTATTAGTACTTCGAAGGCTATCACAGATGAAGGTCAAAATCTCTTCTCACTGATACCAGAGTATAGGGCATGGAATAATCAATACAAATTGTGACAACCCAGATTCAGGCTAGATATCAGGAAAAGTTCCCTCACTGCCAGAGCGGTATGACAGTGGAACCTGAGAAGTCATGGGTTTCCCACGTTAGGAACATTCAAGGTGAAACTGGACAGTCATCTGAGTGGGATGGTGTAAACTGGTGTCCTGTGATAGCAGGGGGGTTGGACCCGATGGCCTTCATGGACCCTTCCAACTCTATTTTATGAACTGCATACAGGTAGACTTGATTCAACTACAACATATTAGTGCTTGAGGCAATAGGTTGCATCAGCATGTAGAGACTGGTCATGTCTCTCACTCATTGTAGACTCAGATTTGTCTGATTCTAAGCAGAAGGAAGGAGGGAAGGGACCAAATCTTAAGAGAGACCTTATTCAGACACATCATAGCAAAGGAGTGAATACTTACACAACCAATAAATGCCACTTTGTTGTTGCTTACTTAAATTTTGTGCCACAATAAACATAGTTTGCAGCTTCATAGTGTTGAGAATCTTGTGTACATGAAGTGGTAATAATGCCAATTAAATCAATTTCAGTTCCAGGCTGTAACACAACTAAATGTGGAAAAGTCAAAAGTATGTGCCCATGTACGTAAATATTTCCACAAGCCAGTGTAATTTACTGCATGGAAGGAATATGCACTATTTACAACTCTTTGCTATCTATGGTGAGTGCTACCAAAATGCTCACTTTAATGCTGTTTACTAGCCATTCAAAAAGTGAGCACAAAGAAGTTTCAACATCAGCTAGTAAACTGGACAGATTTATCACTTTTACCAGAAGGCAACTATTTTAACGCAGGTACCAACCACTGTTTCCAGATTATGGAATGTTCATGCTCATTCTTTCCGTTATTGCTAATAATCTCAGTGAAAAGGATTATTTAGAAGGAATGTGGCAAGATATGTAAGAGTAGCCTGTTTAAACTTTGAACTGACACTGCCTCCAGAAAAAAAAGTGTTTCAGAAAAAAGGCAAATAAAGGATTCTTACACGATAGAAGATGGTTCAAAGGGTTATACAGGAGAATAATCTTTGTTTTTATTGTACTGACATTAATGAAAAAGAAGACTGAATTAATTAAACTGAATCAGAATTTTTAAAATGTATGTTTTGATATGTCGTTAAAAGTTTATACTTCTGAGAACATATCTCTAAAAACAAGCTGAAATCCTTCTCTTTTCCTTTTTTTAATTCCTTTAGAAAACCACTTAAGCAAGATAAGCTTTAAGTCCTGGATTTCGGAATGACATCGAAGGATATAAGTAGTAGTATCAGCTAATAAAGTACTACCCTGTCCATTTATGAAGAGGGGTATTTTTAAATATGTCTTTCTATTTCTAATTATGAATCAAGAATGTAACTCTAAGGCCTACCAGCTGTTTATAGTATATGTAACAGAGCCAGTGTGGTATAGTGGTTAGACAGTTGGGGTGGAACTTGGGAAAACAGGTTCCAGTCCCCACTCTTCCATGAAGCTGACTGGGCGACTTGGGACTCATCACCAACTCCTCAGCCTAACCCACCTCACAGAGTTGTTATGAGGATTCAGTGGACAGGAGGATGCCCACGTAAGCCACTTTCAGTTCCTTGTAGGAAAAAAAGGTGAGATATAAATACAATAAACTATAAAATTCTGCTGAGTGTATTGCAAATGTGCTAGAAAAACTATCAATAACTTGGGTGCAAAACTAGAGGCTTTTTCATGCAATTGCTTTATTGTTACTCAACTGTTATAGGTGGCATCCAGATTTTCCTCTTTAATATTTCTGTTGCAGTGCTACATCTGTCTGATTTTTGCTGCAGTATTTTCCTGGTAATCAATCAGCAGTATTCTGTCAATGTTCAAACACTCCTATTCCCAGCCAGCATTCCTTCCACCATGGAAACTTTTGGGCAAATGTGATGAGGACATACTGGTTAGTGCCTGTGACTGCAACAGTGACAAACATGCCCCACTCCCAGTATCACTTAGTAATTATTTTAAAATGTAGATATCTGGCTTGTTTTGGTTAATTACAGCACTGCAGGAATACTCCTATAATCTTTACAAGTTGAAAGAAAGAGTGAGAGATAGCACACCTAGAAACACCACTAAATAATGTTCAAATCAAAACATTTTTGATAGCTCCATGCTGTGGAAGAAGAGCACACACCTTGTAATTGTTGTTGGTTTAGCGTCAAAGAAGTTTCTTATGTGCACATAAGAAGAAATGAGGTTCCAAGTTATGCGATGATTTCTCATTTGGACTGTACCACAGTTACACGAGGACCCTACTAACCACTCCCACCTGCCAGCCTCCCAGCATGCTTGCACCCACCTCCTTCCACTTTATGAGATACTCCCTCTCCTTCCCATGTATACATTTTTTTCTTTCCTTGGCAACGGGGTCCGCCCCAAACAAGGCAACGGGCTCCAGTCTTATTTTCTAAGAAACTCTCTGAGGCATAAGCAGGATTCAGAGGCACTGGAAACAAAGATAGCACTACAAGCTGATGTATTACTTTGTAATATGAAAAGAAAATATTTTAAATTATTCTGCTAAGATAGAAGGAGGGGTGAGGAGCTGGCAAGCATCAAGGGAGTGTCAAGAGGCACCACACTGGGAGTGTGGTACTAACAAAGTTAGTTCTAGCCTACTAAACAAACAATAAAACTATTTTGTAATCAGTTGTGTTCAATTTCAGGATACAGTTTCATGCTGAGAATTTCAGCTATAAAAATCCCAGCTGTTCTTACTTCAAAAATTATCCAAAATAATACAAATAAATGAAATATTTGGTGATATTATGTAATACAATGTTTCCATTTTGGTATACAAGCAAGCATATCCGAACACAGCAACATTTCCTCTCTCTTGTATTACAAGCAGGTACACATGGCATTACAAAAGCATTTAAGAAGATGAAGCTGAACTGGAGCATGACATTACAAAGATTTATCATCTCAGTTAGTGGTTGTCATGAGTTAGTCCTTTCTCCCCTTCTTTCAAAACACAAGGCAATTCTTCGGAATGTACTTTTATTGAAGCTTCACAGTTAACAGAACAGTGTAACTCTAAATAGTCTTCTACCAAAACTGGAAAGAGAACCCTCAGTCAACTCCTTTCAGTAAAGCATCTGCCCCCACCCTCAGGGTGCACTTGTTGTTGGAGAGCTAGACAGCGGGAACAAGAGAGCACCTCTAACTGAGCAGCTTGCTTTCCCATCTCTTTCAAAACATATTGACTCTCACACTCTGTGTGAGAAACTTCACTAAGCAACCCTGAAGGATCTTCAAAGGTTTCACCCCCTCCTGCTCCTCCTCCTCTGCAGAATCCTCTGATGACTCCCACTGCACAGCCTGCAATGAGTGCAAGACAGGCCTAATCTCTAGAGTGGCATGATGGAGAGGGCTTGGTGAGACCAGGAAAGGCCGCAGAGTCCTCTGTTTATCTTGAAATTATGCTTCTGGACATTGTGTGCTGCTCAAGTACAAAGGATTTGCAGCTCTCTGCTGCTTGAGAGTCTATTTCTGTGACTCTCAATTCATTTCAATTGAGAGTCACAGAAAAATAAAGATAGCATGAATCCCAGCTGGAAGTGACATTCCAGCTACGTTGAAAAGGATTCTCCTGGTTCCATTAGTGAACTGCCCCCCTTATAAGCATTAATTTGCTGGCAAGAACTGCCTGATAGGAAGGAGCGGCTGGAGATGGGCATTACAAACCAGACATGAATTCAGAGCAGCCTGATACAGATTGACAAGGGTGGACATTCATATTCCAAAGTCCCCATTTTTCAAATTAATCTCCATTTCTAGTAGCAAAGCACTGAATACTCACACCTTTAAAAATGTTTCTGACTGTATAATAAACATAACTTTGCACATTCTAGAGATTAGGCTTCTTTTGTGGTTTAAAGCATTTTTAAAAAATCATTCATGTTCTAACCTAGCTCTGCTCCAACTCATCTTTAAAATAAATCCGATGCTCAACCACACAGATAATTTAAAACAACCCTCAGCTAAATATATTCCAATATATTTATTATGCAAATAAATCAACCCCACCTACACACCCACATCTACCTCCAGGTGGCAAGAACCCTATTCTGGTCCATATGTGGGAAACCTGGTTTTATACTGAACGAAAACCAAAGAGTCTAAGTAAATTGACACCATATAATTACACCACATTAAGTACCTCCAGAAGTATTCTGTCAAAAAGCACCAAAGGATTAAATAAGCAAGGTGTCTAAAATGAATCCTTCTATGGCGTACATAAGCAATCAAGAAAGGAAACCCATTTAGGAACCACTTTACTCTACAACCCTTTGCCAGCAGGTCAAAATGTATCAGTTACCCAGCAAGACTCCTCTGAAGAACAAGACAGGAGTTAGATTAGCTTTAACTGCTCAGCCAACATATGGCCTCTTCACCAGGAAAAGGCACAATTGACACCTCCCCCTCAAAAAACTAACTGCTTAGTTTCCCATCCAATGAATACTTAACTTTTACCTTTAAAGATTACATATTCACTATTCAAGTGCTATGAGAATCCTTAACTCTCATGGTCTTGAAGAACAAAGCCTGCTCTTTCATCACACCATCAAAACAAACAGCAGGGAACTTAATTCAGTTTATCACTTCATTATAAGTAAGTCATGAATTGGCTTTTAAAATTTTGAAAATGTAAACTAGAGATTAAGATATTATACTACTAAAGCCACAGAAGGACTTTAGGTGATTATTTTTCTTGGTTTGTTGTGGCTGCTTTTATCCTTACTGTCCTCTGCTAACACCATGGTATTGCTGCCACTGCACTTGTAGAGTGATGGCTTTGACTGAATTTATTAAGTGAACACTCAGTTTATATATACACTTTTTCAACAAAAGAAAGCTTATTTTGTCCAGTGGTTTATGACTGCATATGATTAAAGTAGGGTGAAAATGCTTCAGACCCAGATTTCCACTTCCAACATATGCTTTAGGATATTTATTGAATAAAACAGTAAAGGAAACAAGGGGAAGTGGAGGAGAGAGAAAATTTAAGCTAAAACATAGAGAAAAAGTATATCTTAAATTGAAAATATATACTAGGATGATTTACCCTTTTCCAAGACTGCATATATCTTTTGCACATACTATGCAAGTCAACCTTTCCTAACCAGTTGTCTTCCGGATGTGGTTCCCTGTGATGGATCATAGCCCCCTGGAGATTATTGAAGTCCAACGTATCTAGTATGTCCCAGATTGAGCATGGTCAGGTTAACATTGTGCTAGCTTCAAGTCTGCACTGTGTTCCTTGGCACTAGCAACCAATATCCTCAGATACAGATGTATGTATCACATGTTTAGACATCAGACTAAAATTAGGCTTCAGGGCAATCGCTTACGTTATCTTGAAAATTAGAAAATGAACGCCAACAAATCAGTAACCTTACTCTAATACAGACTTAAGCACCTTTAAAGCCACTGAAGTCAATGGGCTTAAGCACTCTGAACTTTGGACTGCAGCCAATCATGAAATGTCAGTCTAAGCTACAAGGGGCTGGTACTGTGAGGAAGGTCACATGACAAACTTAATAAAAATAAAGTCTTTCTCTCTCTCTCTCTCAACATTTTTACTTCATTCTTCAAATAAAAAGGCACACAGATCAATAAAAAAGATCAGCCTCTGCCCTCAGGCATTCAAGCTACAAAACACAAAGAGTACATGATAGGGAAGGAATAGGAAAGCAAGAAAAAACAGGCAACAGTTATAATGAACAACTGAGGTTGAAAACTGATCAGGGAGAGAATTCAAAATAAGGTTCCTAAGGGTTGATAGGCCTAAAGACAACCCTGCATTTAAAAAATGATCTCTATAAGCAATGTTACATATGATTTGAAAATCAGTGATAACTGAAAATTGCTTTCTTTCAGGACCATCCATAGCTTCTTCTGATCTTAAAGTTAAAGTCTTTGAAGTACTCCATAAAGCAGGGACTGTCCTTGTTCTGAAATTCTTTGGTGCACTCCAGTAGCCAGCTTATATTTGCAACATGAACTCAGATTCCTCTTCCCTTTTGGAATCCAGTTTCAGCACTGACCATTTCCTCTTTCCACATAGCATAAAATTATTTGTTGCAACATCCTGGGAATGACTTTGCTTACTTGAGAAATGGTCCTGTAGTAGCTGCACTCTGTGGAGATGGGAATGTGTACTGAAAATTTCCATTCCGTGTGGGTCATTGTTTTGTTTTCCATATTTCTTGACATATTCCTGTTTGGATTTGGACTGATCCAGTCTCTGAAGCTTGGAATAGTTTGATTGGTACCTTATTTACTCCAGGTGCATTATTCCTTCCAGGTGCTTCCAGAGCAGCTTTCAGTTCGTTTTCCAGTATTACAGTCCTTTCTAATAGCACTCCTCTTTGAAGAAGTCCATCATCCTTTGATCTCTTCTTTATAGTTCTTTCACCTTTTATCTTCTCCTGGACAGATATGTTCGCTGTTGGTCTTTCAGCATCTCTAGTCATGGTTTGAATTTCCCTCTGATTTCTTGAAATGTTTGGAAGAGGTCTATTTTAATTCCTTCACTGCAATCTTATGTTTCTTTGCACTGGCCATTGCAATAATTTTTTTAATCTCTTTGTGATCATCACTGAAAAGTTTCGTTCTGGATTCTGATCTTTTCTTGTTACTTTTTGCTTATCCTTCTCACAATTGTGAGAATTTCTTCTGTCATTTATTTGGATTTTCATTTCTTGCTTTTTTCCTAATCCTAGGCCAAATTCTCCCACAACATTTGATCCTGCTTTGTTTCCTATGTTTGTGTTACTGTCACCTATGATTATACGTAAGTCTTATTTTGCTGTGTTAAAAATTTCCTGTTGGAGGCTTGCATAAAAGTTTTCAATTTGTTCTTTGACATATGTTCTTGTAGCATAGACTTAAATGATTATGTTGATAGGTTTTCCTTAAATTCTGACTGATCTTGAAAGGACTTTGCATTATACCCCTTATTGTTTGTGCTACATCTTGCCTCAGTATTAAAGTCACTTTCAACATACTGCACTGAAAAGCAAAGAGAAATGTACAACTGAAACAATTTACAGTAAAGCCTGCATTATTAAAGTATTGTACCAAAGGGTGACAATACAACTACCACATTGCCACAGACAAATTAGTTTGTCTGACAAAGCCTCTAGGGTTTTTTTCTGTGGAATTTGTTGTCTAAACTTGAAGTGCTGGAAGAAGCAGCAGAAGAACTTTAGTATTAAATGTTTTGAAACACTTGTTTTTATACTATGTATATGCCAGTCATATACTAACCAATATATATATATAAACATTAAAACAAAAATTAGCTTTCATTTAAACTGGAACAAATAAAGAATAGAGATCACTACTGATGTTAAAAATACTAGCACCTGCAAGTATTAAGATAAGATTTGGCATTCAAGAACAACTCACAGATCCAAACATACTAAATCTAAAGGTGTAAAACAAGAATGGTTACTTGCTGTTTCTTTAAATAAATGTACTTTATTAATACTAATGAACCCTTTAAATGGTCTGGGCATGTAACTATTTTAATACATACTGTTTAATTTACCAAAAACAAAAAACAAAAAAAAAACCCAGCCCAAAACAAAAGCAAAAGCAAATCAAACCAAAACCAACACTCTTTGTTTTAAGCAAGGGACATTGCTGAGCAATTGAAAGAAATAAATTGAAAAAGTTAAGGAATGTAAAGTATTTCATTTTTATTTTCATAGTAAACAGTTTGAGTAGACATGACTTTGTTTCAACAATGATGTTTATTTAATAGGGGAAGGTAATATAGTGTGCCTGAAAATCTCCAAGAAAGATGGTGGGAAGCAATTTAGTTACACTTTAAAAAGTCACAGTGTTAGATCCAGACTGCAGGCAGGAGGAGGAGGAGGCTACTTTTACAATTCCTCCTTCTATAGACCTTAGTGCTGACTCCCATGCTATTCTGAGGGTTCCCCTAAACCTCCAACACAGACCTTTAGAGCATGCAAGGGGTTGCAGGAGAACAGGGAAATCAGTAAAAGTTGAGGGAAAATTTACTGTGGATATTTACACTACGCTAACTGTGCAATACATCTAAATGATGACAAGATTGACCAAAGAAGAGGCTTTCTGGCAAGAATGGGTTGCAACGAAATCATATCAGAAAACTTAAGTAGTTTTGCTTTGCACCCTGACTACACATTGATACAAATGCAAAAGGACTGCAGGGGCTATTGAAGCATCATGCGTACTAACAGCTCAAGTATTTAAGGAAGAAATCGCTGATTTCAAGAGAATACTTCTTAAGCAACAAGTGAATGTGAGAATCAATTCTAGTCCTCATTCAATCATGAAACTCAAGCAGATGACTTTGGGCCAGTCAGTGACTTCAGTGGGCTCTTCTGAGTATAAAATGGAGTGAGAAAGGACTGTGCAAACTGCCTTGGGATCCTTGCAAAAAGGGGAAAAAGGGGGGAGGGGAACACGTGTAATAAACTCAGTAAAGAATGTTGCTTCGAGGCCCAATAATAAGAGGCAATGCATTTCTTTGTATATGGCTGAAATGATCGTTCATGTGGATTGCTGTGACACCATGCAGAAATGCAATTAAGGAAGACTGATTACTAATAATAATGACTTGGATGAGGCAACTCATGAATTTATCATCAATACTTATGATGACACTGATCCTTATTGGAAGTTATACAGACAGAATTTTCTTCAACAGATGATGCCTAGCCTTCTAGCTCATGCTGCTGAATTTAGTGGTATTATTTCAAGGCTTGCCAGAAACATTCCACTTCAGCCTGAGAAGTCCCATTCTGGCACCCAAGATAGCAAAGAAGCTTAGGGGGTGCCGGGCAGGTTGTGCAGGAGACACAGTTTTCTCCCACATCTCACTGCCACTTCTAGCACCTGCTACTTGAGGCAGCTGCTTCACTTTGCCTAAAAGTAGGACTGGCCCTGAGTGGTCTGCACAATGGGTGGAACTCTGCCCATTGCAGTCTAGCACTGCTTATAATAATGTACCTATTACAATATACTGAGTTTGCTTTTCTTGTATCAACCAACAGCAACTTGCTCTTGTTTTTTCACAAACTTATTTTTGTTGTTCTTGTACTTTTTTGCTTTTCTTTTCTTAGAGCACCTGTTAGCCTACTTACCTGAACAAGGAATAGAATTTTTCCTTGTATGATAAATACAAGATAATACAATGTTTATGCACAACAGCAACATAAACAACAAATACCTGATATCATGAAAAGTTCTTGTCAAACTGGTTAAAACACCATTGACACATGATGGCATGGACACTTTATCTAACTTATATGCAAATGTTCGACTCTCACGCAACGATTACATGTCCCTGAGTGTGACAATTCTACTGGACTTCGTATTCAATCTAGACATTCAAGAACAGACTGAGAAATGAGGTTTGACATATAGTTGCTCACATCCTTCAAGCGTGACAACCTTTACTGCACCCATTAATTTGTATAACAAATTCATTCTGTGCCTTTTCTTACGGGAACACATGTGTAAATGTTAGTAATGAATAATGCTGACATCATCCTGGGCTTTTCACATAACTGGCATTTTAGTTAATGTAATAACATTCGTCATATGCCAACTGACGAAAGATCCCTGAAATCAAAACCTGGTCGGAAAGAGGCCAAGTTGTTCCTGACAGGGAGTCTGAGATGGCAACATAGCTGATGGTAATAGCTGGAATTTACATGACAAAGGATGCAAATTACAGCCTTCCTGTTTCACAATTCAAACACTTATTTCTATGTCTTCATTACAACCTTTTTCAGAAAACTGTTAAGAACCCTAACTCCTGCTGACTTCAATGAAAACACACTATTTCCTTCTTCTTCAGACTCTTCTTAATGCATTCAGTATGTACAGTGTATTTCTATTTGACCTTTAAAATAACAAAACATGAAAGATTTGCCAGCAGGCATCTTTATTTAGAGAGATATTGAAGCCTGGTTCTGAATGAAGCCCCATTGCAAAAATTCTCCATCTATAAATACACTTGTAAGGAAAGCAAACAGCAGTCTGTAAATTGAGCAATATCATTACTCTGTGCCAAATTATGGACTGTTAAGTATGTCTTACCATTCTCAAAGTACAGTAATTTGTAAGTCAAGAGAAATCTGATCACAACCCAGATCAGCCACTTGACATGGTCTAATGCCACTGGTTCAACAGAAACATAAATTATTCTTTTTAATAATCCCTTCATATTGCTACAGTAGACATAAAAACTTAACTGAGCTATGACATGATAAGCAGCACTTTATTTCTGATGAAGCCATGCTAAATAAGTTATCCAGAGAGAAATGGTGAAACAATCTGGATTTGACTGAATTTTACTATTTCTTGCAAAAATTCAAAATGACTTTCCCAGAAGTACTACAGCATTTTCACTGTGGAGAATCATATTAGTTCTAGCATTAAAAGCAGAATTTTTAAATATAATAGGCAAAATATTGGTTACATATGTATTGTTGTAATAGCCCCAGTTAGAAATTCACATATATACAGATGGTGGGGCCAGAGTTTGCTCTGCCAATGAAATCAGTGATGTCTTAACTTTGATGGGACTGTGCCCGAGGCTTTTCATGTTGGAAGCTTTCCATTGGAAATGCCTATAGCCTTCATTACTGAGTGTTGTAGGGTAATGTCTATTAGCAGCCCAAAATTGGGGAAGTTTAACATTCTGGATAATGTTTATTAATTTATTTAAATCATTTCTATACCATTTGATTAGCACAACACTCTTAGGGACTAAGAATTGGATGGGGACTGTTAGCTTGTTGAATAAAAACATTGCCATATGAAGCTGACTTTTTTGTGGAAGAAATGAAACCATTGTGGAAGATGGTAATAGGCCAGACTGCTCCCAGACTGGCTGAACATTACTAGCCAGGCTAAGGACGGAATGTGAGTAATGCTTGTGTTTTTTCTCAAGCTTATCTTTGCCTGCATGCTTGTTCCATTACTGGATCCTTTGTCTCCAAGTTTTCCTTTTCTCCTTATGTTTTTTAGGAGAGTTGGAAGAGACTGGTTGTTTAGAAGCTGGTGTGGAAAGCTTGGAGGTTGCTTTAGCGACAGAGGTGGTGTGCTGAGGTAGAGTCCCTCTGGAGGTGGATGGTTCACCCTGTCCTTCACCGGCAACATCGCACATAGCCACTAAAGCCCTATCTCAGAGCTCCATTTTCAAGTTACCTTCATGGTTTTTTCTGGCCTGTTTTGTGAAGGCCTGGCAATGAGGGCATTTATCTACTCAGTGCCCTTTGCCCAGGCATAAAAGGCGAATGGCCATCGGTTGATGGCATTTTGAGCACTTCTGAAAGGCTAGTCTCTGAGCCATCAAGCAAGGAAGAACAAGAATAAGTTAAAGTTAAAGGTAAAGTTGAAAGGATGGAACAACAGAAGGTATTTTCTTTTTTTGTGAGGGAGAACAAGAGGTGGGGAAGGAGGTATATGTGAGGAAAAAGAAGGATTTGTGAGGAGTTTTGTGGAGAATGTGAAAGTAGAAGAGCTGAGAAGTTAAGCAGAGTTGTTGAGTCAAAGGTAGGAGAGGCTGGTGGCACTGCAAATGGCAGTCAGAAGCAAACTGACTATGGGCAGGAGCTCTGCCTATTTATACTACGAGAGAGAACTGGGGCTGCCACCAAAAACCGCTAGGCTAGGGGAGTCTTCCTGAACATTGGCTCTGTGCAGGCGCAGCACCCATATGTGTAATGCACAGAGATCATGAAGAACCCTGGTTTTGGGAAGGCCCTTCACAAAGGGGCTTGCCTGGTCATATTATGATCATTTCAGCACCAGGTGAAGGCCTTTTTATTTTCCTAGGCTTTTTATTTATATTTTTATTTTATTTATTAAAACATTTTTATGCCGCCCCATTCGCTGAAGCCTCGGGGCGGCTTACAACAAAAAATTAAAATAACATTTTAAAATATATACAATAAAATACAAATATATAATATAAAACATACACTATAAAACAAGCCGCCCTGGCCAAATAAAATTCAATAATATTTAGCCAGTATGTTTTAATGTCTATGTTTCAATGTGTACTGAACTTTTAGCTTCTCTGAAAATCAATTTTTTGTCCAGGCCACTTACAAAAGATTACACTATACTGACACAGTTTGTGACTGAGTGAGAACATACTGTGAATTCCTTATCAAAACTGTTTTGTTTCAAGTTAGCTATCACAGAGGAAAGCCCATAAAAATGGCAGAAACAGAATCCTGTAAAAATCTGAAGAGAAAACAAAACTAAAGAAATAACATTTGTACAACAAGCAAGCATTATTACAGGAAACTACACCTAAAATACATAATTTTAATTTGGCAATTAATTTGCCAGTTTTGTGAGCAGCAGCTTTCTCCAAAGGCTCTGTTACTCTTACAAAATCTTCAGATGCACTATTTCTAATCACATACTTTGGCATTCTTGTAAGCTCTGTTATCTTACTGTACAGCAAATAATTCATTCCAGATATACCATTTTATGCATTGTGTTGTAATGTCCATGTATATCTACCTAACAGTAGCCATACATATTTCTTTGAGTTGTAGCATGTGAAAAGGATGATTTGAAACAAGGGAGTAGAAAAATTTAAAAAGCTAACAAAGAAAATTATTTAGCTCAAAGGAGAGGAGGGGCTAAGATCAGATAAAACAAGGTGTGGGGAAACAGACATGTAGGCAGGAGGGCCAAATACTTCCTGATTGTTTATTGACAAGCGTGGCAGAACAAAATGAGCCTATTGTAGCCCACCAGAGGCAGGGCTGGATTGGGAAGAAGGGCCGGTGTTGGAGTAGCGCGGAGTAGGCGGGTGGAAAAAGTGTAAACTCTCAGTACTCCAGCCAATAAGGGGAAAAGAGGAGGAAGAAGCGGCCGGGGACAGGGCATATAAAATGAGATGTGAACATGTGCTCAGGTGAACAGAAAAATGGGAAGGAAACCATTTTTTTCTGTTCCCTTCATTGCAATAAAGTTTTAAAAAGAACTCTCTACATGCCTGGAATATTTTTCTCTTCCGACAGAAAGGAAAGAGTGATCATAACAATGCCAATCATAGACCTCCCCATGAGTGAACACACAGATTTAAAAGTGTATGCAGCAGAATCTGTGATCTTTATATGAAAAGCAAGGAAATCAAGATGTAGACTTCCATTTTATCAATATCTGTATGTGCAGCATTTTCTTAGCTTCAAAAAGTAACAATCATCAGTGAACCTTCCTACCAGTCTTCAAAATATGAAGCTTCCAGTCAAAATTGAAGGTACCAAGGGGCTCTGGGGCAGCATACAAGATATTGTGTAACACATGCAAGCAATCCATTCCAGGTGGGGGTGGGGTAGAACACATGAGAGAAAGATCCACATTACAGTGGATGCACATACGGATACATAATAAGGATTTATTAAGAAGTAGCAAAGAATAGTGTGGCCAAAAATGTAAAGCAGGAATTTTAAGAAATGGTAGATTGCATTTAACTTCTAGAACTGAGTAAGGTGCACAAAGCAGATATTTTATGTCAGAAGCACAGATGTCACAGTGCAGACATCATTCAGTGTTAGTGGGACTGTGCCTTTTCTTTCATTTATTAAAAAAGTTTTGTTGCATTACAGCAGATTGCTGAAAAAAGAGGAGGAGGAGGAGGGGTCTATATACACTTATTCTGAGTACTCAACTATCTTTTCTTTCTCTATGTATTCTTTTTAGTAGCTGCATATTTTAGAATATAGAATATACTACATAAACCACTCAGTGGTTTCAAATGAGGGGGAAGCCTCATCCTGAAACAGTGGCAAGAATTTCTTAAAATGAATCAAAACAATATGCCAGCATCCCTATGGTCTCTTCCACAACTAAATTGGCATCTTAACAATGTGGCTTTATTGCTTGGATTGTATTGAGGAGCCCTGTTGTACAGTTCAGTACTGACCCTGCTACTCAACTCCTGTGTTTGGGGGAATGTGTTGCATGCCCACATTTCATGAAGGTGACAGATGCACCACAGCTAAATTGCAGGTAAACACATCTGTCTAAACTAGTCTTACTTATGGAAAAAGAAGTGGTTGATGTCTTTGTCTACAGTTGGACCGATACAAAAAGCAGTCCTGCTTTAGACAGGTTACTTTAGTATCACGTTTCTTGAATATCTCTCATGTTTAGATAAAAACAAGGAGAAAGTAACACTGGTGTGGTTTGAGAAAATTATCTCACCTTATCTGACTAGTTTTACAGAGTTGAGCATGCACACGCACATAAGCATTACCTAAACATTTTCCTTTTTCCTTTTATGAAATGAAATCCTATGTATGTTTATTCATCAGTAAATGCCACATGGTTCAGTGGAAATCCTAAATATAGATAGAACTATGGCATCAACTGAGATCAAGCTATAAATGCTTGTAGATTCCAGATAACTACTGCTTTTATTCACACTTCCCATATAAAGCTCACATGCACATTATTTAGATTACATATACACCTCCACAATGTCAACAGAGCTTGCCCAAGACACACTGGCCCCTTTTAATCTGGAAGGCTGTGACAGCGCAGGAAACCTAAACTGAGTGTTTAAAGGCCCAAGTTACTTTGCTATCACAGGAACATGCTTATACACCTTATGAAGAATGTAATATATTTTTTCTTTGACAACATTTTAGAGTTATTGGGATTCAATCTGATAGGTGTGAAAGGATAATTTGAAACAAGGGAGTAGAGAGATTTAAAAAGGTAACAAAGAAAATTACTTAGCCCAAAGGAGGGGAGGGGTTAAAACCAGATAGCACAAAGTGTGGGGAAACAGTAGGCAGGAGGGCCAAATACTTCCTGATTGTTTATTGACAAGCTTGGCAGAACAAAATGAGCCTATCGTAGCCCACCAGGGGGCAGGGCTGGATAGGGAAGAAGGGCTGGTGTTGGAGCAGCGCAGAGTAGGCAGGCAGAAAGATTGTAAACTCCCGGTACCCCAGCCAATCAGTGGAAAGGAGGAGGGAAGAAGTGGTTGGGAGCAGGGTTCAAAAGGGGTGTGTGAACATGTGCTCAGATGAACAGAAAAACGGGAAGGAAACCATTTTTTTCTGTTCCCTTCATTGCAATAAAGTTTTAAAAAGAACTCTGCATGCTTGGAATATTTTTCTCTTCCGATGGAAAGGAAAGAGTGATTATAACAAATCTAGGTGGATGAAGGAGAAGAGAATAAGATTCTTGTTGGCTTTTCCCAGTACAGTTTAAAGTAGCACACAAAGAAACAGGTAGTGAGTACAAAATGTTTTCTGCTTTCATATTGAAGTTTATGTTACATAGAAATAAAAGAAAAATGTTAATCCAAAAATTCTGAGATAGAGAATGAGCACCAATGTGCTTTGTTCTCACAAATTGGGACCAGGTAAGCCAGCATAGTCTTCGACACAGCAGTTACTCTTCTTAAATGGGAGATCAGGGCAACTGTATTAGGTTAATTAGTCAAACCTAAGCTGCAAGCAGCTGTTTGGCTTTTATTTCACACAAGAGCTTATACAGTAAAAGGAATGCTGGCCCAAACTCAAAAGTTGCATTTGTACCTAAGTAGCATGCTCATTTTATTCTGGATAATAGAATGAAATCCACCGTTGTGGGGCAGGGGGATCACTTCACCAAAGACTTTCTTTCTGACTTTTCATTCTCATAGGCTACAGCTAGTTTTTGAATTTTAAAAATGTGAGAGCTATATGATAAAACTGGACAATTTAATTATTTTTACACAAATTTGAGTCCATGTTTAAGCTATTTCATTAATTGCCTTAGGATGCAACCCTATCAGTTACACCCTTGATGATAGAAGCCTATGAACTCAGAGGCTTGCAACCATTCTTTGCAGGACAGGAGGAATGGCAGAGGCAATCTTTGCTCCCCACCTTCTCTCCTTGTTTGTTAGACAGCTTTTTTTGCCCATCTACTGAAGGCATTTCACTAGATGGTTCAGTGGGGGAGGGAAAGAGACTGACAAAGGTTCAGGACAGCACTTATCCTGGCTTCTCCAGTCTCCTCTCTTCCCACCAAATCACCCTTTTTCACACACTGACAGATTGAATTTTTGACGTCAGAGTTTGGCTGGCACAATTTTTCCATGCCAGCTGTAAGAAGGAGGGTTATAGACTTGAGATTCCCCTCTGAAGATTGGAACACTGTCTCCAGTGTCAGTGGGGGCTTTGACTAATCCTATGGTTCCTCAGATCCAGGACAGGGGCCATAGGATTGCTCCCACCAGTAAAGAAATAAATTACTCTGGATAGGAAATTAACTGCAGTTAACAAGTTCAAGCAGTGTATGATATGGTTTTTAATTGGCTCTTGGGGTTCCTTATTGCAGATTGTTAAAACTTCTATATGTATGTTGTATTCATATTTGTATCAACATGGTTATGTTACATATATATTGGATTTTATAAGTTTTTAATTTTTGTGAATTTCCCAGACAGCTTTGACCATTAAGCAGTATAGAAAGGCAATGAAGGGATAAAGTCAAATTATCAATCACATATCAGAGATGTTTAAGAACTGAAGTGCACCTCTCTTAAGTTTGCAAACCATTTGTATTTCCTTAAATCAGCAATTTCTAAAGCAATTCTATAAGGCTGGTCACTATTATTATTCTCAGATAAGTGACTGAGAGAGAATAGTTTAATCAAGATGACTTACAATAAAGCCTTATAAATATTTGCTCAGATTTAAATCCCTCTATGTTCAATGGGTCTAAGTCAACATTCAGTCTTAATAAATTAATGGTAGAAGTAAGAACAGAAATAGGGATTTAAAATTTTAGGTATTAAAATATACCCACTTCATCATACATGCTACCATGCATTTATTTGGATTATTTTGGTCATTTGGCTTAAAAATAAAAACACATTGATTAATGACAATGAAAACGGCTATTTGTACACGCAAAGAAATGTGGATATAAAGAACACCATGAATACAAGCAGTTGCTTCTGTTGGCCCACACATGTAGTTTCCAAAGGCTTTTTGACAGAAAGCCCAGCTATTACCATGATGGAATTGCATTAAGGCAAGATAGGGAAACTGAACACCTAACTGACATTTTTCAGAAGGTAGTATTTCTCATATCTTCTACAAATATAGGGAAATGGATTTTTAAACCATTCTATATATAATCAAGGGGACAGGTACACTGTTAATTATATAAAGTGTAGAGTAGACATTACTTGTTTTATACAGATATGAATGTAGAGGACATGAAGACACAATTTACTCAACAGTTTACTATATATGAGACAAATGGGTTGTTTATAGGTAAAGAGTTGTGAAAGCAAGATTCTGTGAAGCAAAAATATTATATACCTGTCCAAGTATGATTGATATCAACAAACTTTGTTGATATACATGTTTTACCAGTCAGTTTACTTTGATTAAGGTATTCATCAGGAAATTTTTAAAAACTTCATAATTAACTTGTGATGGTTGCACTAGACAAAATGTAAAAAGGTAAAGCTGAGTAAAACAAATTAATACATTCAAATTTACTTTGATATACATACATACATCTTTATTAGGAAGTAGTTACAGACCCAGAGTTTAAGTTGACTTCAGAAGAAAGATCCCATAAATTTATAACAATATCATCTTGCTATGTGGGACCATTGGATTACCAATGCCTAGATTTCTTGTCTGTTGATGCAGTCTATTCTGGTCTCCTCAAATCTAGCTAACACTAATGCCTTTTTTACTCATATGTTTTGACAATGTGCCATAGCTACTTAACTTTTGGGAGGAGGACATAATATAGATAAACTTAATATTGAAATGCTTTTTAACATTTGCTGATGCACAAATTCTCTTAAACTTTTACCTTTTGCTCAGAAGTTAATGTAAGGTCAGTGTAAATGGATTGGTCACAACCTTTTGACAGCTAAAAGATTCATATTACAACATTGGAAAGAAACACTCACATCCTATAACTCAATGGACTGCGAACCTAATAACTTTTCAGCATTTGACACCATCTGTGAATGGATAAATATATTGATATTTGCTCTGCCATTTTTGAAGTGTGTGCATAATTTTTAAAGAGCTGTATTTTCATAAACACATATACACTCACATGTTTTATTCTAAGTGATTCATTTTTTATAGAATCATAGAATAGTATGGTTAGAAGGAGCCAAGAAGGCCATGTGGTTCAATCTCCTACTTTAATGCAGGACTCCATGTTAAACGATCACTCTCAGACAGCTGTCTAGCTGTTTCCTGAATGCCTCCAGTGTGAGAGAACCCACCACTCCCCTAATTAATTGGTTCCATTGTCTTATTACTCTAATAGTCAGGATCCTCATGCTCTTCAGTCATAATCTAGCTCCCTGCAACTTGAACCTATTATTCTATGTCCTGCAGTCTAAGGTGATTGAGAGGAAGAGATCTTGCTGTTCCTTTGTGTGACAGCCTTTCAAGTACTTGAAGAATGCTATTATATATCCCCTCAGCCTTCTATTCTGAAGGCTAAGCATGCCCAGTTCATTCTATTTCTACTCAATTTAAATTATCAGAAAAAACTAATATTTGATTTGATGAACAAATTCTTCAGGACTTTCTGCTTTATAATATTACTGTACTTTTTCAAGACACATCTGTAAAGCAGATCTTCTTGTTCAGGGAACAAATGATGGGAAGAATTTAGCTGTACTGAGCTAAGAGAACAGTTTTTCACTGAAAACAGGTTTAATTTTACTGTGGATTGATGTCTGCCCATTAGATCTATCCCAGAAACTAGCATATTTTCTAAACACAGCAGAGCACAGCATGGCTAACCCTGAATCCTTTACAGCAGAATGTCCTTACAAAGAACCCAGAAAGTACCAGAGTTAAAATCAGAGTTTTTCCAGAAAAAGCTGGTTGCTTACCTGTAACTGATGTTCTTCGAGTGGCCATCTGTGCATTCACACATATGGGTGCTGCGTCTGCACAGTGCCTAGACCGGAAGATTAGAAAGCTAATGGTTTTTGGCGGGAAAACTCTGCTCCCCTCCCCCTGCATAGCTTAAATAGAGCGGAGTGTCCGCCATTTTACTCAGTCTTGAAGACCGAACGTTCGCCCCATTGAGGCTGAAGATGATATCACAGTAATCATCATTAGTAACCTAATATTTAAGCATGGTACCGATGAAGAACATTTCCACTCACCGACACCGAGTGGAGCCGGCAGGTGGGTTGTGTGAATGCAAATGGCCACTCGAAGAACATCAGTTACGGGTAAGCAACCTGCTTTTCTTCGTCGTGGCCTCTGTGCATCACACATATGGGTGATTAGCAAGCTTACCAGACTCGGAGGAGGGAGGTGTTGTCAACGAAGAATAACCGAGAGAACTGCTCTATCAAAGGAGCAATCTTGTCTGGCACGTACATCAAGCCGATAATGCTTGGCGAAAGTGCATGGAACAGCCCAGATTGCGGCTCTGCAGATATCCTGGATTGGAACCCCCGCTGCAAAGGCCGATGAAGCTGCTACTGCTCGCGTAGAATGACCCCTTGGGAATGCAGGTAAGTCCATCTTTGCTGATATGCCAAAACGATAGTCTGGACGATCCATTTAGACAGTCTTGGAGATGTGACTGGAGAACCCTTATTATGATCAGAATATTTAACGAAGAGTCTGTTAGAAGTCCTGAAGGGTTCTGTGCAAGATCTGTAAAAGGCCGAGCAGCGTCAAACATCGAGAGTGTGAAGAGATCGTTGAATCGGATTCGATGGCGATGGAAAGAATGTAGGCAAGACAATCTCCTGATTCATATGAAACGGTGTAGCCACCTTGGGTAAGAACGTTGAATCCATTCAAAGAACGACCTTTTCTTTGTGAAAATTCAAATACGGTGGATCTATCCGAAGAGCAGAAAGTTCACTAGTCCTTCGTGCTGATGTGACAGCTACAAGGAAGGCAGTTTTCCAAGATAATAGGTGTAAATCAACAGTCGCCAAGGGTTCAAATAGGGGCCTTGTAAGCGCTTGGAGTACTACGGAAAGACTCCATGTTGACATGACAGGACGAATGGACAGACGAAGGTTCTGTAGTCCCTTAATAAAATGCCGAACCATAGGTTGGGAAAAAACAGATGAGCCCTGTACATTGCCACGGTAATGTGAAATAGCAGCAGCATAAACCTTTATAGATGACGGTTTAAGGCCCGAACGGTGCAACTCGAAGAGAAATTGTAAAATGTTCTCAATAGAGGCCAATCCCGGAGAAAATGAATGGCACTCGGCAAGATGAGAATCTTCTCCATTTCGCCGCATCAGATTGACATGTTGACGGCCTTAGAGCAGATTCAAGAATCGCTTGGATATCCGGATCCTAGGCTGTCGGTCCCGAAGTGACTGCTGGCGGGTCCGAGGAAGGGCTCGGTTGCACAGTCTGTTGAGCTGGGTGTTCCAGCGCTCAAGATGTCATCAGAACTGATTCAGTAGTGAGACTTATCGAATGCCCCAGGCTGTCAGTTTCAAAGAAGTCAAGTCTGGGTGCTGAATCGCTCCGTTGTGTTGTGTTAACAGATGAGGAATTGTTGAGAGCCGAAGAAATACACCTCTGGACAGCTGAAGGAGAGTGGTGTACCGGGCTGCCTCGGCCACCATGGAGTTATTAATATCCCTGTAGCATTGTCTTGAACTATCTTCGATACAACCCTCATCAAAAGCGGAATTAGAGGGAAAGCATAGAAAGTCAAGTTGTTCCAAGGGATCATAAGGGCATCTCCTGTCGATCCCAGTCCAATACCCGCTCTCGAACAAAACAGTTTGCATACCCTGTTCTCTCGGGTAGTAAACAAGTCCATGTCCGGGTATCCCCATAGATGGAAAAGCTGCTCACAAAGCGGTTCGTCCAACTCCCACTCGTGGGTCATGGACATTTGTCTGCTCAGCGTATCTGCTTCTACATTGTCAGTCTCCGCAAGGTGAACCGCCAGTAGCATTATGTCCCTTGGGAAACACCAATCCCAAATTTCCATCGATAGCCAAGCCAGAGCAGGTGACTTTGTCCCACCCTGCTTGTTGATGTAAAAAACAGCGGCAATGTTGTCTGATGCAATTTGGACAACTTGACGTTGGAGGACAGTGTCGAAAGATTTGAGAGCGCTGAAAATTGCCAAAAGTCCAAGGAAGTTGATATGCTTCTTCGCTTCCTGTTGGCTCCAAGCCTCTTGGACCCGAAGGCCTGCACATGCCGCACCCCATCTGATGAGAGATGCATCGGTGTACAAGGTTACTGTCGGTTGAGGTGGTCAGAACGGGACACTGATAGACAGATTGTCTGGAACAGTCCACCATGTCATGGTATGCAGGATTGACAGCGGAATCCGGATTAACTTGCTGGGTGGGTCCCTCTGTGGATGAAATGACTTGTTGAAAAACAACTGCAGGGGCCGAAGTCGGAGTCTGGCGTACAGGACGATGGCAACTGCAGCAGCCACATGTCCCAAAAGTCTCTGGATGGTGACAGACTTTATTGTCCTGTCGTGTCAAATCCGATGGATACGCATATAAAGAGTGTCTCGGCAGTTTGGAGGAAGAAATGCCCTCTCTAGAGTAGAGTCGATACGTGCTCCGATGAAATCGATGACCTGCGTAGGAATAAGGGACAATTTCTCATGGTTAAAGCAAAGTCCAAGATCGTCAAGCAAAGCACAAGTTTCGTGTACAGCCGACAGAAAACTATGTCTAGTCTGGGACACAATTAGCCAGTCATCCAAGTACAGGTATATTTGTATACCCTGAAGCCGCAGGTATGCACACACTGGAGCCATACACTTTGTGAAGACTCTCGGAGCGGTAGTGAGGCCAAATGGCAGGACATTGAATTTGAATATATTGGATCCGCCAGTGAAACGTAGAAAGCATCTGTGAGAAGGATGAATTGAGATATGGAAATATGCATCCTTGAAGTCCAGTGAGGCGAACCAGTCCTCTCTCCTCAGCAGCGGAAGGATATTTTGTAAGGTGGTCATCTGAAACTTTTTAGGTTTGATGTACCTATTAACGTCTTGCAAGTCCAGGATAGGACGAAGACCACTGTCCCGTTTAGGAACCGTAAAATATCTGGAATAGAATCCGTGCAACCCTTCAGAGTGAGAGAGTTGTCGAATCGCTCCTTTACGAAGTAGCTGATAGACTTCGTCCCATAGTACCGAAGAGCAGGGTGTAAATCAGATCGGGCTTGATGGAGGAACGATGTCAAATTCTATCCTATATCTGAGTTGAATGATGGACAACACCCACCTATCAGATGTAATGGACTCCCAAAAGGGAGAGGGGAAGGTGGGGAGTGGAGAGACGGAATGGTCCGCCCGGACCGTCAACATTGACACTTCTCAGTATTGAAACGCCGACGGCCCTGCGAGAAGAGTTGTTGAGGCTGTTGCCTTCTACGTCGTTGCCTCTGCTGATATTGCTGCCGAGGTTGGTACTGTTGATGGCCGGAGGGTCGGGACCATGACCACTTACGTTTCTGCTGTGGAAGATCCATGCAACGCGCTGTCATGCGTGATTCGTGGATCGACTTGAGCTTATGGTCGGTCTTTGTATGAAACAGTCCAGTACCATCAAACGGGATCTCTTCTATCCTTCTCTTCATTTCCTCAGGGAAATTACAATTTCTCAGCCACACATGCCGCCGAAGAGAAACGGCACTGATCAGGGCCCTAGAATCAGTGTCCACATGATGCCTTGCAGTGGAAAGTTGTTGAATGGCCACTTGCATTTACCACTTGCTCCTGGCACTCTGGCCAGTTCTGCTTGGTGGTCCGGAAGCGAAGAAGCAACGTTCTTCAGCTTTTGCATTATGAAGTACTGGTAACGCACTAGCGTCGCTTCATAATTCGATATGCGGAGGCTGAGTCCAGAGGCCGCATAGACCCGGCGCGCAAGCATGTCAATCTTTCTCCCTTCCTTATCGCGAGGGGCTGTGTGACCCCTCAACTCCCTGCCCTGGGAGGACTCAACCACCACCGAGTTCAGATTTGGGTGACAAAGTGGGAAGGGTATGTCTTCCTCCCGAACCCGGTACATGGCTTTGTATCGATGAGATGTAGCCTGTGGTTGAGCCGGTTGGTTCCAGGGATGGACCATTGCTTGGTGGAGCGTGGTAATGAGCGGCAGGGCTATGGCTGAAGACTGCTCGCCCCAGATGATGTCGTAAAATCTATTAGTGCTGGGACTGGGGCGATGGTGGGCCTCGATCTCCAGAGACCAAACCAGGTGAGAGATGAGCTCCGCGAAGGTCACATGGGGCTCATCCGGGGACCCAGGGCCCTGGGAAGTAATGGCCACATCGGAAGATGTTGAGTTCACCTCCGACTTATCCTAGTCTTCCTGATAGCAGTAATGTTCGCTGGAAGAAGAGGACTCCGGAGATGTTGGGCGCCTCCTCTCTGCACACCCCGACGTGGACAGTGCCTCCCTCAGGACCGGTGGTGACTGACGGTCCCGTGGGTAGTAGCCAAACGAGTGGTATTCACCCCAACCTGTGAAACCACCGTATCCAGGCATTGGCCAGTCATTGGCTTGACAGTCAGCGGAACGGCTTCGACGTCTAGGTGGCGATGGAGAGTCCGTAGGTAGCACAGCTGTAGGCATCGGGGTTGGAGAATGCTCCCTCAGAGGGGAGTCTCTGATTTCTCCATCTGAGATAGACTCCCTAAGCGGCGCCTCCAGTTGTCGAGGAGACGCGCTCTCAGGCCAAACACCGACGGAGTCACCTGGATTGCTGACTGCAGGGCCGGTCCCGAGGGAGTCGGTACTGTAGCGGCAGTTGGTATCGAGAATTCCGATGAACCCAAACCCCGGTGTTTGGGGTGGTTGGGGTTTTTGCCCTTACGAGCCTGTTTGTCCACCTTGTCCTTCCTCGGCTTTTTGTGACCGGAGGATTTATCAGATCCAGTATGCTTACGCTTCTCCTGTTGCTTGGTCGGGGGAGAAGGTAGCTGTTGGGCCTCCACTGAAGTGGCACCTTCATCCTAAGGATGCTGTGGAAGTGCAGCAGAGGCCAAGGCAGCGCACTTAGAGGGCACGACCAAGGCAGAGGCGGAGCACTGAGGAGGCGCAGTTGAAGAGGAGCCAGGCTTTAAGACCAACTGGTCTGATTGCATCAAGGCCTGGTCGCAGAGTATCTTGTGGAGACGGTTCTCCCTATTTTTTCTGGCCTGCTTGGTGAAAGCCAAGCAATGGCCGCACTTATCGGTTCTATGCCACTCGCTGAGGCAGAGAAGGCATAGATCGTGTGGGTCTGCTGGGGACATCTTGGAGCCGCACTGGATACATTTGCGAAATGCCACTCACTGCGCCATTGCGAAAAGGAAGAAAAGAGGATAGGGCAAAGGGTAAAGTTATAATATTTTTGGGTTTTGTTTTGTTTTTTTTAGAAAGAAAAAAAGATTTAAAATGGGTAAGAGAAAAAACTTGGAATATAACAAGATATAGAGTTTACAAGAACTGTAGAACGAACAACGAGCACGAGGCAGAATCTAAGCGAGAGACGAACAGGCACAAGGCACAGCGAACGGCGGTCACAAAGACTGAGTAAAATGGCGGACACTCCACTCTATTTATACTATGCAGGGGGAGGGGAGCGGAGTTTTCCCGCCAAAAACCGTTAGCTTTCTAATCTTCCAGCCTAGGCACTGAGCAGAAGCCACATCTGTGATGCACAGAGGCCACGTCGAGGAACTGTAATATGCTAAAGAAATATCGCAAAATGGCAATTTAATAGTTAACTGTGGAGGTTCCCCAAGAGAGAGAGAGAGAGAGAGAGAGAGAGAGAGAGAGAGAGAGAGAGAGAGAGAGAGAGAGAGGAGGTAGGTGAGAAGTGAGGCTGCCTCCTTCACTTTCTCAAGAAAGGGAAAGGATGAGGAATTGTGGCTGGAACTGAAAAGCTAGCGGGTAAGAAGAATAAGAGATATGAAGCCAGAGAAAAATAGTTTTCCTAACTTCAACTCTGTCTGGACTCAGAGGGAGGGTGTGGGAGATCCACAGCATTAGGATAAACCAAAAAAAAAAAAAAAAAAGCAAAAAAGAAAAAGCCAATGGACTTGTGAGGGGACAATTAAACTGGTGGCAGAGTAGGGCCTGCTATGAATATTATGGTTTCATAAAACTTACTGCCCATGGTGCATGCAAAACCTCTGTAATACCAGTAAGAGCTGGTATGCCGTATTTAAAGAACAGGAGGCCTTTTTATATTCCCACAAGCAGGGACACTGGCATGTGCCCTTCATACTTTACCGATGTAGTGCCAGTCTCCTTGGGTCTCTGAATTTTAAATAAAATCAAATTAAAGTCTAATGGTTCTTTTCCAACACAACAATTTGAATTCTGCTTCTAGTTAAACCCAAAATAAATCTTGTGACAGACACTCTGGCTGCAAGACTTTGTTTTTGGCATTAGTCAGACCATAGCACAGGGACAAGAGAAAAGACATTGCAACAATAGTTAGTTAAGATCAGATGCAGTGGTGTCTAGACACTATGAAATGTTGATTGTCAAAGTCCTCTACCAATACATGATCTTCTATACAAATGAAAGGGAATTTTGAGGACCTAAGAATTTTGTTAGGGAAGGAGTTTGTTTCTGTTTCTGCTGTGTAAGTTTTACTTGCTGGCACACTTACAAGCTGCAAGTTGACATTTTTCTATGTATAGCTTCTAAATCTGAAAATCCTGCATCTGCCTCTCCTCTCAGTAGAGGGGAGGGATATCTGATTTTAGCTTTCATTTTGCAGTCAGTTTCATGTTTTGCTTCTCAGCTTGCATGATTAAAGACATGTCCACATTAATCAAAGCTCTTGAAATCATTTCAATGTACTAGTTACTGGCATAGCCAAATGAAACAGGGAAGTGTTGCTGCAGTGAAGTCAGCAAAATTAAATAAAGAGAATGATGAATTGGTTGCCTTGCAGATAACTCAAGTCCAAGTTAGGTGTGAGAGCACATAGACCCATTTGCAAGCCTTCCCATTTACCAAGACCATGGCTTAAAGCTGTTTTGGCGCAAATATGACGTTACAGTGTGTGGCAACCAGAGATCAGGACTCCTTAGTGGTGACACCCAAATGCTCTTTGTTAGCTCTGGAATGCTCTTTCTGCAGAGGCCTGTCTAGCGACTGCTTTGCCATTATTTTGTTGCCAGGTGAAAAGCTTCTCTGTGCTGTGTGAAGACCTCTAAACTCCCTCAAATGGGAGATGTATCTGACAATGGTGGTGTGTTGTCTTTCATTGCTATTTTCATTCTTTAAGTGCAGTGTTGGTATATCTCATCACTGTATTGTGAGCTATGCATTTCAAATAAGTCAATAATAACTAGTTCAGCTGCTTTTCTGTGTCCAGTATTCCTTGCCATTACCATGTCAGAAAGAAGGATGTAGATTAGTCACATATTTGCCGAGGCTTCGGCGAATGGGGCGGCCTAGCAATTTTCTAAATAAATAAAAATAAATAAATATTAGATTAGTCACCCTATGTGTGTTCCATGTAGGCTGTACTATGATACTTACAAAAAATTCAATCTACATATTTGTATGATCTTGGAGAAGAGTTTTCTCTTGCATGAGTATAGGTCTCAGAATTGAAAATCAAAGCAAAAGAGAAAAAGAAAACATTCATCTAGTTCAGCTATCAGTTAAGGACCATGAAGCCAAAACTCTGCATTACATTTAACAAATATGAATAATGTATTAAATGTGATTGTCCCATGTTTGAATGCATGCACCGGGTTAATTATAGCATGAAACACAATCAGTGTGTGTTTCAAACACAGGCTATGTACATTTAATTAAACCCAGAATTATTCTCTGGTGACAGAAGTAACTGTTCTCTGAGTGGCTTTTACATATATGGAAACATTTTCCCTTTTAAGATCTACAAAGTATGCATTATAACAATCATGGAAATGTGTATAAAAACATTGGATTTCTGTGGAATTTTAACAAGAGTTTTGTGGTAGGCATAGTACTAAGTATGGCAGTAATTTTAAGGCTCTTAAAACTTGTTCCACAAAATGAACCTAAGAAGTTCTGTCCTTATTATCAGTATTCTATTGATTAATGCAAAAATTCCAATGACAACCTTCTTCTAGGATTTGACTTTTTTTCAATAAATACAGTTTGAAATTGATCGCTAATTTTTCTCATAGCTATGAGCAGTTACCATTAAAGCAACAGATCTGTTGCTGATGGAAACACCTGTCATATTCCGTTTCTGAGCCAACAGAAAAACCTCTTCACAATCAATAATAGGTATCTTATTTAGGCATGCTGTATTTGAAATTTGAATCAAAGCTGTGCTAATATAGTGATGAAAACTAAAATATTAATCTAGCATTCTTTTAAATTTCATGCTTTTGGTATTAATATTCACATTTTTATACAATAAAACTGGCATTTTTAGCTCAGATCCAGATTTATATCAGCCCCTTTACAGGAAATGACTTTTTATCTTGTAACATGGAATATTGGCTTGTGTCATTACAATATAATGACTACACTCTCTGCAATTAATTACTGTCCTAATTGATTGCTAGTGCAGGTTGCTAAGAGAAGGGATGAGCTTGGAAGCAGAGCCTTTTTTTGTGTGTGGGAAAACTCTCAGGTATGACTCTTGACATCTCCAGATAAGACCTGGAAATACCCTTATCTGAAACCTTGAAGAGCTACTGCCAAGCTCTGCAGACATTACTGAACTAGGTGGTTTATGAGAGGTGGGAGAATAACTCCTGGCAGTGTAGGTATAGATTGAACACCAACACAGAAAGATAGGCTGCCACTACCCCTTCCACCCAGCTCAGCATGAGTCAGAGGACTCAGCCCTTAAAAGACATCCTTAAGGCCTATGAAACAGGGCACCCTTAAGCCTGAAACGTTAAGGCTGGTATCTTAGCAATAACAAGGAGGAAAAATTTGGACCTATTACCAATACCAAGTAGGAATGAAACACACATTTAATTATGATAGGTTAAGCTTACTTACAAAAAGAAAAACAAGAAAAGGGACAGCATGCAAAAGAAGTAGAGCAAGGTTTGGAACAATACTTAGAAGACACAACAAAGCTGACTTAAGACTGTTTATATGGCCCAACAGCATGGATCTTTAATAGAACAGGACCTGATAAGGAAGCTGGAGATCCAAAGCAGACAGTTGGAAACACAAAATGAAACCAGGAGAAAATCATGGTGTCTTCTTGCCACCCTTGCTTTTATACCCTGATGTCTTTTGCAGTTCCAGTCGTGAACTAGCTGAAAACATTCTGCCCAGTCTTTCCGTGTGCAGAAAGTTCTTACAAACCCACAGCTGATTCTATTCATCCTAAGTAGTGAAAGATTTATTGTAAGCAGGGACAGTGTGCAATAACATTCACAAGTGTCTATCAAAGATACAGGTCAAGCCTTATAGAATGGGAATCTACAGGTTACTAATACACTGATGCAGGTGGCACAGTAGTTTAAACTGCTGTGCTGGTGGGCTGCTAGACTGACAGGTCGCCAGTTCGAATGTGCACAATGGGGTGAGTTCCCGTTGCTCTGTCCCAGCTCCTGCCAACCTTGCAGTTTGAAAGCAAGCAAATACAAGTAGATAAAAAGGTACCACTTTGGTGGGAAGGTAACAGCATTCCGTGCACGTCGGTGTTTAGTCATGCCGGCCACATGACCACGGAGACTGTCTGCGGACAAACGCTGGCTCCCCTGGCTAGGAAACAGAGATGAGCACCACCCCCTAGAGTCAGACATGACTGGACTTAACGTCAAGGGGAAACCTTTACCTTTAATACACAGAAAGATAAATTTCTTGACATGGACTAATGGTTAGACTCAGCGTAAAATTACATTGTATCATCTTTGTAATTTGTCATCTCCAGGTTTGGAAGGATTGTATACACAAGCCTAATGTTCTCAGTGGTCTTCCATTTCTAAATGGGCCTATCTTCTTACCACAGCCGCTTCACTTGCTTTTTTACACTGAGTTCCATGTGGACCACTCCAGTGCATTGTTGCAATTGTCATCAGGGATTTCAAACATTCTCCAAATACAGCTGGGAGATAGGAATATACCATTTTAAGTTATGAGAAATTAAATATGGTCCTCATAGAATGGAAAAACCTGCCTTGATTTCTAAGAAGCAAGACACCATGTCTTTAACTCATGGTCCTCACCACTGGCAGTGAAAAGGTAAAAGCCAGACATGTCCTAGTAAATATCCCAAGCCAGGGACTCATGCTCTCACATGAATAATATTTTGAACTGGCAGCTAGTGCAGCCTTTTCAACATAGGCATTATGTGCTTGTGGCAAGGAACTCCATTCAGCAGTACTGCTACGTCATCCACACTAGCTGAATCTGCTGAACTAGTCTCAAGGACAGCTCCACATAGAAAGCAGCATAGTAGCCAATTCTTGAGGTTACCAATGGAAAGATAACCAGTGAGAGCCAGTGTGGTGTAGTGGTTAAGAGTGTGGGACAGAGACTCTGGGTTCTAATCCCCATTCAGCCATGCAGCCAACTGGATGACTTTGGGCCAGTCAGAGACTCTCAGTCCAACCTACCTCACAGGGTTGTTGTTGTGGCAGTAAGACTGAGAACAAGGAAATGATGTAAGCTGCAAGATGTAAATGTAAGATGTAAATGAGTTCTTTAAAAAAGGGGAAAAGGAAATAAAGCATAAATGAATACATGAATAAATAAAGGTCACAGTGGACAAACTACCCCTGACTGTTGGCACAGTTGACATACCAGACAAAGATGAAAAGGAGCCTTTATACCATGGAAGTCACTTGGGCCCCCAGAGTCAATGAAGAATCTTGGATCAACCCCGAACTATTTACTCATTCTTTCAGGAGGAATGCAACCCCATCCAGAATGGATGTGCCTTCTAATTCCTAGACCCAGGAACCACTTATCCACAGTGCCTGCAACTTATCAGGATTCAGCTTACTGAACCAGCTTATCCAAACTACCAGTGTCTATGCACTTAGCATACAAGGGGCATTCCTGATTCAGATGTAGCAGAGAAAAAGAACTCCTCTCAAAACTCCCTGCAACTGCTCTTAATGGCTTCGCATTCGTATTCACACATCACTTCTCTTTGTATCACAGTTGCAGGAGGATAAGATATAGCCCTGCAATGCTGTTCTCTGGACCTTATCCTGTAAAAGGAGTGGAACCACTATAAAACAATGCTCCCTCTTTTCAATCAACAGAGCTGGCGCAGCAGAGTGCCATGGTTAATGGTATCAAGAGCAGCTGAAAAACTGATTACATCTAATACAGTCACCAGGTCTTCCTCAATGAAGTAGATCATGCTGCTCATCAGTCTAGTAAGTTCCAGTGGTTACTAAATTCTGTATTAATTTTAGGTGGATTTAGTCCCAATGGTAAAGCTGGAGCAATTGGACACCCACAGAATTTTATTTCTCAAGTGGTTTCCTCAGCTTTCAAGATAAAGAGCGACAAGAACTCTCTAGCAGGATGTCATACATAGGACAAGGTATATTGCTTATGTCCTTGAAAACAACCTGAGCAGAGCTTCAGATATGTTGCCTATATTCAAAGCAAGGCAACAAATCATAATAAATAGGCAGAAGGGTACTTCAAATGTTTAAAAACGTCTATTTGGAAAGCTGTTCCATGCAGAGAAGAGCATGGAAGCTGCTGTCAATTGTAATTTAAGTGAATATTTGCACATGCATCTGCTTTGTGACAACTCCATGGATCTTGTCCTTGAGACATTGGCGATCCACCCTTGTATTGATACAGTGATAGAATGTGAATTAACATTGGAGAATAGGTTTACACCAGTTTTTATGTGGTCAGCTGGATCTATCTAAAACTTTTTCCCTACTTAATTCCAAGCGGTTTTTCACACCTTATCCTGGATCTTGGTCTTGTTGTTACATTATTAATATATCTAGTACATTTCCTGTAAAGCATACAGGAAATTGGCTTTATTCAGTATCGATTATTTATTTATTGGAATAAAATACAGGATGCATGATAGAAGTCTGTGTCAGAAAAACTATTGAGTTCTACAGGAAATTGCCAAAACCGAAAATAAAGTTGGACTCTTGACAGATAATTAGAATGGATTTAGACTAAAATCACTCCTGCTTCCCAAAGCAAACAGACAGTTGCCAGAAATGCAACTTTAATTGCTGGAACTGCAAAATAAACAGTATATGGACTCACTAACAACAGTCTTGCCATGCACAATTGATATAGTTCTCATTGTGCACTGTTACTGTGAGTGATGTTTGGATGAAAACACGGCCTTGTGCAGATCAGTTATCCACATGAAGACACATAACTGGGAATGTAAGCATAATATAAAATGTAGATTTGTAAAATCTCAGATCCAATTAATACATCCTAATTTCCCTTACCAGTTACAATTAAGTCAATTACCAGAAGAAACAGGTCCTGCTTTTTGCGGAAAGATCACAAATTGGACATAGAATTAAACAGTATGCTTGGATTTGTTGGTTTTCAGATTCTGTATTATTCCCCAATTACTTTGTAGGACCACACAAAATTAAAATGATTATAACTAATATAAAGAAATGTGCTCCATGATGTTTATGCTTTTGTTATGATCCAGCCATATAGAAATGCAAGTAAATAAACAAGCATAAGCTATTAATTAAGCCTACTGACAGAATCTCAGATAAAAATAATGTATTGTTCAAGTTAAAGAATGGGAAGCTATGCTGAATATAGTAGTAAATCATGGTGGGAATAATATATATTTTAACTATTCTAGCCCAAGTCCCTTTACTAAATTAACAGTATGCATTTTGTTTTGTTATGATATGGGAAAGAAATTTTCCCTCATGCTATACAAAAAGAATTTCCACACCTAATTATTTGCTTTTTGATAAAATATGAGGATCTGTCCAGACTCACTAGCCTTATTTGTCATAAACAAGGGGAAATCATAGTTTAGTGTTATAAGAATGAGCTTCAGCAAACATCAGTTTTGCACACTCTCACTATGGCAAAGCCACAAGGAAGAATCTTGAGGCAGCTGTGTGATTTCCAAAAATTTGTTTATTGTGAAGATAAAAACAGAATGTGCCTATAATGGGTAAAAAGGCTCACAGAATGGCTGTCAGCTGGTAGTATCTTCCAGCTACTGTGGGTAGATTTTCTGAAGGAAGTCAGGCACCCAAAAAGGAACAATGATTTTTTTAAAAAAGTGGGGGGAGGGGGACCATCTGAAAAGAAAGGAACTCTGTCAATTAGCAGACAGAGCTCAATTTGCAGGCCATTAGACACGGAGAACATTCCAAACAATGCCAACACTGTAGTGATGAAAAGGAACTAAGAGGGAGGTGACAGCTGCACCCTGAAGTGTGCACAGAGAGCATGGGTGTGAATCTTGTCTAAAACCCTGCTCAGCTCTAGAATGTAGTATTTACAAGATATGAAGGGTTCTCCACTAAACAGGGATGGTCCTCTTAGTGCAATTTTATGCATGCATTTGGAATATGTCAGGGTGAAGCCCACCCTTCACCTCCATTCCTCTGAATGTCTGAAAGGGGCTTTGGTCTCTCTCACAATTACTGGATAGAAATTTTATGATGCAAAAAGGGGGGGGGTTTAGAAATGTTTTTATTTAAAATCATCATAGCTCTTGCTGTCAAGAGCATTGATGTCTCTTGTTATTGAGACAAAATTAATCCCCAGCATGTCAGGTTTTGCTGAGGAGAGCTCACTGGTTTTTGAAAAACAAATGTACATAAAATCATAGTACCACTATATTATTTGTGCATTATTCCAGAATGTAGGTTTAGTGGTCATTTGGACTTATTCTGTAAAACAGTGCAAGCTGCTCTCTAGAGGCTGTATCTTTAAAACATCCTTTACAAGTGGATGATGAAAGTTGGCAGGCTACATAGCAGAGAAACTATATGGCAGTTTCTATATTAGAAACAAAGGAATGCAGACCACTTCTCTTGGCAGCAAAAGGGATCTATTGGGACTGTTTCAGTAAGATTAATTCTTGCTGCTTTTTGGTTGATATTGGGCTAATTGGGAAAGGCAGTGGTAGGTGTTCTCAGAAATAAAAGCATTATTGCATAAACCAGGATGATAATCCTAGACTACTTGTTGAGGCTGAAACATTTTATTTCAGCCATGAATAATTACATCAGGTACTTTCAAATACTAAAGGTGTTTACAGCATGACAGTATAAAATATACAATGGGAGGGTTAAAGCATAGTGCTAAACCATGGTTTAGCTCTACATGCACAAATATAATGGGGAATGAGTCAAGTATTCAGCTTGTGTGCTCCTCCCTCCCCTTTCCTTCTCCTACTCAACCAGAAAGAATCAACCAGGATTCAGTTTCACGTTGCCCAGCACTTGCCTCGTTTTGGACAAATCAGGAATCATGGTTTAAAATGAACTCTACAGTCAGTAAAGAAATCAGATAGAAAGGCCATACACAGACTGTTTTTGTGACTCAGTGACTATGGCCTTGGCCAGACTATGGGCCCAAAGGCCTCTGGGTAGCCTATCTTAGCAATAGCTTTGGGGCTGCTGAAAGCAGGTCCTATTTAGGCTCTCTGTGTTTAAAGCTGTAGATCAATTAATCAGTGAAAGATTTACATGTCTAAGGCTGCAGATCTGTTAGAAACTAAATTAAGACACCTGGACACTTGCAAAGTAACACCTAGCATAAACACAAGTGTTAAGGGGTTAGGGTTCCCTTTTTCCTGATAATTGAGACTCTCCAGGAAAAAGACCAAGGGCATTTTTGCAACATATGTGCACATGTGTGTGCATGTGGGTATTTTTATCTTGTTTTTGTAAACCACCTGTTATAACCTACTTCTGGGCAGTAGATAGAGCTCTTAAATAAACTAATATATATTATTTTATTAAACAATAAGCACTTCAGGAGAACTTTTATCATGCCCCCTTCTTCTGCCCCTAATATTTCCAGCCAAGCTTTACCAAATAAATGCTTGACTAGATTGGAAAATGCATTTCAGAAGTCTGGACTGTTTTTCATAAATTGATGCCTGGATCAAATATGTTTCATGCAGATTAACTATCAGTCAACATTCCATCAACTCTGTTTTTATGAAGAAAGGCACAGAAGTTTTCAACAGTTTATTTTAACCCCTTGCCCCCAACAACCTATGAAATATGACATTCTAGTTTAAGTAATGCCAGAATCCATCCATAACATTCATGTTACCCAAGAAAGACAAACGACCATATGGAAAAAAGATTCTTAGAGAAAGAATGTTGATATCGAATCTAGCATGTTGATTCTGAAACAATAGAAGGAAATATAATATGTATATCAGTGCTATAGCCAAACTCACAATTTTATTAGAAAATTGTACAAGTACCAAATGACTATGATTGTTATTTATACCAGTCAAAAGAGATGAGAATCTTCATAATGTCCAAAAAATAGAGAAGCAGTATTATACAGTTACTGCACTTGAGGGTATTCATGTTTCTTATAGTATTACCCTTTCTGGGTCTGGTGGACATCTGATTCTGTACTGTCTTTTCAATCTAAGAGAAAGTCTCCAAGGTTTCATACCAGCCTTATTACCTGAGATCCTTCAAATGGAAGAACTAGGGATTGACTCTACAGTGTTTAGTCTGCAAGGTATGCTCTGCTTCTAAGCTATGGTCTCTCTCTTGGCAGTGTACAACCATATAACTGTTTCTGATGTTACCATTCAGGTATACATAGTAAAGCAGATTCATACATTCTTCTGTCTGGAAATTACACATATTAGAAATTAGTCATAGGTGTGATAGCCATAATGCAATGGTATGTCATGTTAGGAGGTGTTAATTAGCTATACAAATTCATGTCCCTTATTGGGTTTTCACCACCAATATAGCATACACTCCAATGTGCTGCAAAGTCCTTACAAGACAGCAGAATAACTGGGATTCTTAGGGTATGATCCTTATTTAAAGAGTGCTAAAACCAGTTTAAAGTGGTTTGTAGAGTTTTACTTAAAGATCTAACACAAGATGTGCCAACTTCATAGTTGCCAGCCATTCAGAAATTCCAGAGCCAAGTACTTCATATTCTGCACACTTGCAGTGATTCATTTAAGGAGAAAATATTTAGTGTTCAATTTGTCTTGGTTTAAGTTTTACAGTGTATCCTGAAATACAATTTTAAAGATTTCCTTACTATCTATTTATTTTTAAAAGTTCAAAAAATTATTGACAATTCAATGAATATGAATAATATCAACCATAAGATTTTAATAATAGACACAAAACTAAAGGTAACAATCATTTTCACTGTCGGGGGTTATGATGGACCCTGGAGATAGCAAGCTTCTACTTCATTGCATGGCACCTTACTATATATTTGAGCTTACACAGATGTGTGCAGGCGCAACCATGCATTTAGTATTTCACTTCAAAATTTATCTTGTGGCGATCCTGCAAGTAAAGATAAATACTGATAAGTGAACAAATGCTTACAGCTCATTCTAGCAATCTGTGTTAAAGAGGTGTACTTTTTGCTTCATCTTCAGCACATCCACATACTCTCATCTTTCTCTATTAACATGAATTCAAAGTAATTTTAACAGAAAATCATATACACTGTCAACCCAAATGTTAAGTTCTAATAAGCTCAATAGGACTTAATCCCAAACAAGTGTAAGTCCAATTGCAGCCCTACAGTACAATCCTATGCATGCCTACTTAGAAAGAAGTTCTACTGTGTTCAGTAAGACGTATTCTCATGTAAGTGACCTACAATTCTAGTCCCTTCCCATCTCTTTGGTTAATTAAGTTCTATAGTCTTTAGCTGGATAGCTCCCTTGAAATATTTCTTTACTGCGGCGAGGACTGCATTTGCTCAACACTGGAAAAGTGAAGAACTACCTACCAACGAACTGATTTTAAAAAAGATCTTGGACTGTGCAGAAATGGATAGATTGACTTTATCACTGAAGGAGAAAGAAGATACTGACTTCTATCAAACTTGGGACTCTTTATTATTGGCTAGAAAAATGGGACTTTGTATAGATTTAAATATGTTTTTATCATAAATAAGAAAAGATGTGGGGGCTGGCTCAGCAGGCCCAATGTTTTTGATGATTGATGTTGTTTTTAGGGTTTTTTTTTAAGAATTATAATTTTAAATAAAACTTATTATAAAAAAAGAAATATTTCTTTAAAAGCAGACTGGATGGCAACATTAGACTTTACAGTTCTCTAGCTTTCCCATCAGTATTTGTTCGCATTACATGCTGTCAAGTCATTTCCGACTTATGCTGACCCTGTAAATGAAAGCACTTCAAAATGCCCTGTCTATGACAGCCCTAGGCATAACAATAGTGCACTAATTTGTACAGGTGCTGGAACCCACGCTCAGCCACAGTGCCACCGTACCCCACTCAATATGGGGATACCGGTGAACTTTCTTGGCAGGGGGGATATTTAAAAATGCTTACAGCCTCAGGGAGATATGCATAAATTGAGCTAGAAAGAGCATTAATTCCTGTTATGGTTACTAGTTGTGTTGTACTGAATAGGTTACTGAAAATTATGCTTTCTCCAATTATTTTCTACTTAAAGTAATCATTGGTCCATGGTTCTGAATGAAACAGGGAAGCCCCTTCTAATGATGATGGTTCCTTTGCCCTCATCTCTAAGGCTAACGGGGCTCATAAACTGTTAATTGGATCTGTTGAATGCATTGGCTAAATGCTCTGAAATTTGGGAGGTGGCAGGCTTGTTTCTTAGAAAATTACTGGATATAATTTTGCCTGAAGATTCTGTTGCGTATCCTGGGACCTATGAGTGCTAGTTCATTTTATTTTATTCAAAAGTTCAGGGTCTGGGCTAGCAAGTTGACCTCTTGTGAGGATTAGCTGGGACTGCACTTCAATGGTTAATATTGCTGTGTTGCTTACTGTCAATAATACATACAAAAAGGCATACATTCTAACAATTAGTTCCTAAAACATGGCATAAAAGCTAGAGTATCTCAAATCTCCATGTCATTATTTAATCAAGCTTATATTTTATTTTTGAAAGTGTGATTATAGCAAAAGATCTTGCTCTTTGCTAACACATTTCTAAAACACATATGGAGTTAGAGTGAGCAGAATAAATGGAAAGCAAATCTTGGTTTTATAGTTCTGAGTGCCTTAAGAACTTTACTATGGCACAGATGTGTTTCACAAATCACCCACAGGTACATTTTAATATGTATAAGCATCTTAGAGGCCTATGTTAAAGATCAAAGACCAGACTAACAGTTTTTAAATCTATCTTAAAAATATGAATGCTGTCTACAGAGTTTGCAGATTCAATAGGGAACAGGGCCCCAATTCTTTTATCTCTTGTACTAAAAAGAAGGGAGATGTGTAGTGATTTGCAGCTTTTCCTGTTACCTTCAGCATGCAACTTACAATGGCTTGAGACTCCTTCCCCAAGTCTGGCAATTTGAGCTCACTTTGCGGAAGTTTTAGACCTGAAAGGGATTTGCAGGATCAGAAACATAAAGGCTTTATGAGAATGGGTGAAGAAACTCCAAGTTGACAAAGTAAAGAAAGTTAAAGAGGGAAGCCAGAAAACAAAAAGTATTTTGAAATGCAACAGCTATAATCAAAACCTAACACTTTAATAGGTAGAAGAAAACTCTGAGAGAGATTGTGGTTGTATTGTTTTCAGGTTTTTTACAGCTGTTTTAAACAGAATGGTAAATCAACAGTTTTCGGTGACTATTGTAAGTAAACAAGGCTTAAATAAAGGATTAAATATATTACTAAATAAGCATTTTAATTTTAGATAATTTTCTGCTTGTAAGTAAATTAAAGACGCTTATGATGTAACATGATGTTTGCAGAGGAGTTGCTATTACTGGATTTCCCCCTGAACTTTTAAGACTAGGAACTGAAGGGATAGTTTAGGTACCCAATTGATTACTTATGCATTTCTACTACAACATCTGTTATCCATACTGTTCCATCATTTCTTATTGCAAGTCCCCTCCCTTTTAAAAGTGGCTTGCTCTGTGGCATGGTGGGCTTCTATTAAGAAACACTCACTGAGGAAGTAATAATTCTTTGAAAGTAAGCCTTTGTTAGGTATAACTGGCTTCTTTTTATACACAGGATGATGAAGATGTGTCTGCAGTTGCAAGATTCTGCATGACATTTTGCACAACACACCAAACTGTAAGACAGACTTTCTTCTCAGGCATTTATGGACACAATAAGCTGTGATAATACTATATTGTAAGACAGATGCCAACAGAACAGGCCAAAACTTGTATGAGTATGATCAAAAGAGCCTGCCACACACTAAAAGGAAAACATGGCTAGTGATGTCACGACTTGGGTGGCATGCCACCTTCACCCTACTCCACCACACTCAGTCTCACATTAGGTAGAATTTAGCATAAACATTTCTGACATATGAGGCCATTTTCTTAATAAAATGGAACTGTTTGTTCTAACCATTTCAAAAGAGGAAATTAACATTTGAGAGGCACACCCATTTCTTACAATTCACAGCACATAGCAACACAGAAAATTGTGGTACATAACACAATAGACCATGTGAAAGCCAGATGATAACACCATAATACTGTACCAAGAGCAGCATTACAATTACAGATTTTAAGTTTGTGCCAGCCGATTGCAGATAGCTCTCATAAGGATTAAAGAGGATTGAAGAAACCTATAAAAAAGCCACAATATTACAGGAGGTCCTGGTTTTCTTGCTATCATCTGATCTGCATAAGGTCCATCATGGCTTCCAAGTGCCTCTAATGTAACCCCTGTGAGTTTTTCCTCTGTCCTTAAAGGTCTGAACAGAGGATTCCTCCTGAGATTTTAAGTGCACAATTCTTTGCCTGAAAATAGTCCTACAACTCTTAGCATTCGCCAGAAAAAGTCCTACAACTCCCAACATGCCCTGTTATTCTTAATGTCCGAACATGCATAAAATTGCACCCCAGATTAGCATCAGGATTAATTTACATGGTGCAGTTGAGGTACAGATTATATGCTATGTTTGCAAAAGATACAATGTCCAAACCAGGGCATTTCCATTTAAAAGATTCTCAGGTAGTGGGGCTGGCAATTGTGAGATGTTCATTCCAATAAAGTACACAATGTCTCATTCTAACAAATGTCAAATCCCTTCTTCAATCACCATTTTGCTCCCTGATTTTTATGGATAGTCTGGGAACTTTGTGAGACCTTGGGGTGTCTCTGTCATCTAGAGTAGATATGCTTCAGTATATTCAGTTCCTATGAAAGCTTATTTTGAAAAGTAGAAGCCATTTAATGACTGCACTGTTTAATGAAGTGTTGGATGATCTCAAATTGTGCTGGACTTATTTTAGGGCTACTGTTAACAATGCATGGGAAAATTCAAGAATCGTGAGGGATTAAAAAATTGGATAGGGTATGAACAGAATGAGAGAAGCAAAAATAGAACTTGTACAGTCACAAAGAAATTCATCTGATAGCTTTTTAACTAAAGTGCAGAGGTTCTATAAAGGAGAGGCAAAAAATTTGGACTTCAAGTCCTAGAAGTCCTTGCTTGTTTGGCCAATTACCAGCAATGCCAAGAGCTGAAGTCCAAAACATCTGGACAGCTACTTTCTGCCCACGCTTGCTATAAAGTATTCCTTAATTTACATGTAGCCTCAGACAAATACTGCTGTAGAAGTCCTGACCCTTAGATCCAGCCAACAGATACTATTAAAGTATTTTATTATTTTCATAAAGCATGTAAAAGCCAACTCTTTTAAACACTAACATGTTACAGACGATGTAACATGTGACTCATGAGTAGGATAGGGTTGACAGAAATTCCACGCATAAAGAACACTTCTTTAGCAACTGCTATTGAATGGATGTATGGTAAATCTGAAATAAGAACTTGTGTTATTCCCTGAAGAGCTAAGGTTTTCAGAAATAAAGGTAATTTCTTGGAATGAAAGAGTAGTCCATAAAATGAACACTTACAACAAAGATCATGTTCCTCAAATAGTGCTACAAAAAGACAGATCACAGAGGTAGCCTGATTGTAAGATGGTGAAAACATCCATGGCATATACAGCATAGAAACCTTGGATCTACAGCCAGAGGAGCAATGGCACTTTGTAAAAATCACATCAGGTGTTTGGTTTAGATAAATGTGGTAAGCACTTACTTCAGAGATAAATATTTAAATATCAAGTACTCTAAGCATAAACAGAAGTCCTGACTTTAAGGCATGAAAGCTCCTACACATGCTTGGTGATTAGATAGCCAAGCAATTTAACAAGTTAGATCATTTAGGTATGTAGGACTTTTCCTTTTGGCGGCTATGACAGGAAAATCTACTAAACTAGCACTGAACTGAAGGCAAGCTAGTTCAGCCAAAAAGCATTCAGAGTAGCTTGGTCTGTGCCTGAGTAACAGTTTGCTTCATCAAACAGCCAAGAGCTTTATAAAGTCAAGCAGCTTTATAGGGACAGGCAGAACCTGACTGGCTCTTTGAAGCACTTGAACTCTGTTGAGCCCGTAGGTGCAATACCATCATTTGGCCATCTGTAGCAGTGCCAGTGAAACACAGAAGCTGTTCTTTTCTCTGCCAAGCTGCCACCAGGGGGAAAGTGTAACACGGTAAGACTCTACTGCTGGCCTCTGTTTTAGAACCACTACTGCCTTACAGAGTTCAAGGACAATGAATTAGAGTGTAAATCACAAGTAGTGTTTTTTTTTTGTAGAGAAAGCATTCTCAGCTGCCTGTAAGACAGCTAAGATCTACTTCTGCATGGAACACAGGTCAGGACTTTTGCAGAAATAACATGGCATTTCTGAATTTAATTTTAAATATCCACAATCCATTGCTGTTAAAGTGTGGGAAGAACTATATTCTGAGTTAGAGGGAGGAGTCAAGTCCAACCATGGAAAGTCACTTGCCTGAAAACTCAGTTCTACCAGAGCTTCTGCTTGATTACAAACTGGGAGGGAGCAAGATGCAGGATGCTGATACAGCTCATCTTCCGCAGCTGAGTAACTTGATCTTGATGGAGTCCCTGTGTTCTTGACCAGGGATATCTTCCACAGGAGCAGGGCAGAAGGAAGAGTTCTCTGCAGCAGAGGGAGTTTCAGTGTTGTTTCCTTTGGTGCCTCATCAACTAAAGAAGGCAGATCAGAGGTGTTTGGGGAGGTAAAACAACCCTGCTGAAAGCCAGGTTTCCCAGTCAGAATTCACTGAATGATAAGGATCTTTAGCAGCTACTCTCCTGCATTTAAGGCAGAGCAACCAGCAGCAGACTTTGCTAGAAAGAACATGCTGGTAACCTGAAAAATTTCTTGCTTTCAGTGGAACTGTGAACTGATTTGTACTTAATTGATGTGCTGAACCAAGGGTTAATTTGGTCTTTTGTTGTGATACTCATAACCTGATTCTTTTCAAGGAACTGCATTGCAATCCGTTAACTGTGGATTGGGGTTGTAAAGGATTGTCATTTATTACCAGCATTACTGCAATAAAAGGTTTTACTAACATTTCTGCCTTGGCTCTGGGAATGAAGTTGTAACAGGGTTTTCTGAATCTCCCAAGAAGTGCTGTCATGGGGATGATGAACCTCCAGTTCACAGGCCTAATGTAGACCCCTGAATTTCCCAATCCAGCCCCAAAATATGTGGGCTTCCTCTGAGGGCTCTGTGCCTTACTCTTACCCTTCCTGATCAGTATCTAAAATAACAAAAGGAATTTCCCTTACTTAGCATGTGATTTCCTCTTCTGATTATGTCCTTGTCCAAGGTTTTCATAAGTGTCAGCCAAGTGCACTTCTCTCCTACTACTCATTTTGTGCACCTCTTATTTCTTGTGAGGAAGTGCTGACTGAGTGCAGTTTGCTCTTTGTTTGCCTTCCCCTCAGCCAAAGCACAGACTGCAAGAGCTATAACAGGACCTTTGTTCTGGGACCAGTTGATATCAGGCAGCCTGACATTATCTGGCCTGTAGGGAGAGTTCTGGAAGGGCAATCATTCTGGTTGCTGGAGAATACAGTTTCCCACTGCGACGTACTCCAGGGTTGCAAGGTCTTGTATTGCAAATACATTTATATAAATTAGAAAACCTTTATTTTTGCGGTGCTAAGATATAAGGGAACTATCTCCACTACCTGTGCTTATTTGTCACTTTCATAAAAGAAGAGTTAGTAGTCCAGATTCTGAATAGCCAGTTTCTGTCTTAAAAGGAATAACTAATCATTCAGTCATTCAAGAAATGATAAAAGTATATCAATGACATACAAGTTGTGGTGGGGGGCTCTACCAAAATACACGAAATATAGTCTGTTCTGCTGTTGGAGTGGCAACTTGAAATGTGTATCATCACTTGCGTGCTTCAGATACCCATGCCTCTGTATCATGGTGACACTGGTGCTATTATTTTCATGGTGTTGGCATCTACCAGGCATTCCTTTCATCCAGTGCTCAAGCAGCAAGAGCTACCCTGAGAGTGGAGTGGAGCTTTTCTGAAAGGGAGGGACAGATGGGAAGTTTCAGTTTGGATTCATCTCCTTACATGGGCAGTTGCTTCTCCCTTAACTTTACTAGAAAGCTATTTAGAGTTTATACTTTTCTCTAACTAGCTAAGTTTCAATAAAGGAATTGAACTTCAAAGGTTTTGCTTTGAGTTTGATAAACAGAAGGAAAGGAGGGAAGGGACTAGCTCGCAACACAAAAATGGTATCCTGAAATGCAGCCTTCAAGAAAAAGAAAGTACAGGTCTCTTTCACTAATCACCTCATATATACATGCATTTTGTTTATTATGAAAATTAATTCTTTAAATGAAATCAGAGAGGCATGACCGTGTATAATAATGTTCTAACACATTGAACTAATGTCTGAAGTTCAGGCCTCAAGCTGTTCAAAACAATGAGCCTCTGCATCTTTGCCCACAGTAACTAAGATAGACAATGACAAACAGCCACTTTCATTAAAGATGCATCTCTGGAGTTAATCAGCTTTCATTGTCAGGCCACTGCAGAATGACACAGTGCTTACTGCTAACATTTTCCTTTTACCTTGGTTAAGTGGCATACTTTCCCCTTTTAAGTAAAACCATCAGGCTACAGGCATCTCTACCCAACCAATTATTTGTTGCTTTTAACTTTGACTAGCTCCTGTTTTTACTCAAGCAAATGAAATTACTGCATGTTACCATGCAGCTGAGGCCCTTACACATAATAATAAAAGAACCATGCAATTCCTTTTTCCATTGCCTGAGGTTCTCAGTATATCAGACTGCAGGGACTTGAGAAGCTATTTTTTTTATCATGTGGGAGTCTACTTAGTTGATTTTGCACAAAGGAGGAAGGATACTCTCTCCAATATAACTAAGGACAGCTTCTAAATTTGCACTTCATGGTTGCAGTCCAGCAAATGAACATGAATGACATATAAATGATATATGTCATATACAAACTTCAATTTAGTAAACTTCATAACCAACATCTTGATCCCTCTACATTTATAGCTACCTCAAATATTTAATTTGCTTAACCCATATTTAATTTGTTTGGTTTGATATGTATAAACACTGGCAGGGGATTGTATGACAGTTTCTGCATGCAGGAAGGTATTTATTTGAGGATCTCACAATGTGGATCCAGCAGTTCCCTCTATAGCACTGAAAACCACCAAACTACTCTACTGCCATTTATACAGTCATCTCCATACTGTGTGCATTAGGGATTCTCCCAGTGTTTTAACAAAAGTTCTTCTGCCATTTTCTTTACAAGAGAATTAGCACATCCTTCACACCAGGGTTTCCTCCCCTGGATGCTTTCCTCTTGGTCTTTGTATAGGGTCTATTATAAAACACAAGGCAGCACTGTAGTATAGAGCAGAATTGCAAAACTACTGTACATTTTCATAGTGAATAATGGTGCCATCTAGGGAAATACAAGACTTTCCTTGCTCTAAAAAAAAAAAAAAACTATAAAAGTGGGTGGGAAACTTGGAAAGGGCTGCTGATAAGGACAATGTTGCGAAGAGGCCCTGTGAAGTTCCATGAAAGAGGAATCACACACGCACATAAATGCCTTACGTAAAGAAGCCCTTGGACCACAGGGGTAGTTGGTAGAATTCCTAGTGGTAATTTTTAGCATCATTCGTAGAAGAGTCATAATGGAGATTTTCATGGGTACCCAAAGTATTTATATAAATTTGAACTCCTACACATAACAGGGTTTTAGACATGAAACAGGAAGTATCTTGAAAGAAATATGCATAAGCTCAATTTTTCCAATTAGGGTCACGTAAAAAACCACACCAAACCAAACCAAAGCAAGAACTTTAATAGGTTAATTATCTCAGCAACAGCAAACTATTCACTCTTCCACAGACAAGAGACACATATACGCATGGAACCTCTTGTTCTTTAACACTCTTGCAAAGGACAAAAGATTATATATTTCTCATCACTCCAAGCAATACAACTTTAAAGATGTAAGAAGAAAGATGTTGCAAGGTACCACCAAAGCCTTATTCTCAAGTGGATACAAGGGGTCTCTTTACATATTGAAAAGCATGTTGCTTTTATTTTATATTGTGCTTGTGCATGTATGAATATGAAGGTGTACACACACTTCTAATACCGATAATCCATAAAGCTGATTAGCTTAGCTAACCCTAAGTCCACATGCTTAGTTGCAAACAATGATAAAGAATGCCGCTGGTCATATGATAGTTCAGTAGCCATTATCCATGCCAGTTTTAGGACCATACAGAATTCTTCAACCAAGGCAATATGACTTGCTAGACAAGATCTTCCAGGCCATCAGCTGTAGAGATCACATGATGGGATACTGGATTGTCCCTTGTTCCAGATGAGGTTTCAAGGTATATGGGTTGGGCCTAGGGATTGGGTATTTGGTCAGGGAGATCAAGGTCTTCTGAAGGATAGGCATGGTTGCTTTCAGTGAGGAGAATCACAGTGAGCACAAAGGAAGAACATGTTGAGTCTGAAAAGTAGTCATCACCTCCAGAGAGTGGTGAGGGAGTTCATCCACAACTCTCCAAGGAATGGCTTGGTGAGCCCAGACAAGGTTTTGGAAGTGGACTAGGCATAAAAAGAGGATGTACAAGTATTGGCCCTGCAACCACTTCAGGGCTTTGTTGATTGTCAGGACCCTAGAGGTAGAGGAGGAGGAGGAAGATGGAAAACCAGCTCCAGAACAAAGTGCATAGAAACTGTTAAGCATTCCTTGTGCCAGTATAAAAATTCCTATTGGTAACAAGAATCACAGTAGTAATCTGGATCCAATGCCAGTCCCCAGTCATCTTAGTAACAGGAAAGGACAATCAGAATACCTGTTCCAATCTGATACTGAGCATCAAGAATGTACCCTACATAGGGACTGTCTGAACTCCACATCAGAAGTGATAGAGCTCAACAACATTCTCTCATGGCAGGATGCTGGGGAAGGTGAGACAACAGGAGGATCCAGGCCCCTTGGCAGTTAAGCATGGTGGATCTCATTTTCCAACATGGAAATTGAAGACTGACTCTTGCTTTGATACTGACACCTCAGCAGCTGGTACCATTGGCTAGTTCAGATCTGAAAGAGGCTGAGTTGGTGAGCAACGACCCTTAGAGTCTTCTCTCTAGTTTTACGTCATCAGAAAATGTTGCCATTTTGGTGAGCTTTTTTGCCACAAAAATCTCCAACAACCATCTGGGTGTAGTGTGGCCCATGGTTTGAGGGCAGATGGGTGATACTGACCCAAAAACGGAGGACTGATGCTGGGAAGAGTTCTTTCATCATTTGCCTTGGTGCATCCTCAACTGGAAGGACTCTTCCACAGACCTGCCAGTAGGTGAACTATCCTTTTTCATTAGGCCTATGTGGTAAATGCCTGGCAATGTGACCAGGACCTCTAGAATGTGACCTTGACCAAACAAAAAAAAGTAAAGAGAGTATCCTTACATTTGTGGAAGATCACTCTTGCATTTTACACATTTATGAAAAGAAGCCTTAAGAGTCATACTGCTGAAAAGGACAATCAACAATCATCTAATCATACGAAGAAAATAATATAGAGCAAATGAGAAAAAGAAAGAACTAATCTGACTATTCTAGGAAGCTACTTCAAGTTTGCTACAACGTCAGTTTAAGAGGAACTGAGGGGAACAAGGGAACATGCCAGGGATGTATGAAGGGCCCCCCACTCATCTGGAGAAGCTTCCTGAAATGAGGTTCTATGCAGGCACAGAGTCCATGAAGAAGAAGCTCTGAATACTTGTATGATCAGAACACCATTGACCAAAAATGCAACTAAATGCAGCATATCCAATGATATTTACTGCTGCAAGAAACCACAATAACTTGCCTAAAGGACAAAACAGACCAAAGACCCACATTTTGTTGTTTAACTACCAGCACTGTTTAAGTCCTTTTTCTAAAGTATTTTGTCCTTTAATAAGTTTTGACAGAAGCAAGCAATTACTGTTTTTTTGTAATAACTTACTTTTGTTTGTTCTTCACAGAAGCTATAAATCACAGGGAACAGAAAAATGAAAGAAAAGCAAAGGCAGGAGAGTGTTTCATGTTCAAGAGAGTTTCCCATCTCTCTAGTGAAGCAGTACTTCCTTGACACTGAAATGCAGGAATTGGACTATGAGCACACCAGGATAGTCTACAGCATTGCATGGCAGACAACTAGTCTCCAGACAACCCTTTCTACATCAAAAGGGCATTCAGGAAAATTAAGAATTAAGAAGCAGTTGTGATTCATTCTCTTGCTTTTTGGAAACTCAAGTCATGAATACGTTTTCCTGTCAACTCCCTGCTTTCTACATCTCTTAGATAAGCATAATTATTTTATATTACTTTACTTACATTACTTCTTTTCTGCAAGGTAAATATCCTCAACTGCAACACATTGTGAAATGTTCTACTTCTGAGATCCTAGTCTTTTCTTTTTTATTAATTCTTCTTGCTACCATTCCTTTTAAGGATATAATCCAGTGATGTTATAGGCCATTCCTTGTAGGTGGGTCAAAGATAAGCTTCCTCCCTCCCTCATGTGTTCATTTTTCACCAGCGGCAGTGCTACTTTTAATTTCAAAAGATCTTCCTTTGGTATGGGAGTCACATATGGTTGTGGTCTTACACAAGTTCACCACACTAGTATATCCAGTTAGATGCTAGAGCTATCCTTTAAAGATTTTCCTGGCTGCATTAACAGTTTTCAGTTTTATTCCAACTGGAAATTCCACCTTTGGACTTTGATAAAACTTCCCTAGATCAGCTCGTTAAGAGTGACAGTCATGTTGGACTCTTTCCATATAATTGTCCACAAGCACCAGCAGTCTAGACTCTGAACTTTTGCCTCTGTCAGATTTGAAATGTTGTCTGAGCACCTGCATCATTTCTAATCCTATGTTCTGATCTTCAGTATGAGACGTGACAGCTCTGCATAGCTCTCCCAAATTGACACTGCTGTCTTTTATTGTGTTATTGAACTAATGCAGCATTTCAAGAATGGTGCAGCTGTAGAACAGCATTTTTTCAGCATATGCAAAGCAGAGCTGCTGTTTGCAGACATTTAAAAAGTCAATTAAAAAAAGATGCAGAACTTTTTTTCCCAGGAAGAATATATTTGAACAATAGTATTGAATATTTGCAGTACTGGAGGAAAGACCTCAAACCTATCAAATAGTCAGAATCCTCCATGTTCAACATTCCTGATAAATGACCATGAAAACTACATGTTTAATGATCCAGATTCTAGCGTACAATAATTGAAAAAAGATTGACTGAGGTGTGTAACATCAGATTCCTGCAGTGAAGCTTCAGGAGGCAAATCATAGTACTAGACTTTCTGATCTAAGAACAAATTTCTTCATGATAACTAAGCAGTGAGCTGCCCATAAAGCTCATCCCAGAAAGAAAACAAACTCAACTGCCTTGAACTATTCTATCCCTGTTTCAAATGCTCACATGCAATTTTGACTCCTGCAAATTCCTTAGAGAAAAGTAAACCAGCCAGAGACACCTGGCACAAAAACACAGAAACACCATCAATAGAATATTCATCACTAATTTATCCAGCTAAAGCTAAACAACTGGGAGGGAAAAAATGAAAAAGAAAAAAAAACCCTCACTACATTCAATTAATTTCCTTCAGTAGCAACCTACTTTAAAGACATTATTATTGATGCATCCTCATCTCAAATTAAAACCAGCTTAAATATCCTTCTGACCAGCACTTACCACACTATTTAAATGGGCACTCAGCACAGAAATAACCACGTGTGGAGATTTGGCCACAAATTCCTTAGCAAAACTCAAAACAAGCTTATTAATAAAATATGCCAAAAAATACAATCTTATGCAGAATTGCTTGTTTTTGTCATAGTTCCCAGATGTGCAATAACAGCGCAGGAATCTCAACTTTCATTTAAAACTTGAAAAATAGCCCTCATTAAACTATTTGTTAACAGTTCTGAGAGCAATGTGCTGAAGCAAGCATAATAAATAAATATAGGCATAATACATACATACATACATACATACATACATACATAAATATCTCAGGATATGTATGTACGAGCAAAGATCCCATAGGTGTAGGGAGGGAGCACAAGACACCTCTATACGTCTTACTTTGCCCAGAGACACATCACACCATTTCAGGAGGCTCTCTTAATGATAGCTAAGTAAGCCTCAGCTGTGCAGGTTTAGCAGATTTGGCTCTTCAAAAGAGGTACATGGAAGGTATCACAATGAGTAGTTTGGTTTGGGATTTTTTTCTTTCTCTTTTTTGGTGCTGTGCTGTGCTTTGTTTTTCCTCCAATTTAAATTTTATTTTATCCTTGCGTGTGTGTGTGGGTTTTTGTCTGGGAGAACTGGGCGAGTGAGGGCTACTGCAGGACAGACAAGGCGGGGGACCAAGGTAGGGTGTCAGAAGAGTTTCCAATGGCAGACCAAGAGATGGCCTTTGTAGGAGTCATGGGTGTTGCTGTCCGCTGAGACAGCTGCTACATGTTTGCCCTTCTCCCCCAGGAGAGGCAGGGATATACTTGCCCTCAGTGTAAGCTGGTGGTCCTGCTAGAGGAGGAGTTGAGGTGCCTGAGGGCCGAGAGTGCTCTCCAGGCCCCCCGGGAACAGCCCCCCTCTGGACAGAGGGTTGAGGGAGAGGCCACAGGAGGAGCAGCTGCGGAGACATGGAGACATGTCACCCACAGGAGGAGGAGGCCAGCACAGCCTCTTCCTTCTCCTGGCATCAATCTGGAGCTGGGAAACAGGTTCTCTCTGTTTGGGGAGGCTGGGGCTGATGAGGCCTCGGGGGACCAGCAGGACCCCCAGCCTGAGACGTCAGGCAGCAAGGGGGCCACTGCAGGAGAGGCGAGGGCCAGAGCATGGCCGCCCACCACCACCAGGAAGACGCAGCGGCGGGTGATTGTTGTTAGGGACTCCCTGCTGAGGGGCACTGAGGTAGTGGTCTGCCACCCCAACCTGGAGACAAGGGAGGTTTGCTGCCTGCCAGGCGCACGCATCTGGCATGTGAAGGACAGAGTGGAGTGTCTTGTTCGCTCTGGAGGTCACCAGCCGTTCCTGGTGATCCATGTGGGCACAAACGACATAGCCAGGCAAGGTGTGGTCGGGATCACCAGAAACTTTGAGGCCTTGGGGAAGAAACTCAGGGAGCTAAAGGCCCAAGTGGCCTTCTCATCAATCTTACCAGTCCGGGGATTTGGGCCAGGCAGGGACAGGAGGGTCTCCGAGGTGAACGGCTGGCTTAGGGTGTGGTGCCAGAAGGAACGCTTCGGGTTCCTCGACCACAGCACTCGTTTTCTTGCCAATGGACTTCTGGCAAGGCGTGGGTTGCACCTCACGAGGATGGGGAAAAGGTCCTTTGGAGATGTTCTAGTGAGCTTCATCCGGAAGACTTTAAACTAAGCCGGGGGGGGTGCGTTCGGGCCCCCCAGAAACGTTTTTTCACACAGAGGGTCCGAGGAGCAACGGGGGGGGGAATCCTTGACTTGGTCTTGACCAATAGAGAGGAGCTGATAGATGAAGTACAAATTAGGGGCGCTCTGGATGCAAGTGATCACTCCATCCTTTGCTTTGAGATCAGGGGACTGGGGACGTGCAGCAGGTCAAGCACTAGAAGCTGGGACTTCAAGAGGGCCAACTTTGGCCAACTGAAGGCCAGACTGGAGAAAGTCTTCTGGGATAGGTTACAAGGTAAGCGAGTTGAGGAGGGGTGGATGGCACTCAAAAGGGAGGTTTTAGAGGCACAAGCCCAGACGATACCTCTAGTTAGTAAGGTGGGGAGGCGGAGGAGAGCACCGCCATGGATGCGAAAGGAGGTGGTTAAAGGGATTAGAAAAAAGAGGAACCTCTGTAGGAAATGGGTACTGGGGGAAATAGACAAAAGGGTATACCGGGAGGAGGAGGCCCGTTGCAGAAGG
>NW_025336480.1:14660230-14726120 GCF_004798865.1 Varanus komodoensis
ACCACTAAATAAGGAGGAAGGAGATCCAGTGACTGATATGAGGGAACAGGCACAGATGCTAAATGACTATTTTGCCTCTGTGTTCTCCCCAAAGCTGGACGGGGGAGATCCACACAGGAGATTAGATGAGGTCGAGGACTTAGGGGCACAGATTAGAGTCACCCTCCTAGAAGTCAAGGGGCTTCTCAGGGCATTGGACATTAGAAAGGTGCCAGGCCCTGATGGGTTACACCCGACAGTACTTAGAGAGTTGGCAGGGGTTCTCTCAAGCCCGCTGGCCTCCATTTTTGAGGCCTTGTGGAGAACGGGTGAAGTTCCAGAGGACTGGAGGGTGGCATCAGTGGTCCCAATTTTCAAAAAGGGTAGTAGAACGGACATGGGAAATTACAGACCTGTTAGCCTTACGTCCATTGTAGGAAAAACAATGGAAAGGCTCATAATAGAGAGAGATCTAGTGATGCTAGATAGGGAAGGGAGGCTGACAGCCACACAACACGGCTTTCACAAAAACAGGTCCTGCCAGATAAACCTTGTGAAATTCTATGACAAGGTTTTGAGATGGCTAGATGGAGGGATGCAGTGGATGTGGTATACCTGGATTTCAGCAAGGCCTTTGACAAAGTGCCCCATGATATCCTGGTGGAGAAACTGAGGAGTTTTGGGATACATCAAAGCACTGTCCGATGTATTAGGGCATGGTTGACTGACTGAAAGCAGAGGGTAACCATTAGTGGGGAATCATCGGGATGGTGGCCAGTGACAAGCGGGGTCCTCCAGGGATCTGTCCTGGGGCTGATAAGCAGGTTGCTTACCTGTAACTAATGTTCTTCGAGTGGCCATCTGTGCAGTCACACATATGGGGTGCTGCACCTGCACAGTGCCTTTGGCTGGAAGATTACAAGCTAACGGTTTATTTTGGCGGGAAAGCTCCGCTTCCCCTCCCCCACAGCCTATAAAGAGCGGAGCGCCCGCCATTTTGTTCAGTCTTTGACGACCGAATGGACGCCCTCATGTGGAAAAAATGATTTGTAAAACGAGTTCTACCGTGAACAGTATCGGTACCAAGAGAACAATGAATATCGGTACCAAGAAACAATGATAACATTCAACAACGACAAAGGTCCACTCACCAACACCGAGCGGGGCCGGCAGGTGGGTTGTGTGACTGCACAGATGGCCACTCGAAGAACATCAGTTACAGGTAAGCAACCTGCTTTTTTTCGTCGTGGCCTCTGTGCATCACACATATGAGTAGATTAACAAGCTTACCATAATGGAGGAGGGAAGGTGTCCTCAACGAAGAACAGATGAAAGAACGGCTCTGCCGAAGGAACAATCTTGTTGAGCACGGACGTCTAAACGGTAATGTTTGGCGAAAGTGCAAGGATTCGCCCAAGTAGCAGCTCTACATACATCGTCAATCGGTATTCCCGATGCGAAGGCCTATAAGGCAGCCAGAGCCCTAGTCGAATGGCCTCGAGGGGTAGTGGGCAAGTCGATATTGGCCAGTTGGTAAGACAAGGTGATGGTATGAACTATCCACTTAGAAAGTCTCTGCAGAGTGACAGGGGTTCCTTGGCCCCTGGTAGCATATTTAATGAAAAGTCTATGTGAACGTCAGATAGACTCAGTCCTGGATCTGTAGAATGCTAAACAGCACCAAATGTCAAGTGAATGTAGTGTCCTTTCTAACGGAGTAGACGGAGCCGGAAAAAAGGCAGGTAAAATAATATCTTGCCCCATGTGAAAGGGTGTGGATACCTTAAGCAGAAAAGATGGATCAAGCCGCAGGACAACCTTTTCTCTGTGAAAATTGAGATAAGGTGGGTCTACGTGCAGAGTGTAGGTAACCGCAACTAGGAATGCTGTTTTCCATGAGACAAGACGTAAATTGACTGTTGCCAATGGTTCGAAAGGAGCTCTCGTAAGCGCCTGCAGAACAACAGAGAGACTCCAGGTGGGCATTACTGGTCTGATCGACGGGTTCAGATTATAAAGTCCCTTCAAACACCTTTTAATAGGTTGGGAGAAAATGGATGAACCGTCCACCATACCCTGATGATAGGCAATGGCCGCCGTATATACTTTAATTGAAGATGGTTTCAGTCCAGAGTGGTGTAATTCCAGGAGGAACTGAAGAATTTGAGGTATCGATGATGTAAATGGAGAGAATGAACGAGAGTCAGCAAAGGTGGAAAAACGCTTCCATTTAGCTTCGTAAGACTTCCGTGTAGAAGGCTTTAAAGTGGAGTCCAATATGTATTGACTGTCCGGATGAAAGGCTGTCGGATTCGATGGCACAGTAGTCGGATCCGACAGTGCTGGTGCAGTGCCGTCCCCAGCAGATTCGGAGCTTGCAACTGTAGTGGGTTCGAAAGTAGGGTTCAAACCTTTTGAAGTAGTCGTCGGTGTAGACGTAATGAGGACAGTAGTGGATTCGAAGGTCGGATTCGAACCCCTTGGAGTAGTGGTTGGTATAGACGTAGCGAAGACAGCTATCGGATTTGCCACACTGTTAGTTTTAATGATAATATATCTGGGTGGCGAAGTGCGCCGTCTCTCTGGGTTATCAAGAACGGAAGCGGTGGAAGATGTAGGTATTCCCCGTGAGAAATGTCCAGCAGTGTGGGAAACCAGGGTTGGTGTGGCCACCAAGGAGTAATTAGTATCCCTGAGGCCCGATCGCAAACAATCTTCGCTATGACTCTCATCACCAGCGGAATCAGTGGGAAGGCATAGAAATTCAGATTGTCCCATGGAATCATGAAGGCGTCCCCTAGGGATTCGTGTCCGATTCCTGCTCTCGAACAGAAAGTCGCACACACCTTGTTCTGGTGTGTGGCAAATAAGTCCACGTCAGGGAACACCCAGCGATGGAAAAGGTCGTCGTGTGCCTGGGGGTCCAGTTCCCATTCGTGAGAGATGAGCATGCGCCTGCTGAGAAGGTCGGCTTCCACGTTGTCCGTACTGGCCAGATGGACTGCTATTATTGTAATATCTCTCGAAATGCACCAGTCCCAGATCTGCATAGAAAGTCTGGCCAGGGTTGGAGACTTTGTCCCACCTTGCTTGTTCAGATAAAAAACAGTGGCTATGTTGTCCGACATTATCTGAACAACCTGATGTTGAAGAACATCTTCGAAAGAGCATAGGGCTTTGAACACGGTCAACAATTCCAGGAAGTTGGTATGATTCGTGGATTCTTGACGAGTCCACGTGCCTTGAGTATACAGGCCGGAGTATATTGCTCCCCAACCTAGAAGAGACGCGTCGGTACGGACTGTAATCGATGGGCCTCGGGGCCAGAAGGGGACCCCAACAGTCAGATTGGTCGGAACCGACCACCATAGTAGGGAATGGAGGACCGAGGATGGGACTCGAAGGAGTTTCGATGGTGGATCCCTCTGTGGGTGGAACACTTTGTTGAAAAACAGCTGCAAAGGACGGAGTTGCAGTCTGGCGTGTGGCACCACTGCAACAGCAGAAGCCATATGTCCTAGAAGCCTCTGGATGGACTTCGCCGGAACCAATCTGTCTCGTCGCATCCGATGAACATGGCGAGTGAGAGTCAGTTGTCTGTCCCAAGGGAGGAACGCCTTTTCCAACGTCGAATCCAAGTGGGCTCCGATGAACATAAGCTTCTGTACCAGAAGGAGAGAAGATTTCTCAGTATTAATGCAAAGGCCCAGGTCGTCCAATAAGGCGCAGGTAATACGGATGGAAGTGAGGAACGCTTCCCTGGACCTGGAGACTAGGAGCCAGTCATCAAGGTAAGGATAAACTTGTATGCCCTGGAGGTGTAGATAAGCACAGACAGGGGCCATGCATTTAGTAAACACTCTCGGAGCGGTAGCCAAACCGAAAGGTAAAACCATGAATTCGTAGAAATTGGAGGCAACAACAAAGCGAAGGAAACGTCTATATTTGGGATGGATTGCAATATGAAACTAGGTGTCCTTCAAGTCCAATGAGGCGAACCAATACTCTTTCCTAAGCAACGGCAAAATATTTTGGAGGGTGGTCATTCGAAACTTCCTCGTCACGATGAATCGATTCAGACCACGTAAGTCTAAAATCGGACGTAGGTCACCATCCCGTTTGGGAACTGTAAAGTATCTAGAATAGAATCCGTGAAGGCCGTCATATTGAGTTACTTGACGAATCGCTCCTTTACGAAGAAGTTGTTGTATTTCATTGAGCACTACTGGTGAGCAAGATGTAAACTGAATCAGACTCGATGGAGGAACGGTATCGAATTCTATCCTATAGCCGTGCTGTATGATAGATAATACCCATCCATCAGATGTGATGGACCCCCAAATGGGGAGTCGGCTTCGCAGCCGGTCCCCAGATGAGAGGGGGGTGGGTATAGGATAGGGTAGAGGAATGGTTTGCCAGTCCCGTCAATGCTGCCTCCTGTCATCATATCGGCGGCAGCCCTGCTGGTAGCATTGCTGGGGCTGTTGTCGACGGCGCTGCTGCTGTTGCTGTTGCTGCTGCCTGTGCTGAGGCTGTTGCCTGGGATGATAAGGCTGTCTGTAGGGTGGACGGTTCCATGGCCTCGGAAGCGATTGGAGCTCCATTCGTCGGGCCGTCATGCGGGACTCATGAAGTTTTTTAAGTTTATGGTCCATTTTCAAATGGAAAAGCCCGGACCCATCGAAGGGCATTTCCTCGATATGCCACTTGGTCTCTTCGGGGAAGTTGGCGCTCCTCAGCCACGCATGCCTACGAAGAGAAACGGCACCAACGCCCTCGAGTTAGTGTCCACATGGTGCCTGGCTGTGGACAACCGTTGCACCGCGACGTGCATCGCCTCCTTAATCAAGACTTTGGCCAATTCGCCTTGTTGGTCTGGGAGGGCCGAGACGACGTTGTGGAGGCGTTGCATTATAAAATACTGGTATCTCGCCGTCGCCTCATAGTTTGAGATACGCAGCCCCAAGCCTGAAGCTGCGTAGACCCTCCTGGCCAGGGAGTCGATCTTGTGGCCCTCCTTATCTCACGGAGCGGTGTGACCCCTTGCCTCTCTTCCCTGGGAGGACTCCACCACGACCGAGTTTGGCTTGGGGTGTCGGAGGAGGAATGGAATGTCCTCCTCCCAAACCTGGTACATGGTTTCGTACCTCTGCAATGTTGGTTGAGGGTGAGAGGGCAAGTCCCAGGACTAGGTCATCGCTTGCCGTAGGGTGGTGATCAAGGACAGGACGATGGTGGTGGACTGCTCCCCGCGGACGTCATAGATCTTATCTGTAGACGGTCCTGGCCGCTGGACGGCGTCGATGTCCAGGGACTGGACGAGCCTGGACATCAGCTCCGCAAAAGAAACGTGCGACTCATCCGGTGATGCGGGGCCCTGGGAGGTCACTGCGACGTCGGAGAGGTAGAATCAACGTCAGAGTCGTCGGAGTCCATGCTGTAGTACAGAGGGGCCAAAGAAGAAGACTCCACTGGCAAAACGGACCGGCTGCTTTCCTCCCGGGGCACCGGGAACGTGCGTCTTGGATCCAGCAGCAGCGGGTGATCACAAGAGCGTGGTGGGGACCGATCCCTCGGCGCGGGATAGTACCCGGTCGAGTATGGCTCACCCCAAGATGGGTAGTAGGAGTGACGCCAGTCCTCGAATCGCTCGGATCGCTGCTCAGATCACTCTTCCCTGGAGCGACTCCAGCGGGCCCTGGGAGGGGATTCGACCACATCCGCCTCCAGTGTAGCCATGGGCATAGGCGTTGGTGACCTAGCCCTGGGGAGAGAGTGCTGAATTTTCCCGTCAGAGATCGACCTTTGCTGGAGAGATGGAAGCGGCTCGGCCGGGAGGTCAGCCACACGACGGGGAGACCCTTGAGGGGTGATCCTCATGGCTGCCTGGAGTACTGGATTGGGTGGAGTCAGCACGGTGGTTGGCGCCGGTACTGACGCTGCCATTGAACCCGAGACATGGTGTCGGGGCCGGTCTGGATCCCTCGACTTTCGGGCCGGTTTAGAAGGCTTCTCTTTCCTGGCCTTTTTGGCCGATTTGTTGGCATCGGCGTGCTTGCACTTCTCGCTTTTCTTTTTGGGAGAAGCGGGTGGGGCCCTCAAAGTAGAGGCACCCTCGTCCGAAGGGCGCGAGGGCGGGACCACCGTAGCCGGGCCAGGCTTCGGAGAGGCGACCAGTGGGTCAGACTGCATAAGAGCCTGATCCCACAGGAGCCTCCGGAGGCGGTTCTCCCGATTTTTTCTGGCCTGCTTGGAGAAGGCCAGGCAATGGGAGCACTTGTTGGTCCTATGCCCCTCCCCCAAGCAGAGGAGGCATAGGTCGTGTGGGTCAGATGGTGACATCTTCGACCTGCATTCCGCACATTTGCGGAAGGCCACTCACTGCGCCATTGCAAGAAGAAGAAAAAAGAAGACAGTGCAGAGGGTAAGAATATATTTTTGGGTTTTTTTTTTTTTTTAGAAGAAGAAAGTAGAGAAGTAGAATGGTAGAACAATAGAACTGCAGAATAACTAGAGCTAACAAGAACTGTAGAAATAACAAGAGCTAACAAGAACTATCAGGGATATAAAACTGGGAGTAAAAGGAAGGAAAAATAGGCTACGAGTAATGATCAAAGCGATAGTCAAAAGCGGCATGAGGCACAGTGAACGGCGGTCACAAAGACTGAACAAAATGGCGGGCGCTCCACTCTTTATAGGCTGTGGGGAAGGGGGAGAGGAGCTTTCCCGCCAAAATAAACCATTAGCTTGTAATCTTCCGGCCAAAGGTACTGCACAGGCGCAGCACCCCATATGTGTGATGCACAGAGGCCACGACGAAGAACCTGTTTAATCTTTTCATCAACGACATGAAAGGGGTGAACAGTCTGCTGATCAAATTCGCAGACGATACTAAAACTGGAGCAGTGGCCACAACTGCGGAGCAGGTACTCCAGATCCTAAAGGATCTGGACAGACTATGGAAGTGGGCAGGAGACAACAGAATGGCGTTCAATGAGGATAAATGCAAGGTCTTACACTTGGGGCATAGGAATACGTGTTATAAGTACAGGTTAGGGGACAAGTGGCTGAAGAGCAGCACTTGTGAAAGGGACCTCGGGGTACTGGTTGACTGCAGGCTAAACATAAGTCAGCAGTGTGATGCAGTGGTCAAGAGGGCGAACGCCACCCTTGGTTGCATAGCCAGAAGTGTGGTTTCTAGATTGAGAGAGGTATTACTACCACTCTATATGACTCTGGTGCGCCTGCAACTGGAGTATTGTGCTCAGTTTTGGGCCCCTCATTACAGAAAGGATATAGCCAGGTTGGAGTCAGTGCAGCGTAGGGCCACAAGGTTGGTGGCCGGTTTGCAGGGGATGTGGTATGAGGCGAGACTGAGGGAACTGGGTCTCTTCAGCCTGGAGAAGAGGAGACTCAGAGGGGATATGTTGGCGACATACAGGTATGTGAGGGGATGTCACATGGAGGTGGGTAGAGACCTGTTCTCCCCTGCAGAGGAAGGCAGGATGCTCTCCAACGGAGCAAAGCTCAGGGAGCCAAGGTTCCATTTAGATGCCAGGAAGCACTTCCTGACAGTTAGGACCCTGAGGGTGTGCAATGGGCTTTCACGAGAGGTTGTTGAGGCCCCATTGGTGAGGGTGTTCAAAGATAGGCTGGACATGCACATAGTGGGCATGTCGTGAGCAGAGCCGGCTGGAGCCAGGGGTCAGACTAGATGGCCTGGGAGACCCCTTATGACTCGCTCTGTTTCTATGTTTCAACTGTATCTCAGATAACAGCTAAGATATTTGTTTTCAAAAATCAGTGGGAGCCACAGATGAGAGAACTGGGCCAGATATCGCCTCATGGTTAGCCATGTAATACAGCAGAAAATTTACACTTTGGACAGCTGAAGGATGGCAGCATAAACATTTCACAAGAACTGTAGAGATGTCCTCAGGTTTAAAAAGTTATTGGTGCTGCTCAAGCAATATCCCCACTCCAGCTGTCAGATATATGGTATATGTTGGTTTTTCCCCTATGGATAATGAAAGATTAGTAAGAATTGATACTGCAGACCACACAGAATCCTGGGATTTAAAAAAGAAAATTCTTGGGAATTCTTCTCTCAGTGCTAAAATTCTATATTATCTATTTATTTCGCATAATAATGTGCAACAAGCTTGGGATTATATAGGTCATAGATTAGACTATTTCTTTCAAATAGCATATTTCTAAATCAGTGCTTCTAACACAAAATAGAGCTGCACTAAAATTATATATACTGATAACCTGGGGATACATTGGCATTCCATTAACCTAGTAAGAACCGAATAAAACTGTTAATTCCATGTAATGAAGTTGGGGAGGATGATGTTAAAAACATTTTATTGTAACAGTATCTTTTTATCCTGTCTTATCCCATATTTTTTATCCTGTCTTTTAAAAAGCATGCAAGGAAGCTTATAGAACCAATTAAAATAACTTAAAACAATACATTATAGAAAATGTAATAAAAACATAAGAATTACAGAAAAATATTACTAAAAACAACACCTAACATACCGGGCACTCTTACAAGTCAGAGACCTTAAACAAAGCAGTCTTTGCCTGGTTCAGGAAAAAGAGAGAATAAAATGTGCCTCCCATTTTTGTTAATAGTTCTGAATAGTTCTGCTTTGGCAGTACTGTATATTTTTCAAATACCTAACACTTTGCTAACCAGAAGAATGTGCAACTAAAAACTGTGCAAACCTGCAAATAATACACAAGAGGTCAAAATTATGGAGCCAAGTTTTTCCAAAACTCTTTTCTTCTTAGCAAAGCAATTTTTAAGCAAAGAAAAGTGGTGAGTGTAGTGATGTGTCAACTTGTAAAATAAAAACATAGTTTCAGTTACATAGAAGAAACTTTCAAAGGGACTTCGCAGACTTCTATTATTTGGCAAAGAAAATACTAATATATTAAATACTTGGACATTAAAAATATCAAAAAGACAATAGTTTCGCTTAGCCTGTTGTTGCGGAATAAACTAATTTGGATAATGGAGGATCTCTCTGGCTTCCCAGTTAATTTTGGCCTTATGCTGAGACAACTGCTTCCAAGAACATGGTACTAAAAGATTCAGTGAGATGGGCTGTATATATGCTGTATTGCACACTTTGCTTGTATGAACACTCTTGTAAGTAAAACAAAATCATATTTCAACACTTCACATCTAGCTGAGGTTTGCAGGATGGGGACATGTCCCTGCCTTTCTTGTGAGAGGCAGACCCTCATGAAATGACAGCATGCTGTCACCATGCAACGTGGGCAACCTGACAATCCAGCCAGGTATTAAGCATGGCAGTGGCATGGCGGCTGGGCATCAAAGAGGGAAGAAAGAGAATGTGGAGACAGCCAATCACACCCCTTTCTGTTGGCAACTCAGCTGCTGCTAGGTGAACAGGGCAGTGGAAATTGGCTTCTGTAGCTGCCAAGCCTACTGGCCAAAATGGAAAACTGCAGAAAAACAGTATAACTGGTTTCACACATAATGACAAGCGATGCTGAAATGTGGAAATCTTAGAACATACTGTTGGTTCTCTGTAGTGATTCACAGAAACAAACTTGCCACCTTTCACCATGCTTCTGATATTCATACACAACAACAAGCCATTCCTGTCATAGCTTGTCATGTGTGAATGCAGCATTTGTGAATGAGATGTAATGAGCCTTGAGCCTACACGCTGTCTTTCCTTCTCTTTTGTGCATCCTGGAGAGGTGAGAGTCCCAAGAGGCGATTGGATGGTAAAGGTGGTCCAAAGTGTCCCAATTTGGAGGGACTGTCACTGGTTCATCATTACTTAAAAAACCAAAAATGAAACCAAACAAAAACCATGAGAAATTTGCACAAAATTTATCATACTTTTTATTTTTTAGTCAGGCTTGTGCAAGTATGCACTTGCAAAGTTCTGAAATGGTAAGCCTTCTCAGCCTAATGAATGATCTGGGCAGTGTCTACTGCTAAAGTGCCTCACATCACACAGGCAGTAAAGAGCCTTCTTTTTCACTTTCCTTTCACTTCACAGTATCAAAAGGTGGGTTGTCAAGATAAACCAAATGACCAAATAACTAAATAATCTTTGCTCACAAAAGGTGGCTGGGCGGCAGGGCAGCTTTTGAAGTAGGATCTTCTAGGCATTTTGGGAGACCTCACTTTTCCCTCCTTCCCCAAGACTCTGGATCCTTGGGAAAGTAGGAGGGATGAACCACTCCTTTTATAGGAGCCTATGGGGCCAGAGTGCTCTCGAAGAATTAATGGATGGCAGAAAACGGATAAAAACGAGGATGGAAACCTTGGTGCTATTTGTAGCATTGATGACTGGATGAACTTCTCAAGACTAGATGGAAGTTCAGAAATAGACTAACCATTTGTAAGAGAGTCCCAGGGAGCACCATAAAAGCAGACTGCACAAACATCATAGTGCCTCTCTTTCCCTTCCACTTGTCAGCTACAACCGCTCCTGCACTATGTTGAGGCAGCTCAGTGGATACAATGATTATTTAGCTAGGAGTTAGCAATGAGGAACAAAATAGTAGCCCACCAATTGAATGCTAAATGTAATGTGACATGACAAAGGCGGCCACATTTGTTGTCAAGTTTCTGTCCTATTCACAAATAAAGCTTATTTTAAACATTTATTTTAACAGTTTTTATATAATGGTTTTAATTTATTGAATTACATTTTGCTATACTTTTGGATGTTTGCTAATGCTCTAATGCAGGGGTGGTCAGACTTGCTCAATGGAAGAGCCACAAACAGTAAATGTAGGATCTTTGAGAGTGGCGAGCTGGTATCTACGGGTGGTGGCTGTGGGCGGTAAGCAACAAGAGGGCACCTGCAGGTGGTGCAATGCGAGCTGCAAAACTCAAAGAGCTGCATGCAGCTCCTGAGTCTCAGTTTGGCCACCTCTGCTCTAGTGTTTGATATTTTTAAAATGTTATGTGATTTTATTGTTTGTAAGCCACTCAGAGAGCCCAAGTGTGGGCTAATGTAGCAGCATATACATTGAAATAATAAATAAATAAAGCAAGCAAGCAAACAAGCACATGTGTGTGGAGATGTGCACCTACCCCTTCCCCACCACCCTAAATTACTGTCTTCCTGTGTCCAACAGTGCCTCAGAACTTAACTGTTATCTCATACTGTAAATGTATCCTCTTTTTTCCAAATCCACCAGAAGGTAGCCTATCGCCATATAATAAGTTTTTCTTCCTCTTCTGCATCATCTATATTAACTGGCCATTGACCATAATTTTAATAAACTCAGCTCATGCATATATTTTATATCAAGAGATGTAGAAAGATCATTTGCAGATATAAACAAACCTATTTTTGTGCAACAATAAAGCCAACAATGGTAGAAAATACCACAGCAATATCTATTAGCTGTACTAAGCAGCCTTGTTCCTGGTTTGTTTGACGTGAAATGTAAATCTGACACTTTGGCTTGTTGAAAGGGAAACTAAAGATTGATTGAACAACAAACCATGGGCAAGCCTTGGTTGATTCTTCCTCAACAACCCATAGTACTGGGCATGAATGTTGTAGCAAACAACCCAAAAACATTCCTGAACTGTTTACTAAACAAGAAGCAAAGCAGAAGCAGGCAGTGAATGGGAGACGGTGTGCTCAAACCCAAGGGTTAAACAATTCAGGAGTTGTCATTATGTGATAATGAAGTCAACAACTTGAGAACATGAACATGGGCAAAAATAATGCATGCTACTAACAAGACCACAGTATCCTTCTGGGGCAACTGTCTGAGTTGGGATGGGGGGGCACTGTGTTGTAATGGTTCCACTCCTGCTTGGACAGCCAACTACAGGTGATGGTGCTTGGGAGATACAGCTTTGACCCTTGGACCCTCCAGTATTGAGTTCCTCAGGGGTTGGCCTTATCCCTCATGCTATTCAACATCTACATGAAACTGCACAGTGGGGTCATCTGGAATTTTAGAGTGGATTGCCATCGGTATACTGATGACACACAGCTCTACTTTTTTTCATCCTCATTCGGCAAGGCTGTGAATATGCTAAAATGGGTGGCTGGCTACAACAACGGACTGAATGAGGGCTGGCGAACTGAAGCTCAAACCAGACAAGAGGGGGATGCTGTTAATGTCCTTCTGATGAGAAGGTGAGAGATAAACCTGTTCTAGATGGGATTCCACCTGAAGGAACAGGTTTGTATCTTGGGAATTCCATTTGAGCCATCTTTGTCACTTGACACCTAGGCGATTTCAGTGGTTTGGAGTACCTTCTACCAGCTTCACCTGGAGCTCAGCTATGTCCTTATTTGGCCAGAGATGGGCTGCTGTCAGTAATCTGCACTTTGGTAATCTCTAAACTAGATTACTGCAATGATCTCTACATGGGGCTGCCCTTGCATCATGTTCAGGACCTGCAGCTTGTGCGAAATGTGGTGGCCAGATTAAAAATAGGTCCAGACTGTTCTTACTTCCAATTCATTCTAGCCGACTTGCACTAGCTGCCTATATACTTCTGGGCTCAATCCAATGTGCTGATTTTAACATATAAATATCTACATGGCTTGAGACCACAATACCTGATGGAATGCCTCTCCCAGCCACAATTTACCCAGACACTGTAGGAAACGAGAAAGTCAGTTGCTCTTGGCATATATTCCCAAGGCTTTCTGACTGAGACTTGGAGGAGGAAGAGCAGGGGAAGACCTCAGGCACTAAGTTTCCCTCCAACATGGAGCCATGCCCTGCTCCAACTCTCATTCGATGCCCTGAGGCTTTAGCTGCCATTACTCCTATCTGTTCCTGTTTGGCCAAGGTACACCTGGCCCAGCAGGTGGACCCCTTTGTGCTGGCTAGAAGGAGGATGCTAGAAGTCAGGGACAAGGACTCTTCATTTTCCTTTACAGAAGGGTTACTGTATTGTCAGCATTGCCTCTACATTCCTCCTTCCCAGAGGGCACTGGTATTCTACCAATGCCATGATGCCCCTTCTGCCATCATTTTGGAATCTACAAGACTTTACACAGGATCATGTGTGATATCTGGTGGCCACACATGCACCATGGCACCAAGACCTGCTCATTCCTGCAAGACTTGCCAGTGTGCTAAACAGTCCTCTTGCAAACCACCAGGTTGTAGCTTCTGGTATCTATCTCTGCCCGCCCCCTCCTGTTGGCATACCCTTTCCCTTGATTTTCTCACTTACTTGCCTCTTTCTGGCAAAAAAAGGACATTTTTTTCATGGTGACTGACCTTTTCATGAAAATAGCTCACTTCATTCCCTGTACTGGCTTCCCTTTTGTGAAAGCCACTGCAATGCTTTTTGTCCAGTATGTCTTTTGTTTGCACAGCTGACCCCAGGCCCTGATTTCAGATCATGGCCCACAGCTCACAGTGCATTTTTGCAAAGAGCACTTCTTGGGACGCCCCTTCTGACTGACTCTGTTTCTATGTTTCTAAGTGGACCTCCACTTGTCCTCTGGCCATCATCCCCAATCTGACAACCAGATGGAATAATTAAATGCCAATTTAAACAATTTCTTCACTCTTGCAATGCCCCTTTTCCGCATCCTGCAGCCACTTGACAGGAAAAGGTTGCCAACTGCACACCTGTGGGTCCAGGTTAGAAACAGAAACAGAGTGAGTTGGAAGAGGTCTCCTGGGCCATCTGGTCTGATCCCGGCCTCCAGCAGGCTCCACTCACAACATGCCTACCATGTGCATGTCTAACCTATCCTTGAACGCCCTCACTGATGGGGCTTCAACCACCTCCCATGGAGGCCATACATTTGAGGTCCTAACTGTCAGGAAGTACTTCCTGGGATCCAGTCTTGCCTCTTGCCCCCCCCCCCCCACAATCGAGCCACCATCCTTGTGGCCCAACACTGCATCGATTTCAACCTGGCTATATCCTTCTTGTAGAGCCCAGAATTGAACAATACTCCAGTTGCAAGCACACCAGAATCATATAGAGTGGCAGCAATATGTCTCTTGATCCGGAAGCCACACCTTTGACTATGCAACTAAGAGAGGCGTTCACCCTCTTGACCACCGCGTCACACTGCTGACTTGTGTTTAGCCTGCAGTCGATCAGTATCCCAAGTTAAGACTGTCCTTTACCACAAGACACTTAATTAGTTTATTGGAGCTTTCTGAGCTGGTTAAATAGGTCATATGCTTTAATTTGTAAGAGCTATTCCACCCTTTACATATTGTTTAAATTTGGTTTTGAATGTTTGCATGGTAATCTTTTTATGATTTTTAGTGCTATTCATATTTTACATTGCATTTTGATCTGTTGTTGTAAACCACTCAGGAAGCTACAGGGTGTTACAGAAATTGGACAGACAGACAGACAGACAGACAGACAGACAGATAGATATTATGGTCTTTGGTTGGGTTCTGGTGGCATAATGAAGACCAAGGGCTAAATTAAAAAACGAGTGGGCAACAACTGCCCACAGGTGTTTTGGCCTGTTATTTCTCTTATTCCTTCTTATGCTTATCTCTTCTACCTCTGTCCATCCTCTCATTCTCTCCCTTTGTCTAGCTTTATATTTCAAAAATATATCAAGCTGGGCCCAGTTAATTTAAACATTATTTACCTTCCAAGAAAGACTTTGTAAAAACTGTTCCATGTTCCTTGCATCAAGTCTGTTACCCTAGATCTGCAGCTGGAAAAATAGACCAGATCATTGAAGAAGTCACCTTGAAAGGACAAAAATTTCATGGCAGAGAGACAGAAGTGAAAATACATTATATAAGGTTAAGGTGTCACATCACTAATACTACATGATACTTGTTAGCTCTCTTTCAAAGGGATTCCATTTTTGTTATGGCATTCCAACTCTACTTAACAGTAAAAGGAGCATACTGTGAGAAATGACACTGGATTTAAGCCAATTATAGCAGCTATAATTAGATTATACAATAGTGAGTTCAAAGATCAGAAGCATATTTACAATCCAGCACCAACCAGACTGCCATTATTTGCACTGAATGGCACCCTTTGTCTCTAATAGAAGTATAGTCTGATTTAATATAACTTTATTTTAAGGCTGTGCAGATACTGTTTTTCCTCATGGATGACCCATCTTCTTCACTGTTTTAGTGTTCTGATTTCATCATATATCACCTTGGAAATTAAGCAATAGAGTGCAAGCAAGTTTTAAAATTAAATACAAATACATACTTTGAACTCAATCTAGTCTTTGACTTCAGGCCAGGCCCAATCAATGTGCTTTATCAAGAAAAAGGAAAATCAGCACCTGTAATTGTGTGAAGAGCGTCCACAGACATTGGAGGCACCCTTCTTTAGACAGTCATCCTCCACAAGTCAAGGGTGATGAATGGGATGAAAGGAGGAGGTGGGACTCACATTTATTTTAACCCTTTAACCAATAGGGCTTGTGTATATTTGGTAAAATATCAGTTGGATTAGAAGGCATCCTCAAAAGATGTCATAGATAGCAAGTCTTAGTGCTTAGGTTTCCAAATTACCTGAGTGTAAAACAACATTCCAGGAAATGTAGTTGAGATCCACAGACTTAAGTGTGAGCGCTTGTGATATATAATGCTATAAATTTCTAACAGCTCCATCCCAAGTGACAGAATGCCAGAAGAGCAAGCTCGTTATGCACCAGACCAAGCTTGTCCTGAAGGAGCGCTTACACCCATATATGCCCAGTCGCCCCCTGAGATCGGCGGGCGAGGCCCTTTTCCGGGAGCCCTCCGTGAGAGAAATTAGGAGGCTGGCTACTCGGAGGAGGGCTTTCTCAGTGGTGGCACCTAAGTTATGGAATGCGCTCCCCAGAGAGGTCCGCCTGGCACCGTCGTTATTTGTTTTTCGGCACCAGGCAAAGACCTTTTTATTTAAGCAACATTTTAAATGTTAATACTACTGAATTTTATCTGGCCAGGGCGGCTTATTTTATATTGTGTGTTTTAAATTATTATGACTATTTCATATGTATATTTTAACTTATGTGGTTTTATTTATTGTTGTAAGGCGCCCCGAGGCTTCGGCGAATGGGGCGGCATAAAAATGTTTTAATAAATAAAATAAAAATAAAAAATACATATAGTAAAGTACAGCTGCCAAAGTTATACTCTTACTATTATATGGGTGGATGCAGCCATGTTCAATTTACATGGGGTCAATGTGGGGATGTGTGCTAAAGGGTGGTCACGTGCAGCAGTATAGACAAGTGGGGCTCTCTTTGTCTTATGCTGTTGTTGTTCATGTCATCTTTCATTACTGACTTGCTCTGTTCCTTTGGAGTGCAGATCCAATCTTTCATTCATAACATTGTTTTGCCATTAGTCCTTGGTTCTTTGTTTAGGCAAGTCAGTGATTAATCTTTTCATTCTGTCTTAAAAGTCTATTCATTTAACTGTGTTCTTTCAAAGTGAGAAACAAAACATATTTCCTAGGGTACTTTTTAACCACATTTAGTAGAAAGTCCTGTGGGTGTGAAAACCCTCCCAACAATATAGAGGAACATTCATGTGTAGGAATATGTAGTAAAACTACAGTTAATACAAAGCACTTCAAGGGTTTTTCTCTACATTTCTGAAAGTCAAAGCATCACTCCAAGTGCTTAAGTCAGCCAGGCTCTTGCTGCACGCTCTGAATATAGTGCTTGAGTGACTTTGGCAACTACTTGTGATGACAAAAGGTCATTCTCAGGATCATTCGTCTCCATGGCCCCCACCCATTTTGAATCATCTCTTTTCTTAGTAGACAGTTGTCCTTTACCAGCCCTAGCCTCAATTTGTTTTTAAGGCAGGCTGGACCCATGGGATGTGGCATATGCACACAGGCAGTAGAGACACATTCTAGTTCTTTTCCATCAGTTTCAAGTGGAGTTTCAGAATTCAAATCTCACCAATCAAAGTTTACCTTACACATGGCTATTTTTGACATTATGAATGTAATGTGGAATGACCTCCCCATAAGGTCCATCTGGCACCAACTTTAACATCCTTTCAGCATTAGGTTAAGACTGTCCTCTACCTCAGAGAATTTTAATTAGTTTACTTGGGCTTTGCCAGCTGCTTTAACAGGTTATCTGATTAGTTCATATAGGTTATTGTAATTTTTAATATGTGTTTTAATTCTGTTTTAAATTTCTTATGATAAATTTAATGCTTTTAATATTAATATTGCTTTTTGCATTTAATATTGTATTTTATGTGTTGCAAACCACTCAGGCATAGAAATTGAATTAATGAATGAGTTAATATATGTCCCAGTTTCTAGGCCTTAACTACACAGAAGCAAAACCAATAAATAGGTTTGTCCCTGGTAAGTCTTATTGTAATCAAAGGCTTAAAATGAAGGAATTGCAACCTTGGTGTGGGTACATTCAACAATAACAGCAAAAAGAACAATGTAAGAAGTCCATTTTTCTATACTGAGAATTGTATGTAGTCTCTTGGAATATTTTCTAAAGTTGTAATTTTATAAAGTGCATTTTAATTAATTCTTTATCAAGAACATGTTTTGGGAAGCAACTAATATGGTTGTTTTCAGATTAATAGTGTGGTTAGTATTCTTCATGAGGATTTCATTTCAGCAATTTCACATTTCCAAGAAACCAAAGAAAAGCTTGTATTGCTACTTCAACAGCACACATTGCTTAGATGAAGAGTGCAGAATCGATGTTGCTGGATTCCAACACATAGTGCATCATCATATCATATCAGTCCACTGCAATGGAGAGGGGTAATGGGAACTGCAATTTAATATATGAAGGACCCCACCTCTGGTTTAGACTAATCCTTCCCCTCTGTTACTAAATTATTAGCACTACACAGAGACAAATGAGGCATTCAAGAAAATGTTGTGGTGCACCCGTTTCCTAAGAGGAGTGTTCTGTTCATAGTACAAGACAGCTTGAGCAGGAGTCCTGTCATGAGTGGAAGGTGGGTCTCAGAAGTTTATCTAATGATTGATTATTGCTGAATGATTATATGTTTATAATGAATGAATATGTAATTTTATCAGCTTAGTAAGAACATCAGTAAAATATTTGGAGGGGAGAAAGTGTAGAGATGACCAAAAGGACTCCCCCCACCCATCATTTAAGGTCATGTAGTACTAAAATACCCAAAAGTTGAAGCATATTCTCAGCTTCAGCAGATGTGCTCCTTTTCAGGGCTCCAGCCAGTTGCATGTGGAAAACACCGCTATTTTTAATTCATGTTTTCCAACTTACACACAACATTCTGTGCATACTGACACATGATCATTTCTGACTCAGCTCTATGAGGAACAAAGTTGTGCAGTTCTGACTCCACTCGAGTTCAATATTAAAAGGTGTAATTATATTAGCTGCAGATCAAATTTTTCTTAGTAGACACCACTAATGCAGTTTCTACGAGATAAGAGATAATTTGAAATCTAAAATACATCTGATTACATTCAACTTTACCAAAATGTAGTAAACATGATGACTGTAAAGAACTCAGAAACGGTGAAGAAAGGTCTGTATGTAACTATTGAGGTCCTATGGTTTGTACTTCAGTTGTCTCTACAAAGTTACAATGTATCTGTGACTTTGGACCTTGTCAAAGATTTCTGTGATCGTTGATTCAGAAACAGGAAAGTCAGGCAGTTGCTTTGAATGGTGTTAGATGGAGCTTGGATCAGATAAACCTGATTCTGAATGCCTTAGGATTCCAGCTAGATAGAAAAGAGTGGTTGGGGAATAAGATAAGGAAGTTTATGGGTGAGGAAGTCAGGAGTTAGTCTGTGGAGAGAGAGAAGGCCTGTTGCTTGGTGTGTGGTGCTACTTGAAGAGGATTAAGATCCTGATTGAATGAAAGTGAAAAGCTACACTTTCTCAATAGGATAACCTTATGGCTAATTGTCACAAGCACACTCCTATAATTTGTTTGGATATGGTGCATCTTTAACTTCTTGATATTTCCCTCTCTTTTTCTTAGTAGGTATGTAACGCTGCCACCAGGAATTTAATTTCAATCCCATTAATTAACTCCTCACACAGTATTATGCCCAAGCTATAAGGCTCCTTCATTGGACTATGTGGTCCTGTGGATGCAACTCTGGTATTCAACAGCCTTTGACTCTGAGTTAACCATGAACAAAATAAAACTATTTGTTCAAGAAGAGTACTGGTTTCAAGATGTTCAGTAACTTATTTCCTTAGAGCAATGCATAATAATAATTTCTGACTGAGGTAACTCATCCTTCCCTTCACAAACACTCCTCACACACAGATTCTCCTTTCTTCCCTGCACTCAGATTTCTGTCAGCTGGTATCTCTCATATCCATGTAAAACTTGACAATATGAGGTCTTGACTCTCCCAACCAAGTCATTAATATGGCCGCCAGATTGTCTACTTCCTTTGTCCTTAGGAACCCTAAATGCCTTCACAGAACTATGTAGGATTCTAATGAGAAACCTGCCTCTTCAGGTTCTGCACATTGCAGAATGACCAATAGCTGACTGCCTTCTCTCTCTCTCTCTCTCTCTCTCCCCCCCTCCCTCCCCCTCTCCCCTCACACACATCCAAGCTCTGCCCACACACTCTGTCACCAACCAATCACCTCACTCACTTATCCCCCTCTTCTACTCCCCTTACTCTTCTGGAACTTGCCAACATGTAAAGGGACATAGTCTCGTAACACTTTAAATCATTAAACTGGTGAAGTAACACTTTAAATCATTACAGCTGCTTGTGTCTTACTCAGCACTCTACCTTGCTCTCTGGTCAGATAATACACAGATTCTGTAACGCACAGTGAGATGGACAATAGGACTTTAGCTCATGCATCTACGCACAAGCATCTCAGACAGAGTATTGTGATTTGTACAGAAGGTTCCCTTCACCTTATAACCGAAGCTCAAGCAGTGAGAGAGAGGAGGGAAGTAGAAAGAGGCACATTTATTCAAGAGCTACCACACTCTTGCCATGCTTAGAGTTTTAGTGACTGAAGTTATATCTGAATAAGCTGAGAAGAAACAGAAAACCAGGAAAAGTTTGAGAGGAGAGACAGCTCACTTTGGAAATGCTGCTCACATTTTGAGATGCAAGGCTTTAAAAGCATGTAACCGAACATGGGACACTGTGGTTAAATACAGACAGTTACTACTTCCAGCTCTTCCCAAAGCATTTCATTTGATGCTCTCTCTAGACACCATTTTTACGTTTATTTGCCACCTCATCAAAGTAACATGTATGGATATCAGCAGCTGTTCCATTCTTTCAGACTGTTCTTGCACCACTACATTTTGTTAGCAGGCAACTAATCTGAATCTATGCAATTTGTAACGTGCTTAAGATGAAAGGCACCATAGAAATGCTATGTAGCTATGGTATTTCCAAGACCTTCTCATTTTAATCCCAGCAGCTGTGGCTGAACAATCATTATGTGAAGCCCTGGCTTGCAATGAAATTTAATGACAGGAACTTATTTCACTACTGAAGCACTGCTAAATCTACTTGCTTATGCAGCAAATAATTAACATCATAGCATCTGCATTCTGTTCCTGAATTCTGAAATTTTAAAGTGAAAATAGACATTCTTGGAAGCTGAGTTGTAGATGACCAATAGTTACCACTTGTTACAATATTATTTTCCAGTCAATTGTGTATCATAGCAGTTCTCAAAGCAAAAGCCCAGTGGAATGTACTCTAAAATAAAAACTCAGGCCATCTTTACATATTCAAAAAAGAAACTGCATTGGAGGGGGAAAGAGTCCAAAATGCTGACCTCAACTGCATTTCAAGTTTTGCATTTCAAAAATATCAAGTATTGTATGATATTATGCATCAAAAGGTTTCTGAACAATGTACTTTAATATATTCTTAACTTACATTTGATTATTAAAATGTAGGGAAGGAATTGAGCTCTCAAGCCTATTTGTTGTATAGTTGTGCAAATGACTTCCAAATTAATACAATTGCTTAAATATCATTTTCTCTATTCCTAAGATATGACTAAATAATGATACTTTTAAAATTCTGCACACAGAATATTTTCTAGTTCAGAAAGTTCAAAGTTTGGTAGTGAAGGACACAGGGGGTCTGGACTTGGTGTGCTCCACCCAATCGAGCACAAGAATGAGAGGCACTAAACTATGTTGTATTCTCGAGGATAAGTTCAAACATAGCAAAAAGGGAATTGTCCCAGAGTATGGTCCCACAGCAAAAAGGCAATCATTCCCTTTAATAACTTTGCTAACCAGGTAGTGATGAGAGATGTCCACTGGTTCAAAATTCCTGCTGTAGGTGCTGATTGGTACATTCCTGTGCTTACCTGCTTCCTGCCCCCGTGGCTACCTGGGGATTGGGCTGGGAGTGGTGGCAAGGGATTTCCCAATCTCTAGACACATGGAGGTCTCTGGTTCCATAGATGATGCTTTGGGGACATGACCAGCCTGCCCAGGCTTAATGCCAACCAGCCAGATAGGTCCCACAGTAAGATAACCCAGAATAATAGTGCAAAGAACCACAACTCTAATACCTCTATCCTACAAGCTTCTATATCTCTTAACAAACATATGAAAGAAATGAAATGCAAATACATAAATACAAATAAAAAATCCTGACAGAATTAAATCAGTTCAAAATCCCAACTGTTTTTGTTTCAATTTCCTTTACAATTAAAAAAATACATATAGATTTACAGGAACTCTCCAGGTTACAAACGTCCAAGGTATGAACATCTGTACTTGCGAACAAACTGCCATAAACCTATTAACTGGAAAAAAAAACCTGAGTTAAAGCTAAACAGTTTGGAGTAATGAACATGGGAAATTTTGGAGTTTTATGAGCTACTGCAGAAAATCACCTTCACCACAGAGACAGAAACAAAAGGGGAGGGCCTCCAAAGCATATTTTCCTGCCCTGCTCATCTGGAATGGGAAATAGGCCGGCCTAACCCTAACCCAGAACAGGAACAATTATGCTGTGGGTCATCTTCAGGGTGCTGACACCGTGCCTCAAATCCTCTGATGACCTCTCCAAGTGGCTTCATATAGTAAATAGGCTTCATGCAATGCTTTAAGTCCAAACAGAAGTCCCCCATTTTCACTTTCTTGAAACAGTCCTGCAGCAATTAGTGGAACCGCAATTTCACCAAGCGCCATGCCCCCAAACCATAGAGTAGATCCACCAATAGACTATGGTTGATGTTGGCCAGTCTACAAAAATCAACAGAGACACACCCGTCTCTCTCCTACAAAGGTCATCCATAGGACAACTGAGGACATTTCAATATCTAACCTGGACCAGAAATCAGAGTGAATCAGTTAAGATAATCTGTGCCCTCCAAGTATTATGTGAACCTTTGTTCAAAAGCTTGTTCTAACGGTATTTGTGATGGTGGTAGTTATCACAAACCTGCAGGTCCAAGGAGGACTTTTTATAAGGCGTGGGCACACCACAGCTTCAATTAAGGCTATGATACCACTTCCTTCCTTTGAGAAACATTACCAACACCTGGGAGCCACTCAGTTTCCCCCATCAGGATGTCACAGGCCATAGTCAAGTATACTCAGCTGAGCATTTCTATGGACCTCACTAACAGTTTGAGGATCTTTCACCTTGAAAGCTGAAAATCATTCCACACAAGCTGACTTAACAGTGCTCTGGATGCTTCCAGAAGATCTGCAAAAGCAGCAACATCTAGTTCCACACAAATGCACTTCTCAGTGTTTTGCAAATTTGTCACCTCAGGCTTTCCAAATGGCTCTCCTATTTCAACCAGTGGACACAATTTTAGTTGCTCTTTCACCACTTGTAAAAGTTCTGCTGGACAGCTTTCAGAGGAAGCAATGATTGCAGAAAGGTAATCAGCGCCATATGGTAAACACAATAACAGGTTCCCACCAGTGCTAACCTGGACGTAGTTAAAATAACTACTAAAGTCCCCTTTAGAGTGTAACAGCTTTGAGCTATTACTTATTATTTGGTTTTGTGTTAAACTGAGGTACATGTATGCAAAACACAGACAACTTACATCACTTGTAAATAACCATGTGTATTTAAATCACAATTTTCCTAGAAAAACACACAGAAGCAATTATGACAAATGGATCAGGGCCTTGATTTTTAAGTATTCTGCAATTCAGCCCTCATGCATTATTCAAAAATGTCACAAAGTTTGTGTATTTTGTGCTAAAGCACAAAGTATCCTTGGATTCTTCAGTTTGGTTGCTTTGACTTTTTCATCTCTTTTCCTCTCTGCCTGGCTTGTACAGAACTTAACTGTATGGGGATCTCAAAAGCTGCATATAGACTCCTGGGTCTGCAGATAAGATCACCTGCTCTCTCTCTTCATTGCAGGAAACATTGACTTCCTGTGGTGTCTTCAACCAGATGCAATCAGGTTAGCAGGGCTTTGGAAATTTCTTTCACAGTCACGTCAAGCTTTCAGCCCACACATGATGGCTGCTGAAATTATTTTCACATGGCTGGGCTTCATGTGGAGGACTGCATCTTAGAAGCCATTAAATAGGGCACTACCTTGTCCCCAGTGTTATTTAATATAGATGTGAAGACATTGGGAACAGTCACCAAGAGATGTGGTGTCACCAATATACTGATGACATTCAGCTCTATTTCTCCCTGGCATTTGAATTCAGAGAGACCATGCATATTCTGAACCCATGCCTAGATCCTGTTATGTTGGATATAACCAGATCTAGATATGGATAATAAACTGAAGCAGGATCTTGATAAGACCGAAACTCTATGAATGGGCACTTCCCTGGTCAGTTTGCATGTTCCCGATGGAGTTGCACTCCCTCCAAAAGAACAAGTACATTGTTTAGGGATGCTTCTTTGTTAATGAAGGCCAACTGACCCTGATGGCCTGCAGCCTATGACCAACTTCAGTTGGTAAACACAATATCACATTTCCTACATGTGGGTAGCCTATCCACTCTGATCCGTGCACTGCTAACCTCAGTCTATTATGATCTATGTGGGGTGGCCCTTGTCCCAGCTATCCTCATGTAAGACCTGTGTTTGAAGAGCTGCACTGGCTGCCTAGTAACTATGGTCAAGGTTATGCTTTTTACATACAAACAGAAATTGTTAAACTGAAAATTCAGAGATGCTGGTACTTATGTAATGAGTATCAGGCAGGAGAGGTTTAAGATTGAAAGAGTCACCTATGTGATATTAAAGTGATAAAAGTGTGCCAAATGTGGTGCTGATGTTCCATGGTCAAATCATCCTGTATCTGTAATGAGTTCCCAGGTTGCCTTCTGTCAGTTATTTCCATTTCATTGTTATAAAATAACAGCTTTGGAAAGTTGTTAAGTAGAAAAATATGGCAATCACTACTCCTTGTCACTTTTGGCAGTGGTTGTGTATAGATGCAAGAAGTGGATGTGTATGCAAACATTTGCTCTACTGAGATTGACAATCAGTACTCACTAGTTCAGTCCACACGCCTTCCTTCCCTTTCACAGGCAGTATACATACAAACAGATATATGGAATAAAAACTAGGCTACAATGAGGACATATCAGATGCAATAAGGAAACATACCCCAAAGGTGTATTAATCTTGAAACTGCAAAACAACTGGACTCCAGAAGATTTTGAATGATATTTTATGCTATACAATTTTTATGCTCCTTCTACAGTGATCTAGCCCTGAGCTCCATAATTGACCTTGTGGTAACTAGAGGATGACTACAGGGAATAATAGCTTGCTGCAAAGGAGCAACTGGGCAATACAAATCGACTTAGCAAATTTCACTCAGAATGAGTCATCAGAATAAACAGCTGGCTTCTAAACAGTTCTTCTAGTGCTGTCTCTACAGCAAACTTTTCCAATTGTCATAATACTAGCATGGGAAGCACAAATGCTAAGCTTGCCAGGATGTGTAAGATTTCCAGACTTAACTGACCACAGCAAAATTTGTGGTTCCCTATGCTACTGTTGGGGAAATACTGATTATTCCTGATGCTAACTAAAATGTGCTTTTTAATATTATGTATAATATTAGGAGCTCAATATTAGGAATCAGAAAACATACACCTGTCTACCTTTCTCCTCCATATTTATAATCTCTCTTTTTCTCACAGAGAGAGCAAGAGTACTATATTTCTAAAACCTAAAAGTAGCAACAATATGAAATGTTTCAGGTTATGTACCTCATGCTACTGCAATTTATAGTTTGAACTTCTATTGCCATTAGAGTATGTGCTATTGAGGTTAATCTGGCATCTACAAAGGTATACAATGCATAGACAAGTTTTACATGCACTCTGTAGTTTGCAAATTCCAAGTCAGCTTTGTGAATTTATGTTCCTTCCCACTTTTTCATCTCCAGTCCAGAACAATCCACCCACTTTCCTTTATTAGTGTTAATAAATAATGTTTTAAAAAATTAACAATTTGCATTAACCATGGTTTGCTCAGACAATAGCGATTGCTGCCTAGGTTTGAGGTGGGTTTACAAACTTGGGTTATGCAGAAGCTGGTATGCACTATCCTTGTTGCATGGGTGCATTTATAATCCGAAGCATGTTTTGTGCTAGAAATGAAGAGTGGAAGTCATCCCAAAGAAAGGAAGAGGAACAAAGATTCAAGAAGCTGGCTCTTGATCTGCCAAGCACTGGCTACAGAAGCAGTGTTATACCTGCAATAAGCTATAATGCAACATAAACAACATAAAAGGTCCAAAGCCTCTTTAATCAGTGTTTGGGCCTCAAAGACAAAACATGGAAACAGAAAAAGTCACCATCAGAAGTATTTATTTATTTATTTATTTTATTAAAATATTTTTATGCCGCCGCATTCACCAAAGCCTCGGGGTGGCTTACAACAGTAAATTAAAATACCATTTTAAAATATATACATTAAAATACAAATATATAATATAAAACATACAATATAAAACAAGCCGCCCTGGCCAAATAAAATTCAATAATATTAACATTTAAAATACTGCTTAAATAAAAAGGTCTTCGCCTGGCGCCAAAAAACAAATAACGACGGCGCCAGGCGGACCTCTCTGGGGAGCGCATTCCATAACTTAGGCGCCACCGCTGAGAAAGCCCTCCTCCGAGTAACCACCCTCCTAACGTCTTCCACGGAAGGCTTCCGGAGAAGGGCCTCTCCCGCCAATCTCAGGGGGCGACTGGGCATATATGGATGTAAGCGCTCCTTCAGGTAACCAGGACCCAAGCCGTTTAGGGCTTTATAGGTCATCACCAACACCTTGAATTGGGCCCGGACTTCAATGGGGAGCCAGTGAAGCTGACGGAGAACTGGCGTCATGTGAACATAACGTCTAGTCCCCTCAGCAGCCTGGCAGCTCTATTTTGAACCAATTGAAGTATCCGGACTGTCTTCAAGGGTAGCCCCATGTAGAGCGCGTTACAGAAGTCAAGACGGGAAGTCACCAATGCATGTGTCACTGTCGCAAGGCAGTCGTTCTCCAGATAGGGGCGCAGCTGATGAATCAGCCGAAGCTGGAGGAAAGCGCTCCTCGCCACTGCTGTTACCTGAGCTTCCAGTGAAAGCTCCAGGTCGAGGAGCACTCCCAAGCTGCAGAAGAGTATACTCCCAAGTATACTCCCAAGTATAGCAGAAGAGCAGCGCAAAACCATGTAAAACGCTACCATTATTAATTCACAGTAATCTATGTATGAAGTCACACTATGGGAAAATAGCACAATATTTCTAAATCTTATACCAATATAGCATGGTCTCCACTCCCACCCCCTGACAGAAATCTGTGAGATATTCCTATGACTACAGGATGCAGAATCCAAGACGTGGTCATTCCCTCTCACCCTTGCAGTCCTCCATGGTCACAGCAGTAATCTAAGAAGACCTCTGACAAGGAGGAAAGGGGGTGTTCCAATGAGCAGGAATGAGAGGAGAGAGGAAAGCCAAGTTCCTGAAGCCTCTGTATCACAGTTACTGCCCACCACCAGTTAGTGAACAAGACATGTTTCATTTGTATGCAGCACATCATGACGAGAACACTGTGCCAAAGTGCATATGGAAAGCATCTGCATTAGAATATCACACCTATATTATGAAATATAATCCAGCATAAAGCAGAATAATAAATTACTGTTACTGTGTAACAGATCATCATCTGGAAAGATCCAACTTTGACAGAAACCCTATAAAAACATGTACAAAGTTAAGAAAATAAATACATGAAAAGTCAGTTGCCTCAAGCCAGAATGTAATAGTAGGCTATATAACATTTTAGTGACATACTGAACTCTTAAAGATTTCTACAACAATAATGCTTGAACTTTAATGTAGTTTCTTGGGTACATTTACAAAGGCAAGTTATCACTTATAGATATTTGTATATTCAATATAGACCAAATATATTTCCCAGATGGCAAACTACAGGATGTTTGCCAATAACGTTTGTGTCAAAAAAACCAAAAAACCATAAGCAAACCTAAATCTCAACAAAAAAGTCTTTATAAGTTTATCTTTAAGCTGATTTGCAGCCTGATGCATCATGGCATAATGATAAACATGCTAATGAGACTGTTGAATTACTGGAACAACCAGGACCAATAGAAATACATTTAGTAGTACAGAAGGTGGAGGTGTATATCATATATATATATATTCATTCACCCCTTATAAGATGTATATCGTATCATATAAATATATCATCACCCCTTATAAGACTAAACAACCATATTTTGGTTTGCTTGGTAAATGAAAAACAAACCTGTGAAACAAAAGAGCAGATCCCTAAATTATTCCCAAAACACCTGAATTTGACGAGTAAAACAATTTCTGCTCAGGTAGTCATGATCCTGATATGATGGGAAGAAAGAGATGAGTGAGCAATAAAGGTATGAGGATAATGGGGCCAACCTTATTGTATTTGCTTTCTTGTTTCTCTCCTTTTACCCCATCCCAACAAATACATTTATCATCCTCCACGAAACTTGAAGCAGCGACTTCAAACCTCTGGAATGAGTTGGATCCAATGGGTCTGCTCTGCACAAGCCTAACACTGAATACCTAAGAAATGACAGGAAATTTCAGATAGTTCCCGCGCATGCATGCATAGACCAGGTTCTGCTATGGAGACTTAATTTCTTAATTTCTAGTAATACACTGTATAATTTCTATCATTTCTCAGCCTCTGTGGTGAGATACATGGCAGAAAAGCAAGTCTGCTAAATAACAGAAAGAAATCAAATAAGACACTCTATGGAAAAGCTACTTAATTACTCATTGGTAGGTATAGAATATTAGAAGGGTTTACTTCTTGTGCTAGTAAGCATTGCACTCACAGCATAAGGCTGCTCTTTATGTCACAATTTCCCATGCATTTCATATACTATATAGAAGTTTCTATTGCAATATGCCTTGAAGACAATGCAATGGAAATCTATCTTGCTTTACAGCTGGAACAGCAGAGGTACATGCACAAATGTGAATACAGCTGCATTTTCAAGTTGTATTTGAAAGCTGGCTATCCAGAACATGACTAGGCAGGAGTAACGGGGAAAGGTTGTGTGCACATTGGGCCAGAGAAAAGAAATCACCCCCAGATGTTCCATGGAAGATGACAGAGAGACCATTTCACCCTGTGAAAAAAAGCAGCTGACAACAAAGGCTTTCCAATGAGGCTATCCTGTCAGAAGTGCATATGTCTTGCTGCAGATCTTCAGTCAAAGGACGATTTCCCACAGTTGAACAGCAGGGAGAGAGCATGACTTCCTGTCAAAACACCAGGATAGCAGGGCCAATATACATAAAGCAGGTTAGCATGGACAGGATAACAATTCCCATTAACTCTTAACAGGGATAACCTTCAATTTTAAATCCAGTTTGGGTGGTGCAGATCTGCTTATTGTCTCACTAACCTGAATGGAATTATAAAATCACACTATGTCACTTCCAGGCAAATTATTTTAATGCCAAAGATCCACAGACAAAATGTTAATTTCCTCCAGTTCATATTTCTGAACAGAAAAGCGCTAGTGTTATTTCATTTTTAGCAAATGGCTTTTTGCCACCAATTGTTCTTCCAGACATTCAAAACTGACTCTTGATTAATATAAACATATATGAACCTCAATTGTAGAACAACTTAGTGCCAACAGTGAGAAGACAGAAACCTACTTGGCTAATTTATATATTTAAAACATTTCTATACCATTCCTATTTAGTCAATAACTCTCAGGATGATTTGCAATATATTAACATGTAAAACATAAGAAGCACTACCATACACGTTTAGACAATCACAAGATAAAACCAATAAAAATCATATTAATAAGAAGAGACATAAAATCAAAAATGTAATCTACTAGAAATAATTATAAAATTAATGTAATCAAAACAGATTAAACAAATAAATAATACAATGTCATATAAAATAAGTAAGCTAAAATATAACATTTTAACAGTTAAAAATACTGTGAAAATAAAAAGGTTTTGGCCTGGTGCCAAAAGGTGTATAGTGTTTTGGCTAGTTCCATAACCAGGTTGACAATCAGAACCAGGATTCAGATTTATCTGTATGAAGCAGAGTTTTTGATCATGTATTCAGGTACAAAAAGGACTTACTGTACTTTAGGATCTCCTGGCAGACTGATCTCCAACAGACTTGAAGGACAGCGGCAATTCAGACACCCAATGGTTTAACATTCATAAGAAAATTGCAAGTAAAACTCCCTCCAAATCTGCCACAACTGGCTGTGCACTAATCGATTACCTCTCAGTGTTCTACTTTTCTGAAAAATCAGCATTAACTGATTGTGTTTGAGTAGGTCTTTATGTACTGGCTAGTCTGAAATTTTTGTGTTAAAATCCTTGACCAACCCAAGTGTAACAAGATCAGCTTAACCAAATGGCTTTTAGAAAGAAACATTTTTTTCTGATAATCAAAAAACTGCAAAGTTGATGATCGGCAGATCAAGCATGGGAAGACATCTGAATGTTGGTGTCACCAGTAAAGAGCCTTGCTCCTGGTAGTCATTAGCTATATTTCAATTGCCAGGAGCACCTAGAAAACATCCAGGACAACAACTAGGGCAGCCATTAAGTCATCATGGCCCCATGTTTTAGAAATTAGAAACACAGAAACAGAACGAGTCAGAAGGGGTCTCCCAGGTCATCTAGTCTGACCCCCAGCCAGTTCTGCTCACGACATGCCCACCATGTGCAGATCAAGCCTATCTTTGAACACCGTCACCAATGGGGCCTCAACCACCTCCCGTGGAAGCCCAGCATAGGCTCATGAAAATACAGCAGAGTCCACTCCTTGAATCACCACTCTGAATCAGGTTGCTCCAGCCAGTCAGTCATTTGCAGTTGGTTATGGTTGCTTGAGCTCAGAGTTCCAGGACAGACAAGCAAATAGAGACTGCAAGCCTGAAGTTTGTTTATCCCTGCTGTATCTTTTAAGATTTTTCCAGTATTGACTACACCTTTGTAGAGCAGTGGCCATATACTTTTTATATTCCTTGTTTATTTTTCATAACACCATATTATGCTTCCATCTAGTAATTTATCCTCTCTCCAAATTACTATGGATATATTTACTTAGAGCCGCGGGAATATTGCACAAGGAAAAACCACAAGGATGGCCATCTCTGGCTGACTTAATGATGGCTTTACAAAATAGTGTGCTATCAACTGTATTTCCAGACTTGTAAAACAACATTTTAAGGAGGATTTCATGGGTAAACTGTCATAACTGTTGTCTTTTCTTCATTTAGACAACAAAGACTCAGTGGGACAAGTCAACTCACACCAATAAAAACAAATTAGTGTTGATTATAAATCTTTTGCTTACTTTCTATGGTTAGAAGCACAAAATAGCTATTATGACTTAGCCATAAAAACTTGCTAAAAATCTGGTAATAATTTCTATCATACTACTATGATACAAAATGCCAACCTTAATAAGATGAATCAGGAGCCACAAAACATTCTTCCATTCTGTTAGCAAAGAAGAAAAAAGGCACAACTGAACTTAATTTTAAGATTTTGTATCTACTGACATGGTACCCAATCCAATATATAAAGTGACCTTAGAATAATGGTTGATCTAAGAATTTTGTGAATTCTAGTAAAATAAATCAATATTTAAATCTGAGAATATGTAGGCAGTTTTATTATTGAAGTTATATGTGGTGCTCATAATTTAGAGAGCAGCAAAGCAATGGAAACAATAGGCATAAAGATTCTCTTCAATAATTGCATTAACTGTATTTAAATTATCTTTCAGATTATTACTAAAAGTGCAATCCTATACATGTTTAGAGAGAAATAAGACCGACAGTTCCAAGCATTTTCCAGCCAGGAGGGCCACTATCAGTCAGTACAGCCAACAGCACTGAACTAAATAAATGCACAGGCTGACTTTTTATAAGAAAGCCTCCTGTTATTCTATGAAAATATTTTCAAACACAGCAGTATTATTATTAAATTACCAGAATAATACATATATCTAAAAACCAAATGCTTGCCCTGCTAATTTGTTGTTCTGCCAATTGTAATCTGTGGTCATTCTATTTTAAATATTTTTGTAATATAACATTAAGATTTTCTGTATTTTATGGCATACTAATTATTCGGTACAGATACGGAATTAAAAACTTGCAAACAAAGAGCAGATCTTTAATCATCCTCCAGGAAAGTAGCATGTTTCCATGCACTGGAATTTGACAAATGCAAAGCCTCCTTGTCACTCTTGACATTGGTGAGAACCTCATTATGTACAGTCAAACAGTGATCCTGATATCATCCAGCAAAGACTGCAAATAGCTTAGGGGTGCAGCTGAGGGTCAGATAGTCTGTATTTCCTTTGCAGAGTATTTTGATGACCATTTTAATTTAGTAATACTCCTTTAAACAATACAAAATTGGGGAGACAGCAGTTAAACTAGCCCTAAACAGAAGCGGAATCAAAACCAATGATGTAGTCTATTGTCAAACAAAAAGCAATTCTTTTCTCAAATCTGTCTGTAATGAACAAATTCATAACAGAACTTTTTCATGCTGAATGAAGAAAGGGCACCTCTCACTTCCATTTACTGTCATTTTTGCAATACATCACAGCAATATATAGGGTTGTAGCCAGTAGTGTCCTTCCACCTCCGATGAAAGCACATTACATTATAATTGCCTAAGTATAACCAGCAGGTCCTCTTCAAGAGCTGGAGCACACTCCGAACTCTTCTAGACCAGCCTTAGATTCCACTAATTTCAATATACGATCTTTTAAATAAAAGTAGATTTAGGAAAATACCATTACTAAGGCTAAGATTAGTCACTTGGTCACAGTCTTCCATGCTATGATGAGATATACTGTTTTCTATCAATTTAAAAAAATGTAAATTTGCACCTATACATATAATTAGCATATGAAAGTTTCTGCAAACTGATATCGTATTTTGTCCTCTTGGTTTTGGTAATGCATGTCCTCCTTTCTGCAGTTCACATTATGTCCACCCTAGACTGAACCAAGGCTGAAGGAAAGGGTGCTCACAGTTTTACTTCTGTATGTTGTATTCCTAGAAGCAAATCTTACCATATCCACAGATTTACTGGTGGCAGCTTCCCTGAACCCTCTCCCTCATTGTATTCATCACCTTCTACTCAAAGAAAACAACTGCCTGAAGAGGAGAGTCCCCTCAACCCATGCAGATCCTCCCTGTCACCCCTGTGTTGGTTCCCCCCTCCCCTTGAATGCCTAAATCGGGCTTAAAAATCTAGTTAATCTACTTAATCTGAGAGAGAGAGAGAGAGAGAGAGAGAGAGAGAGAGAGAGAGAGAGAGAGAGAGAGAGAGAGATTTTGAGATTTAAAGGTATCCCAGAGACATTTTAGAAGCAAGTGTATGAGTAATTCAGAGTAATCCCTGGAAACATTAACATATGCTTCTTCTAAACATGGAACAGTGAAATCTATGGAGATGCTAAAGCTGATCTCAGAGGTATACAAAAGAGTTGATGCTGCATTGCAGAGCATATTTATATACAATGGCACTGAATGTTAAAAGCAAAGCAGTCTTGTGGTACCTTCAAGACTAGTTTATTTATTGTGGAAAGACCTTTCGTAGTCCAAAGATGAAGAAGCGGGCTCTTCCTCAGAAAAGGTTCTTGTTCAAGGTATTATAAATTTAAATCACAATAAACTTAAGCCACAATATTCTTAGATCTTTTTCTTGAAATTGACAACATGGTTAGTTTTTCCTATTATTTATCTTTAGGGATGTCAAAGAAACTAGCTAACTGTTGAAATGACAGATAAAAGGCAAGTTGCCACTCAAATAAAAAATCAATGGGAGAAGTAATAAGCTGTGAACAATCCATTCCATAAACAATCACACTCTTGGAATAAGTAATTATAATGAAGCAAGTAGTTATATAAACACAATAACTCACTATTATTACTAAAAGTATGAGATTTGTGTAAAAATCATTGATTTGCTTAATGCATTTAAAAAGAAAAATAACCACATGTGTATTAAAATGCCTTAATAGGCCATTAATCTTCAGATACTGGGTTTCTCTGAATACTCTTCTGGCAAACGCACAGGAAGTGACCTGGTGGCCTGAACACCCCAGCTGTTTGTCCTTTGAAGTCATGGAGACTTCTTAAAGAGTCTGGACAACACCATCTCTTAACATCTTTTCTCTGAGCACCAGATTGTGACCTTTCCTCCCCACAAGGCCTTTGTGACATTTGCCCTATCTTAGAAAGGAAACAGCATCCCTTTTAAAAAATGGGGGGGGGGGGTTAAAGCAACACTAATCTGGACTTCTTCTAGTCCAACCATGTTACTTCTGATCATACTTAAGTCAATAACCGGTTGTATTAAAATTGAAAATAGGCCTAATAAGGTCAAATAATGCATCCTATAGATGTTGCCACTGGAATTATTCAGCATGCAAGTTGGCCTCAGCTTGAAATATCAGCAGTTCAGAAATAAATTGCTTTAAATTTCTATGTCAGTATATATTGGCATATCTATCTATTTCACTTTCCTGACCTAATGATGTATATCCTACCTTGCCAGTAAAATAAGTGCTCATGGTACCTTACAATAAAATATAAACAAAAGAACATCATTAAAACCAAAATAAACCCTACAGCTTTTATTTAAAACCAAAATCAACCCTAAAACCAAAATAAAACACACAATAAAAATATATATAAAAGCAAGAATAACCACACCCACCCAACAGCAAACAAGTCAGCTTAAAAGCCCGTCTGCTACAGAAAAATAATAGAAATACAGCTAGTCTGGTTCTCCAGGGCAGGCAGTTCCACAGCCTGGGAGCAAGCACCAAGAAGTCTCTTTACTCACTCTCCTACAATTTCTTTTCCTGATAGTTGCAGCACAAAGAGAAGACTATAAGCTGAGCATCTGAAAACATTATCAGGCCCATGCTGGAGAATGTAGTATTTCAGACAATCTGCTATCAAGATTAGGAAGGAGCACCGTTAAGCAGCAGGCTGGACAGAAATACCCACACTGAGAACTTACCCCAACAGAAAGTCTGTAGGACTGAGCACTTGGTCAGGGAGCCAGAATCATGATAGACCACTGCAACTCCACTTTAATCTTGCATCTCTCACAGCGATCCTGATCCAGAGAGCTATTTCTTGCTATTATCCACAGGAAAACAGTGATTTCTCCAGCTACTGGCTAAATAGCCGGGGGGGGGGGGGTGATTAGGTGAAACTTTTGCCTGAATGTGTGAGGACCAAAACTGGATCTGAGGATGAGGCTATTATTCTACACTCAGCCCCAACATTCCTGTATGTCCAGTCCCTTTCTATCTATTCCAGACCTTGCCATCTTAAATTTGAACACAAGGAGAATTTTCTGCACAATGCAAGTAGAACATCCTTTAGACAGATGTCAGGAACTGGGGAGTTGGGATATGTGCAGGTGGACCAGTGTGGGTCCCCTACCCAGTTTAAATCATCATGCATTCCAGGACATGTGTGAACTGGGCTGTACAATTTCTGATTTCCTACAATTCAGTGGCTTAAGAAATATAGTTGGTAAACATAATGAAATATCAGAACAGAATTCCTAGATTGAAACCACGTGTTCCTCTCTACTACCAAAAGAAGCCAGGCCTCAACTGTTCAAAAATTCAAGAAGTACATAACTACAGTTAATTGTTTATTTATTTAAGTAGTATTCCATTAAATACATTTTCAAGAATGTAAGAGCAGCTTCACTGGATCAGGCAAAATGTCCTTTTGCTCCAGCAATCTATTTCCCACAATGTAGCAACAGATGCTTCCAGAAAGCCCAGAAACAGGATTTGAACACATTGACTCCTTCTGTTTCCCCCAACCTTTCACAGATGAAATTCAGAGACATGCTGCCTTGCATCATGATGTATCATTTAGTTGTAATGGATAATAGCAATCAATAGCTCTATCCTCCATGTTTAATTTGCCTTAAAACTATTTAAATTAGATGGCATGTTCTCCTGCATGTACAGCAGGGCCCCATATCTGCACAGATTGGTTTCAAGCCCCCCCCAATGGGTGCCTGAAACTGTGGACAGTAACAAATATTATATATTATACACTATATACTAAAAGGTAAAGGTTCTAAATGGAATACAGTAACAGTGTTTTCTCGCACTGTATGTAACATAGGCCTTTGCACACCTAACATCCTACAAATTTCACTTTTCTGAAGAAATGATGGGTTAATATTGACTCCTAATGCATTCATTCACAGGGGCACTGTAATTAAGAGATGACTTGATTGCACATAATAGGAAGATTTTATTTTGAATATATTTATATGTTCAAAAACAGATGTTTGCTCTTTGGATTCTAGCAAGCTGCAAAAGTTTTGTTAATACAAAAAAGTTATAAAGGTTCTTTGTTTGCATTAAAGATGCTTGATGATTATTCTGTCTTAAAAAAAACTAGACCCCCCCCTTGTGTTAAATGTTACTTTCCAGTTACAACTTATGAATAGATATATCATAAATTTAAATTTCTAGTTTTCAGCCATGTAAGGCGGTAGCTCTTAGGAGTTTTTCTTGGTTGATGTGTGCGCGCAGGTTGCCTCTTTTTATGGCCTTGCTGTAAATAGCAAAACATGCATACCCTTCATAGTCAACATGGACTCTTCCAAGTGGTTATGGGCAAATAACACAGTGGAACGCACAAATATTTGAAATAGGAGAGAGGATAAATGACTGAGGGAGCCACCCCATGATCTCATAGCAACAACCTAAAATAAGGAATGCATTAAAATGTTTGTTTAAGGAATACAATACCACAGTGTCATCTTCAAAGGAGATTGGTTTCATTATTTAAAAGAAACATACACATTAGCAATGTAAAATACTTAAACTGTAGTTCTCAGAACTGTGTGGGATCCGTTGTTATTCTTAGAGCTACAGATTAAACATGCAACATTGGTGTAAAATCTGTCATTGGCCAGTTAAGAATTTCCACACTGGGAAAACAGAGATTAAGTAAGAAGGAAGTCAAGAAGATGCTGGTAATACCTTTTCTTCCAAATGTAAGATTTGTTTACTACATTTCTAAACCACTCAATATCCAAAGTTTTCTGATATCATACCTTGTCTAGGACAACAGCAGGGCTGGATTTTATATTACACCAAGTTTGGAAAAACACAGATTCCTTTCCAGTAGTCCCACATATACTGGCCAGATTTTGCTTTGTGGAACCTGTCACACAGCTGTGAGGCACTGGTACCACAAACAGAGAAGCAGGATCATGGTATTTCTGCCTGTTTTCAGGGGCATGGCAAATCTCAACAGGTGGCCACCTCCATTCAGCATACCATGAACTCATAAGCAGGATGCTTGCACAGGTGAGCTGCTGAACTGGAACAGTTCCAGTCAGGTAACAAATTCGAAAGCAGAGGGAGAGTTGTTATTCTCAGCCAAAAAGCATGTGATGGCAGAAAAATAGAGCCAATACTGCTCTCTAGAAGAATTGCCCTTGTTATTCCAGTGAAGGAGGAGGAGAAAGAAAGAGCAGGAGGACAGGAATAAAGAGAGTGATTTTGTGGAACAGCAGAGATTAAATTTTCATTGCAGATAAAGGAAACTGCCCAACTCCACAAAGGGAAGAAAGACTGGCTGCTGTCTTTAATGAGCCAATACTTCTTAATTCAGCAGTAGGTCCCTTTGGCCTAGGGAAAAGGAAAGACTGTGCAGAATCAGCTCATGGAGAGAGGATCAAGCTATATATTATATTATATTATCGCCTCCCCTTGCTTTATAACAAGGGCTGAAGATTGCAGTGTTGGCAAAGTGGGGGGGGGGGTCTAACTTAAGCATTACTACTTTTGCATTGCCAAAAACAAAGGGCACACACAATTATTCCACGTACACAAAAAGAAATTCCATGCACCCATAGGTGATTGGTGACTAACTCTCTAGGAACTACAGCTAATGGACCTGGAGCACACCCAGAAACCAGTTCCATGTGATTCACCATATTAAGTATTCTGGAGATCAAAGGTAATGGTTTCAGAAAGGATGCACTACCAAGAGCAGCCTTCCCCAGCATCTGGTACCCTCCCAGAATTCCACAATATTGGTCATATCAGCTAGGGCTAATGGGGGTTGAAGGGTCCCAGCTGCCCACAGAGAATCCACAAGCAGCACCTTCCCACCCACTCTCTCTAGCAACTGGTATATATACATTTGCAGTCAGGAAAGTAGGTAGCCTGGTATCCAGTGACTAGCTAGGACCTGGGTACAAATGATACAAAGCAAAAGACAACAGAAAGCTTGTTGCTTATAGCCGTGTTCTTTCAGGCTATGAACACTAATCTACTGAATAGGTCAATGATGCAAAATATTAAGAGAGAACAAAATGGAAAGCATGCACCTATTCACTGTGACCCATATCCAGTTGTATTGCACCAATTTCTACTCCCAAGCTTTCTAATAGATAAGATAATAAGACCTTTGCTTGGGAAGTTGATAATTACCTACAGCAAAAATCAATCTATTTTCTATTGCTTGCTACCATACAGTTGAACATGAATTATGAACACAATGGCACTAGACTTGAGGTGCAGTCACTCTTCAGAGGATTAGTTATTTATTTGGGCATTTCTAAATCACATTTTGGCCATAACAATAAACAAATGTTATTACAAGGTTTATAATAACATTAAACCCAGCAACTACTACAACAATTAAAATAGCTACTAGAACCAGAGATTTAAAACTAATGAGGGTAGGGAAATTGAACCTTTAATGCAGGAATATTTTTATTGCCTGACTATAGACAATAGGAGCAGTCTAACCTGTTTTGGAAGGGATCCAAAACAAATGTTCTACATTCCCACCAAATTTCTTAGTGATGGATATGGAACAGGACCTCAAAAGATGGTCAAAACCTACTACCGTGTTTCCTATACCGAAAATAAGACCTAGTACTATTTTTGGTACTTGCTAAAATATAAGACCTACCCCGAAAATAAGACCTAGCTGTGTTTATTCCCAGAGTCAGTAGGGAACACAAAGAGCATTTTTAAACTTTATTTTTTAACTTAACTTTAACTTAAAGCACTGTGTGGAGAAAACATGCTTATGCAGCTCTGCTCCCTCCGCTCCTTGCGGAGGGAGCAGAGCCGCATAAGCTCATGCTTCCTCTATAGTGCTGGCTCCTGTCACAGGCAGAGTGGTACCAAATGTACATGTATTCATGCTGTTGTACATGAATAAGTGTGGGTTGTTGTGCACATTAAAAAAAAAAAGACCTACCCCGAAAATAAGACCTAGTGTGTTTTTGTGAGCCAAATAATAATAATAATAATAATAATAATAATAATAATAATAAGAAGAAGAAGAAGAAGAAGAAGAAGAAGAAGAAGAAGAAGACAGTGTCTTATTTTTGGGGAAACACAGTAGTCAGTTCAGATGTGGGGAAGCAGTCTTTCACAGAAATCCTGTTCCCAACAGTTTAGGAATTGAAAGGTAAGAACTGGGACTTTGAATTGGTTCCAGAAACAAATTAGAAACCAATACAACTTATGTGAAACTAAACTTACAGAAAGCACCTTGGTCACTGTATTTTGGACTTCATAGAGCATGTTCTCACCCCTGCCGTACTGGCTGATCAACCCTGACAAACATTGTATTCATAAGATATTTGCAACCGTGAATACAAATATTGCCTTCCAAAATTAAATGTCTTCAAAAGTCTTCAGGTAGGCTAATAAGCAATGACAGTTTCTAGTCCCATGAATATCCACTTTCACAATCAACACTGATAACTTCAGCAAGTTTATATAAGATTAACAGACTCAAGACCCCAGGGAACTTTTCTTATTTTAAATATTCCTAGCAGAAATAAAAGAATATTTGATACATGCTGTAAATTCTGGGGCTAGTACAGTAAATCCCAGGCAGTGTCACAAGGTCATACAATGCTTACATGGAAAGGGAAACCAGGCCCAAGTGGTGGCCCTTCATGAAACCTTTGTAAGAGAGCATGGTTTCTTTCTCAAGATTAGCTCTTGGGAAATGTTTATTGGACCAGAAATGTTCTTCCCTTGAAACTCAAAAACAAAATTCAGTATTATTCCACTGAGAGTAAATGAAGTTCATAACATAGTCATTTGTATTTACATTCAAAGCTGATGAGGAACAGCAAAAATAAATAAGTTAGGACTAGCTCAATACCGTGACAACTGAAAGCAGAAAACTAGATAGGGGAAACTATGCCACAGCATCATCTGGCTATGGAGACACATACTTTCACAACCCACAGGGAGGGTCTGAAAAGAGAAAAAAAAATCCTCCTAATTTTATTATTATGTAGTGAGTCTATTTATTTCACATTGCTTGTTTTGTTTAAATGCACACTATTTCTGGATTTCCCCTAAAACATTAAATTATTTCTGTCAAACCCAAAGAGTACATTCTGAGACCTCTGCAAACTGTTCTGTGAGTGCAATAAGAACCAGACCCTCCTTGGGTGGTACTGAGACCGTATATGCTCATCAAGCACCATACATGACATTGTTTTATTTGATGCCAACAAAGAAAGGTACTGAGGGGAAGAAGCATTTTACACTTCCTTCTTCCTGCTTTTCCCTCTCAGACCTCATGCAGCAACTTTGCTTTATGCCCCCTGCTATACTGTACTTCCTCCCAAAGAGAATTTCCATGGCAAGATCTCTAGAGAAACACTGCCAGATCTGATGTAAATCTTCAAACAACAATCTGTTTTGTTGTATTCCATTAGAAGCTGCATCAAATGGGCTAACCATGGACATTAGAGATCTTAAAAAACATCCTCCCCGCTGAAAAAGAAAGGGGAGGGAGAAGCAACTCCAAACTGTAGCAGAATAACAAAGAGAAGTCAAGTCACAGCAGTGTATTGCTGCACAAGATCTAACCCCACTTAGTAAATTTACATAGTTTTGGTGGGAAAGTGTGAAAAATGCAATGTGTTTTTTCCATCATTATGGTCTGGGATTCATTTTCCACTTGACCTTTGCATTTTAAGATTTCAATGAAGATCATTTATGCACAATCACTCTTTATCATTATCACCCTCAATAACAAAATTGTACTGTAATCTGTTCTCTTCTACCTCTATCATTCTTGTTAGACAAAAAAAAACTTCCACATATCATAAATTCTTAAAATGGGAAGTAAAAATTCCTCTAATAGTAATAAACATGAAAGCATGCTATACTAGCATTATGTCTGCGCACACACAGAACAAAGGCTAACATTTACCCCCAAGAAAGCCTAAGGGGTAGAAAAGAACTAAATTTAAGATTGTTCCTGATCATTTTGTAAGGAAGATATGAACAATTTTGAACAACATAATGGAAATGAAATACTCTAATACCATGAATTTTGATGAACCATGAGGTCAAATGGTGTGTCAGTAACATTGTAAGTCAGATTTGACAGGGACTAGATTTGAGCTATTAGATTTTGTGGTGCATGGTCTGCAGCCCTACAGTAAATCTCCTCCCTTATGATGCAATGCAATCTTTTCAGTAGAATTGACAGCAACTTTTTGCGAACTGTCTGTATGAACAGTAGGGGTCTGGAGTGTCACTCTCACAATAGTGGGGTTCCAGATGTGGAAACCAAATGCAGAAGCATCTAAAAGATTAAGACACAAATGCCTAGTAGCTGAAGTGTTACAGCACTTAATTCTGGCAGATTTAAAGACAACAATTTGGACATCGGTAATAGCACTCCTTTCTGTTCATTATCATTGTCTAAAACCATCCTACCTCACTGCCTATTTTTCAATAAGGAAAAAGCCCTCTTTGTTGCACAGAACTTAAAAGCAAACTTTGATTCAACAGTGACTAATTTTGGCCTAGTTTTATTCCATCCCTCTACCTCTATCCCCAAGCTTTAAAAAGGGGCTGTTTTGGTTTAATGAAAGCAACATGTGAATTTAATGAGCAGACTGCAGACTAGTCTAACATCCATATTTAGCCAATCGCTGTTATATAAGGTTTGCTGAGTTTTACAGTGCAGCTCTGCCATAGCTCTGGAGTGTCACAAAAGCAGCAGTGCTTGAACCTGGCCACAAACAAAGATGAGGATGCTAATTAGGCTGGATGCATATGAGACACACAAGAGTAAATTCTATGCCAAAATATAGAAGTCTGATCGTATCTCCAATTTAGTAGTACTTTTCAGTTCAATCATTTCAGTCAATTAAGCAGAAGACTATGGACTCCTTTGGTTGGACTTACAGGCCTATTTCTTACTCCATAAAAGACTGATCGACAGGTTGTATCATTGAAGCCTGCTGTACATGAACACTTGCCCCTGGTCCATGGGCACTATGCTGTGTATTGCTTCTTTTTCTGCCCTACTTTTACTTCATGTGAATGCATTAACATGTCATCCCTGTGCCTGAGAAGTATCGATTATGATGCAATATACTATATGCAATAGCTGAAACCATGGCTAGTAGTGGTGTAGAAGCCATTTCTAATCATTTTGGAATAATGCTCATAATGCTCTTTCTTCTCATTGAAATTATTAAAATAGAAAGTGTTAGTTCTCAGGAATCTGACTTCCTCTGAAAAAGAACAGCGCAATGCCAATGCAACAACTTAGCATTACTGAATGGGGTCAGGTAACATGATAACACACACTTAAGGGTTGAGTGTGGGGTGCTATTGAAGCATAGGTCATTCCCTTTATGGACTGATTGTATTAACAAGCCATGGGTCCAGACAATGACAATCCACACTCAACCCATATTCAACCACTGAGTGGCTTATTATGTTATCTAAATCCAGCAATTATGTAGTGTTAGCGGCTAATCCTGACTTATTGTTACCTTAAGTTGAGGTATTACATTTGCTTCATTTCCCAAAAACATACAGGCCAGAGATAATGGCAGTTTTAATCCAGCGAATCGAGGCTAACAATGGCTACTTGTCCTGATGGCCATAAACTGCCCCCAGAAACTGGGGCTATGACCTGCTTCATCTGACCTGCTTCACTGATTAAACAACCATGTTATATAAACAGTACCATTTCATACTGGTTGTTGAGGAATATAAGGAGGAAGGGGGTACAGCACTTATGTCCTATATGTGAATTTTGGTCACTGTGTCAACCTAATGCTGGACTACATGGACTCATTACGTCGAGTCCTATATTTGACCCAGCCTGGTTCTTCTGGAGTGCCTGCCCAGACTGGAAAAGCAGACCCAGAATAAATCAATTCTACATGCTCTTGTTTATTATTAATCAAGGCCAGAATTTGGACAATCTAGATAGGGAGTGATGGCCTGGAAAAATTATAATTTAAGTTAAAAAAAGAAATCCACAAAAACATACTGAAATTGTTTTTTGTTGCTCTGCATCTGACAGCTGCTAGTACAGAGACAAAGTTTCCAGAATTTTATGGACAACAGCTTACGAGGCTGGGGCACAAAGTCACTTTGGCATGTGAAACCAGTTTGTTAAACAAAACCAGATTAGTCTGGTTCATTAGTCCACCCTTCCTCTCCACCACCATGAATAATCTCATGTACCTAATTGTAGCAATATAAGGATTGTGAAGATGTTGTTTTAGTAGTGAATACTTCTAAGTGAATACTCCTTTTGTTTGGACCGGATCTTTCATTGGTAAAATAGAATAAGAAAGAACTGAGGGTATCTTCAGACACAGGCACACATTTACAGACATACATATGTGTTACACATATGGCTGCTGTGAAAGGATTGGGAAAAGAAATTGCTTTGTTCTACCCCTATGAAACAGGTGGAGGAACTGGGAGGGAGAGGGAAATGTCTTTGAGCATAAGGAGCCTCAGTTACAAAGAGTCAGTCCACAGGGTTGTTAAGCAACGCACACCCGAGGTGGTGTTGCTCTCTGTGTTAAAGAAGGAATTGAGTCCAGTAGAATTAATACCCTAAAATGTTCAGATTCATCAATAAAAACACTGTGGGTGACAATACCTGGCTCCAAAACTAATTTAATCATAGGAATATCATCCCCCAAGACCAGAATGCTCAGGGTGATTTTGAGATGAATGAAATCAGGGAGGCCTAAACCCTAACACTAACCCTAAACACATTGACTAGGCAAATATATGTTCCAGTTCGGACAGAAAGGTTAGATTTCTCAGTGTCCTAAAAGACTGTGCCCTAACAGATTTGATCATTAAACCAACCAGAGGAAAGGCAGTCCTGGATTTAATCCTAGGTGGAATTGCCCAGGACATAGTACAGGATATAAATGTGACTGAACTGACTGGAAACAGTGATCACAGTACTATCAGATTTAATATATATCTAGGCAGAGGATTGCTGAAGAGGTCTGATACTGCCCATTTGACTTCAAAACAGGAAATTTCTCTAAAATGAAGAGAGGGGAGAAATTTTTTTAAAGGTGGAAAGTGGGAGTCAAGAGGGTTAGATCCCTTTAAAATGCTTGAAGATTACTCACAATCACAACAATAGAAGCTCAGATAGTATGTATATCACATAAATAGCAGCAACAAAGTATGTTAAAAAAGTTAATACGACAACCAAGAGGTCACCAGCATAGTTAGCAAGTGGAGTCAAGGAAGCTATCAGAGAGAAAAAGCTTTCTTCAAGAAATAGAAGCCTCATCCAAGTGAGGAAAACTAAAGGGAACACAAGCTTCCACAATGCAAGCAGACAATAGAAGCAAAGATATATTTTGAGGAGCATATTGCTAGCGGCATCAGGGCTAACAATAAAGAATTATTTAAATAAGAAAGAAACCAAATGGGGAAGCAGTTGGACCACTGGATCATATTGGAATGAAAGGAGCACTAAAGGAGGATAAGGAAATTTCAGAGAAGCTGAATGATTGTTTTTCCATCTATCTTCATAGCAGAGGGTACATGTTCATGAACTTTTGCTTTCAGAAAGGGAGCCTGATGAATTAAGACAGGTAAGTAGTGACAAAAAAAATAAATACTCAACATTATTGACAAACTGATAGTTAGTAAATCACCAGGCCCAGATGTCATCTATCCGAGAGTTTTTAAAGAGCTCAAATATGAAATTACTGACCTTCTTACAAAAATATGTAGTATGTCCCTTGATCAGTCCTGGTATTAGAGCACTGGCAAATGGCCAATGTTACACCAGTTTTTAAAAAGACTCCTGGGAGAATCTGGGGAATCATAGGCTGGTTAGTTTAACATCTGTTCTGGATAAATTAGTTGAAAGTGTTACTAAAGATAAAATTAGTAAGCATACTGAAAGACAAGCCCTGCTAAAAAGAATCATCATGGCTTCCTCAAAGGTAAATCCTGTCTCATTAACCTTTTAGAGTTCTTTGAGAGCTCTTGGACAGGGGAGATTGAACAGCCATTGTTCACTTGGACTTCTAAAAGGCTTTTGACAAAGTCTCCCTCCTGAGCAAACTTAGCAGTCAGTGAATAAGCAGAATGGTTGATTGGTATCTGGTTAAGCAACAGAAAACAGAGAGTGGGAATGATTGGTAATTTCTCCCAAAGGAGGGCTTCAAACTAGGAGAATGGCATCAAAATGGCAAATGCAATTCACTGTAAATAAGTGTAAAACAATGCACTTTGAGACAAAAAAGTCTCAACTTCAATGGGATTTGAGATGGCAGTGATTGATCAAGAAAAGGATCTTGGGCTTCTGCTAGAAAGCTTCATGAAATTGTCAATCAGTGTACAGCTGCTGTGAAAAAGGCAAACTACATGTTGGGCATAATTATGAAAGGAAAATAAAACTGCACTACCCTTAGAGTATCTTGTATGGTTCTAGTTGCCACATTTGAAAAGACATTATTGAGTTGGAAAAAATGCAGAGGGGGCATCTAAAATGATCAAGTGGTTGGGATAACTCTTCCATGGGGAAAAGTTACATAGCTAAGATTGTTTAGCTCAGAAAAGAGGCAAGTAAGAGGAGTCACGATAGAACTGTTTAGAATTATTCATGGTGTGAAAGAAAGTGGAGAGGCAACATTTTCTCCCTATCTCATAGTATCAGAAACTTGGAATCATCCCATGAAACACTGGTGGGAGATGCAGGTCAGATAAAAGTACCTTTTCACTCAGCACATAGGCTTTGAAATTCACTGCCTTAGAAAGTAGTGATAGTCACCAATTTGGGTATACTTAAAAGGGAATTGGACAAAGTAATGGAAGCAGAGGCCATCAACAGTTACCAGTCCCATTGGCTCTGTGCTACCTCTATTATCAGAAGCAGTAAGCCTGCGTAGAGGTTACTGGAATGCCTGGGCAGGGGGAACTCTTGTATGCCTCCTGCTTGAGGAATCCTATAGGAAGCTGGCTTGTCACCATGTGAATGTAGCGATGGCCTGGATGGGCCACTGGTCTGATCCAGCAGGGCTTATGTTCATTTTGCATGCCTCCTTTTACAAGACAATAGGTTTAGATCACCCTGCTCCAACTTGGTGCCTTCTAGATATTTTGGACGTCAATGACCAGCATTCCTTGCCATTGGTCATTCTGGCTGTGGTTCAACATGTCTGGAAGACACTTGGCTGAAGAAAGCTGCAACAGACCAAAAGACACCTTTATACAAGGCATTAACAGGTGATGGCATCTAAGAAATATGTCAATGGGCCCTCAAGTGAATTTATTGATACCAGTTCTTACAACAGGAAAAAAAGCAATCGAATGCCCCCCTAATCTCCATACTTAAATATTTGACTTGTTTATTTACTGTTTATAAATGTCTTTGATGTTAGGAAGAAGTACAGATGTAGATAAGTTTGTGGTTGACAACCAATGTTTCAAGATAATGAAAACTCGAATACTGGTTCCTGTGAACTGTCTTAAACTAATTTCTTCAAACTGAGCAAATAGGCAACAAAATGGAAAATGAGGATTAAGGTAAGAAAATATAAAGTAAAACACATTGGAGCAAAATATTTCCGTAACTTCACATATCTGAAGATGGGGTGTGATCAGGAAGTAATTGGAAGAGCTGTGGAAAAGAGATTCTGATGTTGAGGTAGAAAGATGCACTTCTGTGTGTAGCATCAATTTTTAAAAAAAAGTATATGTGTGTAGGTCAAATTCCACCCTAGGAAATACTAAGAAAAAGGAAAGAATATTGAATTGCTAATATTATACTGAATGCAGGAATTTGGTCACATCTGAAATACTATGTACTGTTCCGGTGATGCATCTCTAAAATGCTATTTTAGAGCTAGAAAAGACACAGAAGATGGCAACCAAAATAATCTAGAGGTTGGAACAAGGACCTTGAGAGGAAAAGATAAACATCTTTTGAATTGAATTGTTTAGTTTAGGAAAGAAAAACCAAGTTGGGATATGATAGAGATATACAATACTATGCAGACTGCGGATTATCCCCACCCTCTTCATAATATTAGGGTTGCTCAACAAAATCAATTGCTATGACAGAAGATTCAGTGCAAACCAAGGAAAGTACTTCTTGATGAAAGTTAATAGATGGAATGCAGCCCTGCCAATAGTTTGGTTGGCTATGGCAAGAATCAGGACGCTGGAAGAGGCAGAACTTTGTCATGATTCAGCAGAGCTCCTTCTTAGATTATTACATTTTTATGAGGCAGAAGTCTTGGAGACCTTTTTATGTTTAACAGTGTAAAGTTTGCTTGAGACTAGAGCACATTTCATAGCATCAAACAGCTATGTGAGGATATTAAACCAAAACTGAAACTTTGATAAATCTAAGATGGTTACACTGGATACCACAGTGCAATATATTATACTACAACCCGCCACCATTTTCCAAACAAGCTTTCCTACTTTTAATTTTTCACGTGTAATGTTAAGCTTCAAGTGTTGCAGAACTGTTAGGCAGTTTAGGAACCAAATTTCACAGTGATATACTTTTTATTATTACTTTTTTCCTTAGAGGATGTGCCAAGTGCTCTCATCGGAATTATGCCTAATCAGCCCACACTACTGACCTTTGAATGGACAGGTTCATGGACGTAATTATAAGTATTCAAACACAAAATGGAACAAAATTAATGTTATAAAATGGAAATGCTTTAAAATTAAATACATGCTTGTCTTTAGCTAAGGTGATAGTTCCCAGCTTTTGATCCCAAACTTTGTCTTGAGTAAAGACAAAGAGCCTTTAAAACAATTGCCAGATGAGCTGCTTGACATAGGACATGTCATAGGATGGCCAGATGGGAATTTGTGCTATTTACTACCATGTGGAATGCTAATTGTTCAGTTCTTAACCCTACATATTTTAACAAACTCAGAAATGCAAAGGTTATACATTCTCACAGTGGTAAGCAGCACACACACACACACCCCTAGAGCAGACACCTCAGAGAATGCTTCCTTGTTTCAGTCCGCCCTACTTTCTTCTCCTAGGATAAGGTAGACTTTTACAGGCATGTTCAAAGTTCCTCACCCAGCTACAGATGGTTTATATTATCTTCAAAGCACACAGAGGTGAAGGACATGAAGCACTGAAGTTCTTAGCTGGGACAGGATTCTCACAAACAGGCAAAGTTGATTTTACAATGACAACTTCACTCTCTCACACAGCAGCATCAAACCTTCCATCAGTTGAAGAGTCAGTGAATCTCCAAAACAAACACAAATAGTAAAGAAACACATCTTTCTAGATGATATCCCCACAAGAAACTGGTTGTAAGCCATTTGGTATTAACAGAGACTGTGTACAAATTATATTGCAATGTTTTAGGAGACACTGTATGCAATTTTTTCACACACATTTATTCTTCCGTAGACCTGAGAGTAGTTTTATACTCTATCAAGGTCACATTCCAGAACTAATTCTAAAATCCAGAATTCAAAATTGGTTTAATTTCAAAAACTAGAAAGTAATAATTTAAGTATAGGTATATACTATCACTTTACAGTATTAGTTATTAGGTTTCAGAGTATGTTAGTGATGTTGACTTCCCTCCAAAATACAAAAATGTTTCTCAACACTTAATAAGAGGGTTGTTTTGCTTTTGTTTTTCTGTTTGTCTGTCTGTTTTTGCTTCCTTTCTACTACCCTTTTCCTGGCTTACAATGCTCACTTTATTTGGGAAGGCCTTTGACCTATAAGTACGTCTGTTGGATGGGATGCTATTTCTATTATTTATTCTGCGATTGATGGGGTTTTTTGGTATGCCAATATATTTTATTATTTTAATCACTTTTAATTATACCTGTGAGCAGTCTTGAATGCCATTTTTTAGTAGGAAGGTGGGGTACAAATAAAAAAAATTCAAGTGTTCAGTCCAAACATATGTGGGTTAAAAGTGGCGAAGGAAACATGGGAATGTACACAAATCACGTTCCAAACATTCCCATCCCTTCCTGCTCAGTTCCTGACCTTCCTGACCTTCCAGCATTGAGGGTGGTCTGAAAGTGGCTCCTGTTCTCACAGCCTTGAACATGAAGAGGGACCCTGATAAAAAAGGTCCCTGCATGCATAAATATGAGCTGAAGATCCTGTCAGACCTTACCCTTAAGATGAGAACTAAGCAGGAGAAAAGGGAAATGTTGGGCTGTACATATTGCCCAGGATCCCTCTCCACTTTTACTCTCCACATGAGCAGGCTGAATGGTTGCATCAGGCTTCAGTGTTTGGTCATTCTAGTCCAATGGAAAGTATTCCCTTCCTGGTTTTGAAAATGTACATTCTGCATTCCCCTTCCCTCAAAAATATCAAAGTTCATATTATATACATATATCAAATAATATGCTGCCTGGAGCAGATGTCAGACATAGTATCTGGGTTGTTGTGTTACTTTCTTCTTGTTTTCTGTTATTCATTAAACATGCTGGAAATACGACTTACATTGTTGAGCTCTGTTGCACAGCATGCAATAGTTTAAATACTTATCAGGAGGGATATGAGCAGTTGGATGGGGAGCCAAAAGGGAATTAAAGAAACAAAAGCTATAGCTGAGAAGACAAATATAATATGTGCAACCAGGAAACATACTAGAAATGTGAGGAGCAAAAGGACAGCCATTAAAATGTCTGTCTTCAACACAGCCACAGCGAGAAAGCAAAGAAAGCAGACATGTCCAGGGAACAGTTCTTGAGGTTCCAATCTGTTCTCATGAAAAGCATTATGTTAAGACTGTCCTTTGAAAAACCAAGTCTGTAGAAATAAGAGGGGCTGAGAATCAGCCTTGTTGCTTAGAATGCAGATGGGCAAAAGGTGCCAAGATAATTTGAAATTTCAGCTTCTAGAAGCCTCTATTCTGTAACAATCAGGAATTCTGGAGGTTCATCATACTTTAGGTGCAATCCTGTAACTAGTAGATACTGTCTGGGTGGCCATAGAAGAATTCAGAATCCTAGCTATAACCTCAGAAATTTGCTTAGCAGTCATTAATGCTGCTTTACTCTCATAGCCAGTGTAGAAAGAACTGCACTGGCTGGTGGCAGTACTTTGTGGGAATTTCAGGGAACACAGTAGGAAGAGGACAAGCTCCACTGGTACATGTAGCATCCTTGTGGCTCCCCATACTTCCAGGCAAAACACATAGCCAAAATCAGCTGTTTTCCAAGGCAGCAGAATCATGGAGAAGACCTTCCCCTTCTGCCCCCTGTATGATGACAATAATCTTCCACATGAGTGGGTAGTGTGCAGCCACACTAGATTGCTGTTAGGCTGCTAAATAGAACATATCTGGCCATCCTTGTCAGCTCCAGCTGGTATGGTCAATAGGCTGGGACGGTAGGAGTTGTGTCACTCTAAACATTTTAGCCTCCAAGTTGGCCAGCCTTGCCTAGTCCATCACAATCCCTCCATCCCCAAATGTGCAGAATAGTACACAATGTGGCACTCTGTGTACAAGATAACTGTAATTATTTACAGCTATTGGTTCTTATCCATTCCAAGCCTCTTTGGGTACTAACAGTTGTCCAAGTGGAGGTTATAATTCATTTTAAAAATGAATTGTACCATAAAAGACCATGCTTGGCCAAGGCCTTCATTTCTAGGTTTTCATTTTAGCACATTAAAAAAAAAACACACAGCTTATGAGTTTTATCTAGGAAAATTGAAGTAGGAAAGGTGATCCAGAAACTGTACTATAAATATAGAATTCAAAACCTAAACATATTTAACTGGAGTGAATCTCAGTGAAACTGACAACATTTAGTTTTGAAAAAAATAGGGCCGCCCTAAGCCTGCAAGTTTCAGATTGTTCATATCAGGCTTGGAAAGACCATACTTCTTTGATTTATTAGGCAAGGCTATAAAGAGTAGCATAATCAATATTACTTATTTTAAAAATCTTTTTAGCCTCACCACTCATTATCTAAAACAGCTCAAAGGCAAAAGAGGAATTATTTCAGCGACTACAAAACTATTTTGCATTGCCTACATCAAGGTTCCCAGACATCAATAAATTTGTAATGAGAATTCCTCATGGAATATGTTCATAAGAAGTTCCTTTCTATAAAGCAAAAAGGAAAAGGAAAAATGGAATTCCCCAACTCTACAGGGTTCAACTTCCTTTTTCAAATCTTAACAGCCTGTATGTGATGCACTAAGTCTCATATGAGTTTCAAATATTTTAGGTGTAACTGTAATAAGTGGGGTGAGGTAGGTTGTTGAATGAGCATTGCAGCAGAGATTGAGGAGCAGGTTAACCCTTCCTTTTCCTACAGTCCTGACAAAAAATGCTCACTTCTCTTGCGGTTACTAGAAGAAAGAAACTCACTAGCATAGTGAGCACTAGCATAGTTTTCTGTTCTTTTCCTGCTGCTAATTACAACACTAGGTGACTTTGCTCAAGACTACAAACCTACATAGTGGGGCACACTGTACTCTAGTTGAAAAACACACTTCCTGAGATGCATGTTCAATGGAAGTACACGTGGGACTGTTTCCAAACATCTGGAGGGCACAACACTGTGGAAGGGTGCACTAGGCTATATTCTATATAAATATAGAAGAGATACTTATAAAAGCAATTGTCCCCATTACTGCACAAAGAAAGTAGAATTGAACATTGTTTCTCAGACATAAGGAATGGTGTCCTGTGCCAGCCTTCTACCCTTCTTTCCAAGCAGATCAGGAGAAAGGGTCTAACTAAAGACTTTATTATGTTAAAGCTGACCAGCTAGTCTGGCTTTGTGATATACGAGTATAGCAAAGTCAATATCAAAAGGCGCAAGTAAATTTAGAATATTGTCCATTAGAGAAATGTAGCTTAATGATAGGAAGTTCATTCCAAACTGAATACCCTGTATCCCAAACCAAAAAGAGCTGGCTCCCCCTTCAAGGGGGCTCATGCTGCTTTGCTGGAAACATCTGATGTTTCTCCATTTCCACTCCCTCTTAAGCTGATGTCATATGATCGGATTAATGATGTTAAGTCCAACCCACCTCCCCATTCCCATCTTGTTCACTGCAATTTCCCACCAAACTTGAAACTGTCTGGTTCTCATCAACTGCCTGGCTTATCTCTGCATCTGCTGGCCTTGGAATTTCAGCTGTGAATTCCAGTCCCCTGTATTCCACTTGAATCAGAATTCAGATCAAGAAACTTTGATTGTTGTATTATAGGAGGAATGGGCCCGAAAGTGCAGGTCCAGTTATCAAAGCCATGACAGATTTCTGTATGCTGCTGCCTCAGAACTAACAGTATTTTGTTAGAATTATCATCATTTGGATGCCAGAAAGCACACACATGAATTACTTGTTTTGGTGAACCCATACAGTACATTCAAATCATATGCTAACCTTACAAACCATGTGTTAAGAAAAATAAGGCTGTCAGCATGATCCCATTTGGGGTAGAGCTTTTCATTTGTTAGCAGAGTGGTAAAGTGCGGACCAGCCTCTATGTTGGTTGGGGCATGTTGAAGTTGTAGTCTAATACATCTGGAGAGCACCAGATTGGTAAGTCTGCTGTAGATCAATATATCACAGTCAATAAGGTTAGAGGGAGGAAAGGGTTTCTAGTGGGAATAAAGAAGGGAGCAAGGATGTTGAATTTTCATTTGTTGGAGGACAAGACTGAACAGTTTCACCCCTAACCTTCACCTCTTCCAGAGTCCGTGACTTTCCTGTTCTGAAAGAAAATAGACTTAAGATCCCAAAGGATCAAAAGACAAGAGCCGAGTAAGAAATGATTCATACTTGCCCAGTTCCTCTTCATTTCATGACTGACAAAGTAAAATAAATTAAAACCAACTGACTAGAACAAGCCAAAAAAAAAAAAAAAAAAACATGGATGAACTTGGAGAATCAAAAGCTTATGACAACATTAGCAGGAAACCCTGATTCTGCATGCAAACAGTCCTCACTGTGTAAATGGCCAATTAATTCATGAAAGCCAGATGTTTTTGTATACCGGAGCTGTTTACCTTTCTGTTAGGCACTTTGACAGACTGATAGATATCACTATCTTACAGCACCAGAAGAGCAGGAGCACTAGAGTGTCACAAACAAACAAGCCAGTCCACTATTTTATTTTATTTGTTTTTTCATTTCAGCATGGCCCCATGCTTTTTTCTCTATTTACAGAAAATGGGTTTGGTAGGAAAAAAATAATTATTCATAATTAAAACAAATAGATACTTCTTCTGAAGAAATCTTACAATTTGAACAAAAGTTTAGATTCAGTCTCCACAAAAGAAATGTGAGTTTTTCCAACTCGTATTCTAATATTAACATACATGAAAAGACTTTTGTACAAAAACCTCATTAGATAAATATTCTAGTCATAAAGAATCAATGGTTTAGGAATGCAGATATACAAACATAATACATAATGCCTTATTTTTAAAAACTGTACTGAGGACATATAAGCAACTCTGCTGGATCAGATCAAAAATCCAGCCTAATATTGGGTTTCCTACACAGAGGCTTTTTGTAAAAACTGAATCTGGCAGGGTTATCTCAGCATGGTTCGATAACCATTCACAAGCCACTCTGAGAAATGATGGCTTCTTCTAGGGTAGCCTGTTTTCAGAGTAGCTTTGGCTATTTGCAAACTTGACACAATGGGGCCTGGGGCCTGTCAGAAGGGGCTTTGGACCTGCCTGGTGTGAGAGGATCAAAGCACCCGGTTGTCCTTGAGATGTTGCTAATAATATTCCCTCTCTATTACATCTTGAAATGACTGGGGTCCATTAACTCCATCCTAGATAATGAAACTTATTTTTCAAATGTAACATTGTGCAAATGTAACATTTTTTTCCCTCACTTTAGATACATTTATACTGGTTAAACTTCTTTTAAAAAATACCTTTTGGAGAATTTTTGTAAATTTTCGCACAAACCAGTCAAACTTTTTTTTTTAAAGCTAAATATTTCCATTGTGGAAACAATTAACAGTACACATGCACAAATCTCTCCAAAGGTGAAAAAAATCTACAAAAAACCTCTATTAACTTATTGACTGCATTTGCAATCATTAGAGGGGAAGGCTTCTGCAGTTGTGCTGCAAAGGCCCATGAGATATGTGCCTGGAGAGGAACGGCTAAAGGAGAAGCAAGGTACATCAATCCACCAAATGCCTGATCACTTGCTGGCAACAATGTGGATTATACGGCAACAACCAGTGTGTCATAGCTTATTGTGATGTATGAACTGGCCCAGCATCATCAAATGAGCTTCATGGTTGAATGGGGATTTGAACCTAGGTCTTCCAGGTTCTAGTCTGGAAATTTGCTAATCTACTTGCAAATTTTTAAGGTCAAGGATATCTTCTATAACATGGAATCAGGTTTGTTTCTAACTGTGGGAACACTGCACAAGTAGAATTTCACTTGGAATTCTCTTACTGGTGGGAAGATGATCTTTGTTGATTTCCACCTCCCTCTGCATCCTATAATGCTACTTCCCCTATTTCCTCAGAGCGTCCCCCAACCCTCAGAGGAGATGGGGAACACTGGCAATTGAAGGGAGAGGAGAGAATCAATGAAAATCATTTCCTCCAACATTTTGTCAGTATAAATGCCCCTTCCATTCATGAAAGAAGAATGTAGATGGGATTTAAATGGTTCCAACCCTTTATATATAAATAAGGTTGACACCCCTTTGGTTCCTACAGGCTCCCAAAGGAGCAATACCTTGAAATACTTCACTCAATAGGTACTAAAACAGCCACAGATCAGTCAAGGTACCCAGTATAAATCCAGTATAGAAGATCTCATCAGGGAAACATGTGCTGGAACAGTTTTCCTCTTGTCATGCTTAAAAACATGATGTTTTTAAGTTTCTGGCTTGGCTGAAGAACTATAACAAGAAAATTGCACAAATACCCAACAAAATCCCAGCCTTATTTAACACACAATTTGGGAAGTTACCACAAATTCTTACTCTTAATCATCCATATGCTTATATTATCCACCCTTAGATACATGGCCAATTTATAATTAAAGTCATGACATGACTCCTTATGCGAATAAGAATATATTAAATTCTGCCTGTACCTCACATGTTTACCTTTAAGAACAGTCTTTCAATATGGAAGAACAAAAACATTCAGTAAGGAGACATAATGGTTTCTGTTTAACTCTGTCTTCATCCAGTGCCAAAATAATATTAACACCTGAAACTATTTTATATCCCTTGCATTTGCTCAGTCTTGGAAAAGTGAGGAGCTACCCACCGATTAGAAATGGATAGATTGACTTTATCATTGAAGGAGAAAGAGGACACTGACTTCTATCAAACTTGGGATTCTTTCTATAACTGGCTGGAGAAACGGGACTTGGCATAAACTTAGAGATGTTTTCAAATTATTATAAACTGATTTGAATTTGACTATAGAATCTTAAAAAAATATGTAGTAGGGGATTGACCCAGTAAATCCTATGTATGTGATGTCTGATGTTAATATTAGTTTAAAATTTTAATAAAATTTAAAAAACTATTTTATATCCCTTTATTATAAATACTCACCGTCATCGTCATCATCATGATCAGCATATTTCACAGTGATCCATTGTGAAAAAGGAATGAGAGACAGCATGCCAAGGCTGCAACTCTGACATTCAAATCTAACTTACTGGCAACTTTTGATCTCACACGTTCCAAAGCTCCCTTGTACTTCTGGGGTTGGCTACATGCAGGGAAAGTGTAAACTCTATTAGATTTGTTGTTTGTTGCTGAAAAAATATAATTATATAGAGGAGGCACATGCTACTCATTATTATTTGGGTCACTAGTATAGTTTTTAAATATATTTGGATAGGTCCAAAGATACATTTGCAATTTACATATTTGTATCTGTTCTATAATTTATGGCATTTTAAGGTGATTATTCATCAACAATTATACTGCAGCCACATTCAGGGAAACCTGCCATCTTCTGATCCACTTCAAAGGCATTGGCCACAGCATCATCATTCCTTATTCTGTGGCTACAGGCAAGAAAGTTTCACCTTATGGTTTGTATTCTATGTTAGTATATGTGTGTTTTTTTTAAAGTTGGGGGCAAATAACAGGGAAAAGGAGAACAGATTTTTTTTTATCCAGGGTGAAATAATAGACATCAAAAGGACATAAAAGTATCATTTGACTTGTGCATAACACCAATTCATGAGCTAAATTAGTATGGCCTCATGAGAGTAAGAATGATACTTCCTGCATGCTTGTTATTTCCTATCTGCTTTCGGAATATCCTTTTTCTGGGTCATCAACCGACACTTTGGTTACTTAACCTTTCTACAACCCAGAGTTTTAACTCATCAAGAAACCATGAACTCAAAACTCTGGGTTGTTTAATGGGTTTGACTGTCACAACTAACAACCCAAGAACTGGTAATTCCCAGGTTGCTCTGAAAAGTAGGTGCAAAGTGGAAAATGAGCAGCATACTTGCTCATGCATGCTCGGTGCTGACAAACCATGGGTCAAACTTTACTCATTATGTGTGAGTAAAGCCAATATTTCAATTGTGAAGGATGCAAGACCACTAGGTAGTTTGGACTGCTAACAAACTGAAGTACCTGTTTAGATTAAACTTCTCTCTCCAAGCTGGATGTTAATCTCTTGCCTTGTTTCTCACAGTGCTTCCAATACCTATTTTAAACATTACGATAAACTATATGTATTGGGTTGTTTTACTTGTTTTAATGCTTTGCGATTTTTTGTGATAATGAAATGTCATTATTGAAAGCAAATGTTTTGCTGTTGTTGGACATCTTGTAATGAATATGTTGAAATCTGTTGTGCAGAGCCAAATGTTAGCCTGCAAACAACATGCATCAAAGTCTTCTTTTTGCTCAAATGTGCAGAACCAAGGCAAAAACTAGTAACACATATTCCAAAAGAAAAGTCAGCTGTAAGTTTTGTAAAGAAATATTGTAAGTGCATACCTCTGAGAATATCCTCTGCAGACAAGCACTATATTAAAGTCACCATGGACTGTTTTGTACAGATGATGTTTTATTATTATTTAACAATCTACATTCAAATTAATCATTCTGACAACTTGACATAATGCAAAAAGTGTGATTCAAAAGCAAATAATATCTCACTGGGAGCCCATACAAATGAATTCAAAAATTTCAGACACATCAAATTGATTTTAGGATTATACTGAAGGAGCCTATACAAGTCTTACATATTCATTTTGACATAGTTGGAGCATAAATAAAAAGCTAGACTGCAAGCATATTGTACGAGACTGAAAAACATTATCATGTTAGGAAAAGTTGAAGGCAGAAGAAGATGACCGCCAACTATAAGATGGATTGTTTCCATAAAGAAAGCCAGTCTTTAGTCTGCAAGATATTTTGCAGGTCATCCATTTATAGGACTGCCATAAGTCAGAGATGACAGTACATACAATACCACCACCACCAAGAATAACAACAGCTGACCCAATAAAGCAAGGCAAACTATAGGCATCTTTGTAGACATACAGTCCACAAGAGATCAACAGCCACATGATTCCATAGGGAACAGTTGGATTAGGTACACTTTCCTGACCTGAAAAGAAGCGTTGTTGATCATGCCCATTTTATTTCATATCTCCATTTTGTACCACTCTCCATACTTCTGTATTTTCTAATGTAGCAATAGACAAACCAATGAAGGTCTCCTCCAGTCCTGAAATATGCATTAGGAAGCACATGCTCGCACTTCCTCCCACTCCCAACACATTCTGAGGATGGAAGAATGTAACTTCATTTTTTATTCAAAAAGTAAAAGGGTAACCTACAATGAAAACTCAAAAAATGTTGAGAATGGCCAAATAATTGCTCAGGACTATTTCTACAAAGATTTAATTGACCACAGTTATATAAAAGAAACCAAAACCAGCAGAATTGCACCTAAAGCTATTGAATGATCGGGCGGCCCTGAGACATTTGTATTCTATAATCCAACATCAGAGACAAGAGCTGGGAATGAACACACTGTTCCTGCACTCTGAACTTCACAGCCAATGTAGAAAAACCTGGAACTTTACCTTGGAAAGGAGTTAGAGGAGAGACTGGGCACCAGGATATGATGTATCCTGAAAGAGCTCCAGTCTCCTTCCCTCCACCTCTGAAGTGTCTGAGCAAAAAATCACTATCTAGCTAAAACGTAGAGCTAGTAAGCCTCTAAATTTTGAGGTTTGCAAACACCTCAAACAATGCTATTCATAGTGTCTTAAATCTCCAATGAGGTTTTTAAAGAAAAGCACTGATACTTCAAACCAATTCTCTTTTCACTTGATGCAGATAAAATTAAAGTATCTGTTTTGGAGGCTTCCTGTAGTTCAACTTCTTGGTTAAAATTTTTTTTGCCTTCCTTACGACAGAAATGTAAAGCATGACCTGAGTGTCTTCAGAGTCTCTTAACCTACTGTTGTTCTTTGAGATTCTAAACAGATATTTAAAAAATTGCAAGGTAAATATTACCATCCAAAACTCCCTCAAATCATAGAATTATAGAATAGAAGAGTTGGAAGGGGCCTTAAGGCCATCGGGTCCAAGATACTGAGATCATTTTTCAACAGATGCAATAAAACTTTAAAACCACCAGTTATTCTTACATTTAGAGATGACAGCAAAATTGTTCCTGACATCCCTGAGTAAATCAAAGCCAATCCACTAACCTGGAAAGAAAGGCATGAAAATGGAGACACAACTGTCACAGCAAAGTGAATGAGTGTAATGCAGACTCCTTAATGCATCCAGGTTCACTTTGGCAGAAGACATCCATTTTTACAGATCTGAGATGTAGTTATTCATCTAAAACTCACAAACCCAGGTTATATGATAGTATCTTGCTAGAAGGTACACTAGGAGTAAGATTATGGTATAGCTAATATATACAGCTTTGAAGTGCTGAATAAATCTAAGTGATGTTACAAAATACTAATTAAAACAATTTTCAATACTACTTTAACTGAGGGAAATTGAAAATAAACACATGCATGCATGCATGTACAAGAATGTCTGATTAGACTGTTTAGTCACATGTTCTATTTGGTTTGTTCTGTTTAGAGCTTATCTGTACTATAGTGTTAAACTGAATTAACAGAAACTGTCTCTGTCCAGGTAACCTTGGGGAATTAGTATTATGAATGAAAAAAACATCTCAGAGAATACTTAGCTCATTTAGCAAACCATAACACCCAATAATCCTTAGAAAAAGCCATGACAGTTCAAAAGGAATGAAATTATTAAAATTTCAATAATATAATAATCTCACATAATTTTTCAAGCAATTACATATCAAATTTAGAATCAATATACAGACAATCCCCAGGTTATGGGCGTCTGAGTTATGAACAACATGTACTTAAAAATGAACTGCCATAAAGCCTTTTAATTTAAAATTTTGAGTTAAAGATAAATGGTTCTTACCTTTTGGAGTTGCTGAAAATTGTCATCACTTTAGTGAGAGGAAGTGAAAGGAGAGGAAGGGAGGGCATTCAAAGCATCACCAGAGAAAGAGAGGAGGTGAAAGGGGAGAGGCAAAGGCCTCCAAAGCAGGCCTTTCAGCCCTGCCCATCTGGAGAAAGAAATCTCTTCAGCATTTTCTTGCTGCAATGATAAGGTACTGGTGAGTTTGGGCAGAAGGGGCTAGAGATATTTGTGTTTTTTTCCAGTTTCATGGGGGTACTATGCCTCTAACCCCTGTGAATGTGGAAGGCCAGTTGAATATGGAAGTATTCTTTAGTGTTTCATATATATGATCCAACTTACATACAAATTTGACTTAAAGACACTCTCAGGAACAAAACTTATCCATAACCTGGGGACTGCCTCTACCAATACCGGTAAATACTGTAATCATTCTAAGGACATCAAATCACTTCAAACAAAATTAGTTGCATAGTGTTTCACTTCCAATGCATTATGAAAACACATCATTTCTAAATCTGTCATCTATTTGTCCTCTCTTAAATGTCAACAAATGTCTGTACTTGAAGATCCACTGTTTCATGTAAACTCTTTCCCCCTCCACACATTGCCACCATAACCAAAAATCATCCCTTTCACATAAAAAGGCTGCCAACCCCTTAGGATAGCAGCCTAAAGGAAATGTAACTTTTTAGCTATTAAGTGAAATGTCATTTGAGCTACTGTCATAAATACAAACAGAATTCACCACTATGAAGTACATTAATTATGATCATGATGTTAGCTCACAGCCCTTCCAATCCATATTTCTCAGTTGACAGTTTTAAAAAGGATGAAAATCAGATTTGAGCAACAAAAGAGACATGTGTTTTTAATTCTAGAAGTGTGTTATTAGTTTCACATTCTGACCTGCTGTATACACATGTTCTACCACAAGTCTCTCCAGAATCTGGATACAGCAAGCATTTCATTTAGCAAAATACATTTTTAATAATATACACACAAATATCAATGCTATGCATTTTCACAGTGCATTTTTTTCTTCAAAAGGACAAATACTTACAGTACCTGTGAACGCAAAAACTGGAATGTACAAAAATACAAAGAAAATTATGGACTTAAAGCATATGCTTATATCTGTGAAGAATTACAGCTCCAAAACTTGAAAAAAACTGAAGATATTACATTGTCTTTTGGCAGCAAGGGAGAGTGATAAAAATGTGTAGCAAATAAAAGTAGTTCAGTATGTGCTGCAATACTCTTAAAATATTCTGTATTTAATCTGTTTTCTCAATATGATTATATACGTATAATTAGGTAGCCAGATCAATACAGGGGAAGGAAAGCTCTTGTTAGTAAAATGTGGTCAGAACATATGGTGGATATTCCATCTTATGATCTAGTTTACAAAAAAGTTCCTCCAATGCAATATATTTATGAATTCTTTATGGCTAAGGTCTGACATAAAAGAGAACTGACAGGGTCACAGTGAAAATCTAGATCTACCTATCTAGACTATCTAGATTTCTTGCAACGAAACTTATGTGCATGGAGAAGTGAAGAGGCAAGAGTTCACAAGCAGGGTTATAGTCCTGGGGAAGCCCTATTATGAACAGAAGTAGCATGGAGGTTCCTCATCATTTGGCATTTTTCTGTTTACAGGGAACCAGCCAAGGATCCTGCCTAATATTTGGGAGGCTGTTTTTGCTTATTTTATTTATTTATTTATTTATTAATTAAAACATTTCTATGCCACCCCTTGCCGAAGCCTCAGGGCGGCTCACAACATCGAATAAAATACACAATAAATTAAAACAATAACAATTAAAATATATACAGTAGACTAAAATAAGCTGCCCTGGCCAAATAAAATTCAATTTTCCCTCTCCTTGTAGCCTCCTTGACTCCCACAGTGTTCCAGAGGGGTTTCAACCATCCAGAGAAGATTTTTTGCAGGAGAGGGAAATTAAGGAGCTGCTGGGGGCCAGGTGAATATTGACTCTCCACTACAAGAACATGCTATGGGTGAAACTCTGCTCAGGCTATGTGCTGTCTAGTGGAACTGATCTTATGGAGAATAAGGATATTGATGGATGCCAGTCATGATGGCTATATATCACCTCCAGTATCCATCTTTATAAATAAATTATCTATTTTCCAACATGTGTTTAGAAAGCATACTGAATTAACCTGCAATTGCAGAATACAACTATTTCACTTGGTTTATGGTACAACTATTTATCATTGGTACAAACCCTAGATCAAGACTATGTACTACAAAAAGGATAATTAAATCACACTCTGAAACTGAGAATCACACTGTTAATAACCTTAGACATTCTCTGGAGCAGCCTTCCTAACCTGATATATGTTTTGGGATACAACTCTCAACTTTGCTCTCCATTGCTCATATTAGTTGAGGCTGTCAGAAGTTGAAGTTAAAAATATCTAGATGGCCTCAGGATAAGGGCTCTAGATAGCTCTAAAGAATTACATTCTTTTGAGATGACTCCACCATAGGAGACACAGGATAGATATCTGTGCTTGAACTGATGTTTTCAGGAAGGGAGTCTTAGGAACTAAGACAAATAGTGGTGACAAAAATATTAAGTTCTTAAGCTTACTGACAAACTAGAAATTAATAAGACATTTGATCCAGATGGGTTCCTTCCTAGAGTTCTTAAAGAAAACAAATATGGAATTTCTGATCTAACCAAAATATGTAACATGTTCCCAAGTTCCAACTCTGTGCCAGTGGAGAATGGTGAATAAAAAACCAATTTTTAAAAACAGATACAAAGGGGACCCGGAAATTACATGTTGGTTAGCTTAACATCTGTCCTGGGTAAATTGGTTGAACACATTGTTAAAGATAAAATTACTAAGTATATTGAAAGATAAGCTCTGCTTTAAAAAATAACATGGCTTCCTCAAAGTTAAGTCCTGTCTCACTAACTTTTTAGAGTTCTTTGACAAAAAACATGTGGACAGGAGTGATTTAGTAGAGGTTGGTTATCTGTTTTCCAAAAGGCTTTTAACAAAATGCCTCACCATAGACTTCTGAGCAAACATAGCTGTTATTGGTTAAGAGAATGGGTCCTCTTATGGATCAGTTACTAGTCCAAAAAAAAAAAAAAAAGGAAAGGGGAAGGGAGGGGAGGGGAGAGGGGGGAGGGGAGAAGTACTTCCTCACACAGCACATGTGAACTCTATGGAGTTCACGCCCACAATAGTAGTAATGGCACCAATTTGGATTGCCTTAATAGGGGTTTGCACAAATTGGTGGAGGAAGAGGCTACTGCTATTTGAATATGAGAAATTTGTGTTTAAGATAACATAATACAGCAGGACTCTTTAATACACATGAAAGAAATTACATTCTGGCCTATGATCAGCAAATCCCTTTCCAACCAGTGATGGGAATTTCAAAGTCTGTGTAACACATTATAGATGGGCATGCAATTTAAAGCAGAATAAAAAAGGAATGAAGATAATGCATGCTTCTTTTGTCATGAAGTAGTCAAAAACATAAAAGACATAAAAATATTATGCATAAACCAAAGGAGAAAAGAACAGAAATTATCAAACTGACAGAGGCACTTATGAATTCCAAGGTAATACCCCATAACAAAATCCTGGCATACTGCAACAAAATATTAGGAGCTAGGGTTGTTACATAATTAAAACGAATTATGGTGTGACAAGACATTTAAGATACAAATATAAATGTGCATGTCTGCATGCGTATTCCAACAAACAGAACTGACGACTGTATGAATGATGGTATCCAACATGTCATATTCTTATGCTTTTGAATAAACAAATAGTTAGAAATTATATACTGCATAATGTTTGGCTTCATGGTGGGTGATGGTGAGCATTTCCCTTTATGTAAAATTTTGGCATAGACATACCAGCATACTTTTTAAAACACTGTTGATTGTTTTTATATTAATGGTTCTGTCAATTTTTGCTTTAATACTAGCTTTTTTTAAAGGACACATTAAGGGCATAGTGCTATGCAAGTTTACTTTAAAATTGCACAGGACTGTGCCTTAAGCCAATGTTTCATTCACATATTTTCTTACGTACTTACCAGAGCTAAATCAGAGGGTAAGAAGTAGGAAGGGGAAGTGAAACTATGCCAGGAAACTAATGTTAAGGAAGGAAGGAAAAAGAAAAGAGAGTCAGAGCCACATAGCACTAATGCGCTATGTGGATCAGATCCTCTGCTAAGAAAAAGGCAATTTCTTAGCTTCAACCAGGCAGTCTTATTCAGAGACATAAAGGTAGAGTTCTTCACGCAAAAGCTGAACCAAAGTCAAACTTTGGAGCTGCCATTAGAACCGAGTCAAATATTCAAGGGGCTTTTGGAAGGGCCGATTATTGTAGGTCTGAAAGATACTGAAAGATGTTGTGATGCTGCATGTGACTAGTTCTCGACTGATGCATTCCAAACATTATCTATCCAATCATGCAAGGAGGAGATAGGACTGCACCACACAGTCCAGCCCCAACTTCACACATATTCCATACACCCCAGGTGTTTGCATGTATGGTGCACATGCGTAATAAAAGGAGGACTACACCAGGGAGCCCCTACAAAACACCCACAGTAACAGGACAGGGCTACACAGCATGCTCCCATTCTCTGCTCAGGTGTTCAGGTAGATTTAAAAACACACACACCTGAATAGGGCTATAGATGCTTGCAGGAGAGTTAACAAGTTTTTCTGTTTTTTCATGGATTCTTCTGCTCCTTATTCGATTGAAAATTGTGAACGAACCATGGAAATATGTGAAGACTGTAGGTACCAGACACACAACTTTAATCACTGAAAGAAACCATAACTGATTGACTATTATTTCTACCATCTGTTAATTACTGGCACAGTATAGCCTCTGGAATGCGGGATGAATGTTTACAACAGCAACTGAATGCACCACAGCCCCCCATGGATTGAATAGCTGATGGTGTGCTGTCATGCCATGCCAAGCAAACAGCCCCTGCATGTGCATATTCTCTAAAGTCAGGTAGCCTAAGCTTGAAAGAGAATAAGCTACAAATAAGACCATATGTTTAAATACTCTCTTAATGAATATAAATATATGACATACCTGGGTAAAGATATGTTTCAGGATATCACAGAATGAGAGATGTCCAAGTCATCAGAGGGACAATCAGAAACATGGAAAAAGAAAGAAAAAAGCCCCCATCAATTTAAGCCACATGGTAACTCAAGGTAAGTTAATTTAGGGCAGTTCTGCATGTGCACTTACAAGTTCCAAACTCTGCTGCCCAGAAATATGCATCAAAGAACACAGAACTGTGTATTTCTGGTGAATTCTGGGAGTGTGTAATGCAACGACCCTGCCACACACACACATATAAAGCAGCCTTGGACACCGTAAGTGCATTTTTGAAGTCAATTTCAGAAGCAATATTGTATTTAAACATACAGGTTACTCTGATGATGAAATTAATATATAGCTAGACAGCATGATATTACAAGATTTCTATAAAAATCTTTTCTTTTGTTTTAAAGTATGCAACCATCTCTTTTCTTTATCTTCTTTGAAGTGCATTACTTGGAATCATGTATGCATTCTGCTATGGTATGTATCATGGAACAATTAATTGTTGTAGTTCAGTGTCTTTTTTCTGTGTGGAGTATTGTTGCATTGGCACATTAAAACAGTACCACCTATTCCATGCAAAAACACATGAGCAGCTACTGAATTAAGATTCATTCATTCTAACAGTCAATCCTCTGGCGTGGGCTTGCAATCCAACATTACCTAAGACAACCAACAGCTGAGAATTCAGTTAAAGTATGCACAAGCTTGCACTGAACAAGATCCACAGTTCTCCCAAATCATACGTGACCAACTGTTTTTCATACACACAGTTCCTGAGAAGTTGGCATGCCACATCACTTGTACTGAGATTTGGTTACATGTCATTTACACCATGCTGTATATTAAAGCTAAAGTTCTTTAGTTATCTATCTGTGTGACGATATGGCCTCCAAGGGAGAATAGAAGAATGTCAGATTGGGTCAAAAATTAGCAGCAATATAAGGAAAATAAGTGGAAGTAACATGTTTTCACTGATGATGATCTTGCACAGGACTGTGCATGCAATACTCTCTCATAGTGTTAGACAAGGATGACTGTAGACAAATGAAAGTAATATGCAGAAGCAATTATCACTGTAATTCTATGCATTTTAGACAGGAAAAAGGTCCTATAACTCCCGACATGCTGGTTAAAGAATACTGGGAACTGCAGAAACTTTTTCTGTATAAACATGAATAGGATTGTGTTATAAAAATGCTTAGAAATGATATTCTCAGTATAATTTTTCCAAAGCTTAAACAAATTAGCATATCTTTTATGGGATAAAATTAGAGAAGTATATGTGGGCTATATTTTTAAAGAGCGAGACACAGATTGGCAAGTTCCTGCTTCTATTTCCAAAACTAAGGATGTAGAGCAAAGAGAAATAAAATTTGTATCTATAAACTTGCCTACAGTCCTAAATTGCTGAGATCCATTTGCGGGGGGGGGGGGGGGGGTGTGGGTTTTTTTTTTTAATTCAAGAAGGCTTTTGCATCTGTTTTTTCTCTTTTATCAAATGAACAAA
>NW_025336480.1:14726220-14797221 GCF_004798865.1 Varanus komodoensis
GGGGGGGGGGGGGGGGGGGGGACATGGCTGTTTTCCTTAATCTGCAACTGAGTTTGGCACTGATGTATATCGCTTATCCATATGTACAGAAATATATTTTATATCTATCATGTTCCTATTACGCTTTTCAAAATTAATTTGCAAAGTGGTATACATTAAAACCAACAAAAAATAAACAACATCGACAAATCAGAATTCAGGTTTCTGAAAGGCAAAACATGACTTCTTGACTTCAAAAGCAAAACACGGAAGCTCCCTCCCCTCCCCGCTTTCCAAATAGCAGTCAATGCTGAAACAAAGGCCTTACCATGCTCAGTTAAATGTACCTTAAGAGCTGTATGCCTAACAGTGCCTACATACAGCACATTGTAGATTCCTGGCCACAAATGATCAACTGTTCAGTTACTTTGCTGTACCATGAAAAATATGAAATCTGGGCAGACCCCTAACTCCAAAAACATTGTGCCACATCTTATTTTTATTGGTGGGAATTTCTATTCTTTGGTAACTGGAAGTTTTCCACAGAGGTGGGATGGTTTATAGGAAGATAATGCAATTATATATTGACAGTAATTATAAATCAACAATAACTCTGGAGAGGGCTTCAGGTATTTAACCAAAGCAACTACACAGGAAGCACGTACAAAATATTTCTACTGTTGTTTTTACCATTTTCAGACCTTCTATGAGGAAAGAGGGGATAGTTCTGCCATTTATGTGAAAACGAAGATGGGGTTCAGATCTTCCCAACCTTCACATAAGACCTAAGAATGGTAGAGTACCCGGCAATCGTATTTCCTCAGTGATTGAGGTGGCTATGGCAATCAGAGAACAATGAAGGCACTACATTTTGTGCAAATACTGGCAATTAGAAGAATCTGATTTGAGTAAGATCAACATGTCCTAAGCAGGGGAGCTCATGCTTTGGCATGAAATTCTGATGTCTTCAAGGAAAAATACAAACATTTAGCAACATGTTAGAATGGAAAATTAGCAGCAAGGACCTTAATGACTCTGTGATCAAGATGCTGGAATCATGCCAATTACTTCCTCTCTGTCAAGCAACTAGCTTACTAAGATATTTCTGGAAAAAATACATCTTCCTGTTCTTTGAAGCCTGAAATATATTACAGCAGGGGTGGGAATTGGTGCATTACGAAAGAATTTGAGTAACAAAATTGTTTGGGAAGAGTGGAGATGACTCAAAATGCACAGAAATTACTACTGATCAAATGTGTGTTCCACTTAACAGATAGGTATCCAACCACATCAAAAAAGAAAAAGAACACTAAGGGATATTCTTTCCACACCAGCACATTCAACTTTGATAATAGCCATTTGTCTGTCTTATCTGGGGTTTAGTTACAGCAGTCACAATAACTGGTATTTAAAACAGGAGAGGGAAAAGAGTCAAGTTTCTCTCTATGTACATTTTTACCTCTATCTCCTCAGCACGTCCCAACTATATATGCACTATTTTTAGAGGATAAGTATGGTAATAAGCCAAGCAGGTGCAGACATTCCAAATATAACAACTCTAGTGCATGAAAACTATCCATATGTATACCCACAAACCCACATAGGATGCCTGTGTGTGCGTGCATGTGCATCTATGCATGTACATGCAGGTACATGCACACGCGTTTCAGTGCTAGACAGAACCCATATTTCTGTTTCGACTCAAATGAGAAAGAGCTGGAAGCAATCCAACCTGGCCAAAAAACAAAAACCCACATGAACTAAAAATATCAAAATCACTTAACAAAAGAGAGCAGTTTAGTCCTTTATCTCCAGCCCATAATGGCAATGACGCAAAGCTCTAATGTCACAGGCCCCATGTGCATCAGCACAGGCCCCATGTGCAATATTAGAACATAAAGTTGCTAATTGCACCACTGATTGCTACTTAAAATCTCCCAAGACTAGTAAAATTTACATCTTTCAAGAGCCCAGCATTAACCTTTTAATGTTCAGTTATAATATACAAAACTGCATTGACATACAAACACCCAGCATTTCCAATGATCTTAGGCAGTAGCAACCAGTTTTGATAGAACACTCTGAAATATACTTAATAAATCACATGCCTTACAATATGTATTTTTTAAAAAAACTCTACACATCCAAGTTCAAAAATAAATACCTTACTTTCCCCATCCTGGTACTTAGAATGATGATCTAAACCCATATTGCAATAAGCCTAACAGTAGCTATCATGGGGTCTGGAAACTAAAAAATTTATTTAGAGATCTGGAGATTCAGGTATGCACAGTTGGGGATTTCAAACAGTATTTATATATTATTATGTGAAAACCTCACTGAGACTTTCTTGCTTTATAATAAACAAATGACACAGTTCCATATAATCGCAGACACTGCCCATAAAAATGTGATGAAAAGACAGAAATCTATCACATATTATCTCTTAAAATTAATCTCCTGATATGCTCTTAATCCCTTCAAATATCTATTTTATGCTCATGGAATAAGAGATCTGACAGCTCAAATATTGAATTAAAACAGGTCAAAGAACTATTTGCAAACTAGTTAACGGAGATGTCCAGATACACTGACATGGACAGCCATATAAGATGAGCAAAGAATAGCTCATCTGATGAATGAGAGACCAGTTTCCTACTGGCGACACTCTAGACTCAGCTGGATTTCCATAAAACCAGAAACCTGCATTCCATTAATGAGCTGAGATACCATGCTACCATTACCCATATCATGGAGATAACCCACCTAGGTCATCCAGCTCTACTATTCTATGATTCTAAGCAACATCCTCCACTTCGCTGATGACACAGGACCAAATGCCATATTGCCTTCAGGGCTGGCATTGGGATGGGAATCAGCGGAACTGTTTTACCATAGTTCTATTCTTCCCTGGAGAGGTTAGAATAGTAGAGTTGAAAGAAGTGAATAAGGCCACTGAGTCCAACCATGTACTCAGGGCAGGACTCCAAGTCAAAGCATCCTTGACAAGTGGCTGTCCAAATGCTTCTTAAATTACTCCAGTGAGGGAAAGCCCATGCCCTCCCTTGGTAATTGGTTCCATTGTCATACAGCTCTAACAGTCAGGAATTTTTTCCTGATGTCCAGTAGCAATCTGGCTTCTTGTAACTTGAGCAAATTATTCCATGTTCTGCAGTTTGGGATTAATGAGATCCTGGCCCTCCTCTGGGTGACAGTCTTTCAAGTATTTGAAAAGTAGTAGCATATCTTCTTTCAGTCTTCTCAGGCTAAACATGTCCAGTTCTTTCAAACTATCCTCACAGGGCTTTGTTTCCAGTCCCCTGATCATCTTTGTTGTCCTCCTCTGTATCTTTTCCAGTTTGGCTGCAAACTCCCTATTCTCTGGTCATTGACCTGTGGAGTTGCTCAGGGTTTTGTTCTGTCCTCCAAGCTATTTAATATGTTCATGAAGCTGTTGGAAGAGTTTGTCCAGTATTTGGGGTTTGGTGTCACTAATATGCTGGTAACACTCAACTCTAATTCTCTTTTCAATCTCATTCCAAGGAAACTGTTTAGGCACTAAATCAGCATCTATTGCCAGTGGGGCCTACATGAAGGCAAGCAGATTGAAGCTTAATGCAGATTAGACTGAAGCGCTATTGATCAATCAAAACACAGATCGAGGAATAGGGATTCAGCTGGTGCTGGTTTGGGTTATGCTCCCTCTGAAGACACAAGTCTGCAGTTTGGGTCTACTTCTGGATTCAGTCTTGAGCCAGGATGCCCAGGGTTTGGTGATGACTGTAGTGCACTGGCACAGTAAACCTAGTGTGTCAGCTGTGTCAGTTCCTGAAGCTGTCTGATTTGGCCACACTGACTCATGCCTTACTTACATCCTGTTTAAATTATTGTAATTTGCTCTATGTGGGGCTGTATCCAAATAGGGTTTGAAGATTCCATCTGATTCAGAGAGCTGCTGCCAGTTTGTCAACTGGGGCTGGCTAAAGAAAGCATACAACTCCTTTGCTAAAACAGCTTTATTCCCAGTCTGTTACTAGTCATAATTCAAAGGACTGGTTATGCCCTACAAAGTCCTCTATGGCTTGGGTCTAGGCATGAACTGTATTCTTTCTTGTTAGTCTTTCCACACTCTAAGATCTTCATGGAGGTTCTTCTCTTGGTCCTACCTCCTTCAGAGGCAAGTTTGGTGGGAAAGTGGGAGATGGCTTTCTTAGTGACTGCCCCAAGGCTCTGCAGCTCCCTTCCCAAGAAGGCTAGATTGACACCTTCCCTGTTATGCTTTCAGAGACAGGCAAAAAAATCTGTTCTGACGAATACTCTGGACCAGTATCAAACCATCTCTGTTATCTATAGTAGACCCTTGGTTAACTGGGACTCAAGCAACCAGCACTCTCAAGTAACTAGCAAAAAAAATCAAAGAAATAATATTTTAAATAAAAATAAAATCAATTTCCTGTGGAAATATGTTTAAATTTGATGAGGTGTGCCATAAGTAAGCCCGCATGTTTGTGTCCTGCTCCCTCAATTCACTGTGTGCAAAAATATCAGTCAGTGGGATCTATTGTTATTCAAATTTTGTGTTCTCACCCAAGCGTTCCATGCACTTCGGTGTTTAGTTGTGCCGGCCACATGACCACGGAGACTGTCTGCAGACAAACACTGGCTCCCTTGGCTAGGAAACGGAGATGAGCACCGCCCCCTGGAGTCAGACATGACTGCACTTTAATGTCAAGGGGAAACCTTTACCTTTATTAAACACTGTAAGTTTTAATGTTGCAAGCTGATATAAATATATCAGCATCATCAAACTTTAGTACTGATGATACAACAGCATCCTCCACTGCACCTGAAGGCACCAAGCTAACTTAAGGAGTACAAAATAGGCTGCACAGCATACGGGCTTCTCCTCCAACACTTTGCTGACATCTTCTACTAGCTGCCGCCTGAGACAATTGTTTCACTCCGTCACATGGTAGCACTGCCCTGCATTACCTCTATGGATTATGGAACTTGTATTGTCTGCAACTATGATGGTGCAGCATTACTACTACAAATAATTCTAGCACCATGGAACCCAAGAGCAGCTTGGATGGCTTTCAGACAATGTTGGATAAGCAGCGGTAAGGCATTGGGAGGAAAAACACTGAAACAGCAGGTGAGGCTGCAGCCACTGAAACAGTCCCCTCCCACCCACAGCAAGTGAGGCAGCAATCTCAACCACACATGGGTGGGCATCTGGCCAGTGAGGGCAGTGGGACAGCTAAGAGGCTAGCCAAATCTCCCCCAGGCCTGCTCTGGCTCTGTGCCCCAAATGACTGAGCCTGATTGGCTGAGACCACTGGAGAAAATTCCTTCAATTAAAATGGCATATGGATGCAGTCCTGGCTGTTGATGCAGTTCTTTTCTTCACAATTTGATAGCAGCCTTGCCCATCAAGCAACCAGACAGGTCTGGTTGAGCAGCGAGTTTTAGAGACAAAAAGGAACCACGGGGGAAGAGAGGTGCCAAGATGGGAGAAAAAAAATTGTGGACATTCACATGTTGGGCATGTCGTGAGCAGAGCTGGCTGGAGCCGGGAGTCAGACTAGATGGCCCGGGAGGCCCTGTCTGACTTTCTATGTTTCTATGTCTGGGAGTGCTGTCTGTCCAACTGAGAAAGTGTAGCAGAGGGAGACAGGTAGTGAGAAGAGAGCTCCATAAAAGATAAAACAAAACTGAAAAACCAAGCAATCCACTGTGGAGAGGTACTCAGTGTAAGGAAGGAAGGAGGCTTTCAGAAGGCATGTCACCGGGGTGCTGGGAACTGAAGCCTGACAGCAACCCCTGGAAGCAATTCCCATATGATGCACAGCACCATGAAGTGAGGCAGAAAGCACAGCCCTGCTTCAACTTCCCTAATTAAATGCATCTGAAATGCATGCCTGTGCGTCTATGCCTGTAAACACACACATATATGTAAATGTTCTGCTCCCCTCAGTTTAGATGGCCCCATTTCCTAACACCAACTAGTAGAAGAGACATTACTACACAATAGGGGGGAAGGGTTGTGCAATCCTCCCGTAATATACACATGGCCCTTGTAAACAACTGTAACTTCATCAAATTCAGACAAGATAAGCATTCCAACAGGTGGAGAGCAGACTCTTGTACATGGGAAATCTGGCAACCTTTAGTAAATAACATCTGAAAGCACTAAGCTGTCTCAGTTCAAGAAATCCCTCTGGTTCCTGTTACTAGTGTTTTAACTATGCTACAAAATGCTGAGTGTTGATATTTAAATTTGTACTTCCTTTCTTCTATCAAGTTCAGAAGTTAAACAATAAAGAGAATGTGAGAATTTTAAACATTACCTATACAGCAGATAAATGTAAATGACAGCAGAAAAAGGATCTTTCATAGGAGAATGAAATAAATACTGAAAACTAATTACATAAAAAGCCCAAAATAATACATGCATTATTATTATTAATAATAATAATATGCATTAATGGAAGAAATTAGTATTGTCACCTCTCAATGGTTTTACAGAATTGGCTAAAATTCTGACATATTACGGAAATTATGAAGGATGAACAATGTAGAAAAGGACACACTGGGACTTTTTTGGAATGACATATGTCAAGATGACTTTCAGACATAATTAATTTGTCTCTGTGATTCAATGTGAACATTCTCTATTTTATGATTAGGTTATACCTAATACTTGTTTCCATGTCGCAAACCTTTGCATATAACATGGCTAAAATCTCTGCATTTTGTCTAGTATCTTTTTTTTTAACCCTTATGAAAATAAACCTGAACTTTTTGTGTTATTCATGCACTGAACATCTTCCAGCAGATTTTGCAAAATATGGGATATGCATCAACATTACGGCAAATTAAAAAACAAAGGAGAAGCATTCCATTGAAAGCATTCCAATCATCAAAATAAAGCCTGCTCACTCTCTTTTCAGAGAAGCTTTCTTATGTGTCTTAAAATCAATCTTCCATCTTTCAAAAGGTTCTATTTTGCTCCTCAGTCTTCAGAAAAACATATGCAATATCATGCTCAAAATCAAGCCCAGAAATACAGTCACTATCAAACCCAATATAACTAATTCATATCTCTTTTATCACTGACTGGTTTTGGGGGACAATCTTTCTGATCTATGTTCTTTATTCTTTGTACAGAAATATCAGTATGTGCAATCTGATCTTAAACTGAACAAGGGTAGAAAGGATAACTTCAGTAACTTTCCAACATACAGAAATGCTATTGCACTCTAACAGATACTGCAAAACATTGCAATAAATGTAATAATACTGATTCATGTACTGCAACTATTTCTATACCACTTTTCAAGTTGAAATAATCCCAAAATGCAAAAGTTTCAGGTTATAAACTGAATGAACCCAAAGGAGAAATCCTGAAGCATGCACAGTGCCAGGCTTATACTGGTTTGGCTATACACTTAGGACGGTTAGCCTCACCATCAACCAGCCACGTGTTAAAAAGACAATGTTTGTATGCACCAAGGACTAGTTCTCTCTGCAAGTAGCAAATCTGTGGCTGGGCTGTACTCCTTAAGTGTTTACGTGACTGTACGCTTTTCCATACAACCCTCCCTCCACAGAGTTTACATAGAAAACTAAAAGTGGAGGAGAAACTCCTGCCTGAAATGTAGGTATTTAGTTAGTTTATATGGCCAGCCTTCAACAGACAATCTTCAGGCAGTTCACAGGACAAAAAAAGCAAATAAATATACTATATAGATCTAGTTTCCATAGTAAAGGTGGAGTGGGGATACCTGTTGTGTTTTCTGTGGGGTAAGCTCCCCCCCCACACACACACACACAAACAAGCCACACCAAGAACCCCTGACTTGCTGTGGGGTTGTTCTGCTCACAGTGACATCACCTGAACTCAGGAGACCAGTTTTATTGTGGGTTGCCCTTATCAGTTACAGGATTGTTGGCAAGAGTGACAAGTCCATGCCATTCACTTTTCATTAGCTCACCAATTGTTGAGTGTGGATTATTTTGCTGCATGATTTGTCAGTCAGTACCTCCCCCTTAGCAATACGATCTTGCTTTAAAAGTTGGACACTGACAGTTCTCAGTATCACCCACTTTTTAAATACTTTCCAATTCTCTCGCTACTGCAGCAGGAGTGAGATTAACTCCCCCTCCTCTGTACACCTACTTTTAGAAGTAGTTACTGCAGTTGCCTCTCAGTTTTAAAGAACCTCCGGGTAGAAGGTTGCATGGGACAGAACGAAAGGAACTGTATTGTGGGTTGGTGGGATTACAGACAGCTGGTGCCTCATTTTTCCATTCCTTTCTGCCAGATTTGAAGGATTTTCTTTTTCCTGTCAGGAAAATTTACACAAATTTCAGGACTGGGAAGTAAATGGGAGAGAAATATATACATATTTAAATAAATAAATGGCTGAGAAAAGATGGCGTCCACATTTGTGCACATTTCGGGATGGAGAATAGTGAGAAAATGTGCACATATACAGCAACGAAGCAATGAAAACAAGCACACACACTGCCCCTCCCTTTACCTCCCATCACTTAAATGGATTCCACCTCCAGTACTTGTACCCCCTCAATGGGGAAAACTGTGTGAAAATAAGCCTGTATGCAACTTCATCTCATCATTTTCTTACTCCACAGCATTCTTTGACAGCTGAAACTACACACATTGGATAGCTGTAAGTATAGCACCTGAGAAAGACCAACAATAAAATACCATTACATGCCCCAACTGCACATTTTTGAGGCACCAAAAGAAAAGCTGGGGCGGAGCAGCAATCAGAGTATTCAAAGGAGACAAGACCAATTTTGCCACAAACTCCTACAGAGCCAGCTGGAAGGAATGAGGGGGGAGAAGTAGGCATGGCATGACCAACTATCTGTTCTATGTAATTTGGGTTGTTCTGCAAATAAACAACCCACTGTGGCTTATTTACAGGTTGTTTGAAGATTATACTCTGCATCTGGTCATTACCACTGTCATTAGCAATTGCTTAACCACTTAAACACCAAGAACAATTATTACATACAAGAGGACAGCAACCAATTTCATTTAGCATTTGTTTTAGAACCATGCTTTTATTTGGTTTTTGCGGCTGGTTTTATTGTTGCTTATATTATTGTTTATTATCGTCCTGCTTTCACACTTTATATTAGTTGGATTTTATGTGGTTTTTAGCTGATATTGTTTTATTTATTATATTTATGCTATGTTGTTGTTTCTTGTGAGCTGTCTAGAAACCCCTTGAGCTAAGGAGAGGCATGCACATTAACATAAACGATCCATTTAGTTACTCTGAGGAAGCCCCACTCAGTGGCAAAGCTTGGCATGCAAAAATTCCATGTCACAGGTGGACCTGGGTTCCAAACCTAAAGAAGTGCTACCAGTCACTTTAGATAAAAACTGAGCTAGATACACCAGTAGTTTAACTCAGTATAAGTATATAACTCTATATATTTCAAATTATAACACTTGTGATTTCTGTTCCCTGTAATATTAAATCATCTAAATCCTGCTATAATTCTAAATGTCTCAGAGCATTGTAAAACATTGTTGATGCATCTACACTTGCCTGAAAGCATATATTGTGGGAAAGTAATTCCACAAAAGATAAAGTTAATCTTAGTAGAAAGATAAAAGTATCAGGTATAAACAATTCTAACATGAAATCAGTTAACAGCACATGTATAAAGATCAGATGTAATGCTCTTTGGAAAAAAAGCATCTATTATTCAGAAATGTTGAATATTATTTTATCACACTGAATGGATTTTTCCCACCAATCTGCCTAAGAATTTAAAAGAACTAATTTGTTGGCAATGATTGAGTTCTAGCAGCTGCTTTGAGTTCTGGGTCACTTTACTCTGCTTTATCATGTCTAATCTACTTTCTAATGAGATGGTTGTTTTAACTTGTAATTGATTTCTTCATTGACCAATCACACAAAAAAGATTAAATGATCTGTTGACAAAGACAGAGCTAACTGATAGCATACCAAGTTTGGTGCCTTGCCTTTGACCTGCCTATTAGAGCAATTAAATGTCAACAAGAATGTAAGTGATCAACCCAGAGATAGGAGTCTGTACTTCTTCCATTATTCTACAACAGTTATTAAGACCTTTCAACCATCCAACAGCCATTTTAATTAACCTTCTATGGGATATTTGTAGACACAGGGCCTATAAGTATCTTTACTCTTAAAGCCTGTTGTAGTCCTATATAAGATGCATCAAGCATTATCACGTGGATTATACATAGCCCCAGAGCGCACCTACTTTTCATTTTCCAAAAAGCTTTTTGTTTATATGGAAATGTTGTTGCTTATCTACTAATTCTGTGTATTTGATGGTCTAATTTACAATCTATCTTTTTTTGAAACTGAATCACGTCTGTTTTACTTGTGTAGACTGAATTTTGGGGTTCAGGATATATCTGTGTTTTGTGAAAAAAGACACCGAATAATAACAAAGTTTACTATTTTGATTGTAAAGAAAAGGTATGTTGGAGGCTAATAATATCTGACAAGCTATTTCAACAATCCACATGGAAGAAGCTGACTTTTCATCATACACGGTCATTCATATGAGTAACAAGAGTAAAAGCGCCACACCTTGTAGACCTGCCTTCACCATTGGATGGCTGAAAATCACATCTGCTCATGTAGGCCCCCTTGTGCATTTTAAATCTTTGGAAATCAGGATTCTCAATCAAGCAGAAGGCCTACACAGAGCCAGCTTCTTACTGCAGAAGTTTCCCATGGACACATGCCCTTCTGCCCTGGCCAGAAGCCTACAGGGGGGTGAGGAAAAGGGGCAACCATGAAGACAGTGATATGACATGCTTATGATCCAGAAAGAAAGACAGTATGATCAAAGCAAAGGCAGTACAGTTCTTTGTGTTCACCATACTGTATTACATTCATACAGCAAGATAAGGTGCAGATTTGCACTGACACAGTAGGTATTAAAAAGGAGTTGTAACTAAACAGGAATAACTTCTTACATATTATACTACTATATTTATGGCTGTTCAATGTGCCACTTTGTCTTTAGGATCAAGGTTCTGTTAGGACAGAGAAATGACTGGGACTAGGCAATTAGAAGTATTTATGAATTATAAATACTTCTAAGTATGATTTCTTTGAGTGATGTTCTGATGTCCTATAATAAATTTTATTTGATTTACACAGGTATACTATTGCCTACTCACACACTGATATGGTAAGATCAAGGTCTTTGTCAAGCTCAAGAAGAGGATCAAAGACAGCAAACTAGTACCTGCCTTATAGGCATTTTTATTATATCCCTTAAAGGGAAGTCCCTTTCAGATCTCTGCATAACAACTGTCTTCCTAAACTCCAAAATGAAATGTGGTGCTGAAAAGGAGATGGCATTTATTCATAAATGCTGAACCTGACAAAACAAAAGAATCGCAGAAGCTTTGTACATGCTGCATTTCTTGCGAGATAATGAAAAACCAAAGATTTTAGCGAAGAATTACAAAGGGCAGTCAGAGTAGAAAGCTCATTAATACAGTCTTGCCAAAGTTTGATTAGAGTTTGCCGGTGAAGATCCTAAACAATGAGGGAAAACACCTCAGAATTCTGAATTCTTGCTAAAGAATCACTACAAGATGAATCCCAGGTGAAAGCTGATATTTTATACTTCATAAAAATAAAACTATAATGAAGATTAGATCAATCCATGAAGCAGGTGGGTAAGAAACAAAAAAAGAACAGTATGAATGGATTTGTGGAAATATCCATGACAAAAAGAATAGCGGCACCAAATTTGGCTCAGAAAACTTTTTGGAAGAAAAAAAAAGTCCTTTGTAATAACCAAACAAAAGAAAATATTTCTGCTTCACTAAACCCTTTTCACTATTCAGGAAGCCCCTCATTAACAATTAACATCGACATAATAGACCACATTTACCACTACAAGTTCCCCCAGTAAACCCTTTCCATGAGGAATTGCAATTTATATCTCAATACTAATTACATAATCTGCCCATCATTTTTCCCTGCTTGGCTTTCAACTTTCAAATTCAATTTGAGGAACTATACTTGAGAACCTCTTGATGATGCTTGGAGGGTGCCATTTGATCGTATGTGATGAGGCCAGAGATAATGAAGTTGATGATGATAGTGGTGGTGGGCATGCAATCCTACAAAAATGAAAATTGCTGCTTTTCTTTGGTTCACTACTATGAATATTCTTCAGGAAAAAATAGGGAATGTAATATAGCCAGTGATGACCTGGCAGTTGTATGTGTTTAAGCCTGAATGTTGTTTTCTCCATGTTTAAAGTGACAAATAATTACATACATATTATTACATATTGTTCATTACTTTCTCCCATGACAGTGAAAACCTGAAGCAAGATTAAAAAAGGAAATAGGGTGGATGAAATCATTAGTGGAGGGGACTCCAACAAGAGCTATGAACCAGTTGCTGAAATGATCTCATTTCAGGTATAAAACTTTTCCTTAATCACAAATACAACTTCTCTTACAGAAATCTGTCGCATCAAAGTGCTTCTTGTCTAGTTTTCTGTCAATCTAGGAGGCAGAACAAAAGTCCCCAGTCTTAAATAAGTGTACATTTGATCAGGCTTATTTTAACCAGTGAGTCCTAGTGTACTGAACTACCCAGCTCTTTTTTAAATTAGAGCACATACATTGTATTCCAGAAATAGGTCATTACATTTTATTTCTTACAGGTTATTTCCACTAGAGACAATTTCCATTAGAGACAATATTCACTGGGAAACCCACATGGTTGCATAATTCAGATGCAGCCCACAACCACAAGGGACAACTTCATGGAAAACCAGCTACCATGTGGCTGTGGTTATGTCTAAAGAACAAACACTGAGCAATTTATAGCTTTTTGTTTCTAAAGTTCACATTTCACAGTATATTTGCATAACTTCTCCATACTGCTGATACAGCAGATCTTTATGGATTTTTCTCATCCCTGGAGAATGAAATCCATTCATGTGGAAGATCTTAGGTTCTGAACCCAAAAGTGATTACACGTGCAAAAGATACCTGTTCTCTATCATCTACAACCCTGATGAGAAACAGAAGTAATTTGGTCTGTTAGCACTCAGCATTTCAGATTCCAACATTCTTGATATTGTTGATGATCTTGGAGCATAGGTCTGAAAGTAAACACTCTGAACAAAGTCATTATTCTACTGTTGTTTAAAAACAATGCATTTAGACAAATGGGATAGCCTTTGAGATCCAACCACCATTTGGTGTCAAGATAATACCCTGCAGAAACAAGGAACAAATAACTGGTTCAAAGATTCCTGACAGATAATTCAGGGAGCCAAGCAGTGACTTCAGCACAGTATATAATTTGTACACAGCACAAGGTAGGGTGCTCTGTCAAGAAGAGCAACAGCCCCTGAGATACAGAAAAATGCTGATTTTTAAAGAACTTATATAATTTTAAACACAGTTTTGCACACACACACACAAAAATAAAAAAATCTTATTATATGACCTGGCAATCGCAAGGATCACAAAGCATAATTAAATAAGCCAACTGACTCAGATGTGCATGGATTTCACAAAGTAGGTTTAAAAAGTCATAAATTTCAAAAAATAGGCAAGGAGGTGCTTCGCACCATGAGTTGAAAAGGCTCTGTTTGCTTTTCCTTAGACTGATAATGCTAGAGCTAAATGTAGTTCTGAGAAATTCAAGCCAACTCAGGAGAATGGGTCAAGCATCAACCTTTCAGAGTCAAGTAGTACCTACGTGTGCAGTTCAATTTGTTCAACATTTCTAGCAGATCTCAGGATCAGCATTCAAAAACATAAATTCATTGACAGCCAGAGTGAAAACAGAAATCTACCACTGCCAGTTGCACTTACAGCTAGTTATAGAGTTGGCAACAATAACAATTTAGTTTGAAAGAATTATAAGGTTTTTATATGTTTGGCTTCCCCAGCTGAAATAAATAGATTCCTGGGCTGGGGTAAGTCATTTATCATAATCATTCTTACAATTATAGTAGGAATATGTAGCAGTCACAAGATTTGGTTCCATCACCAATTCAGGGATTCAGAAAACTGAAAACACCTTGGACCAATTTGGAGGCCACCCAATTTAAATCTGAATCTCAGTTAAGAAATCTAATGCATGGTGCTTCCCGATGACCACAACTGGAAATCAGTAACAGCTGTAATTTTGTTGCTTTTGACAGTATTCAGGCTGAAGAAGCTTACCAAATTTCACACAAGTTTAAAGTTTTTTCTACTAGCTGCCTGTAAGGGGCTTTTTGGTGGGGATGGGGGTGAGAGGAGCATCCATAGGCAACTAATATGAAATGATATACATTACAGAAATTCCCCTAGACAAAAATGTGCAAAAATTTCAGAAAAAATTCATGCAGGGACTAGACAGTCATAAAGTAAGACAGGTTAAGGCTTTTTTCCCTTCAATTGGCACTACAGGAAGTGCAATAGGACAAGGATGAATGATAGCTGTGGAGAATACAATGGCACAGGTAGAAGGAGTTGTACATTTTCTAAGCAAATTCAAAACTCTTTCTTTCCCAGGTCCTATAGTACAACAAAACTAACTTTCTTTCTACATTAAAAATCTTAATGTTCCTACTCTAGTTAAACTCTACCAGAACTTCAGACCTCCATGTTCAGAGTGGCCCACTGGGGATCCCAGTCTGGTCCACTGGAGTTTCCTGAAGACCTTACCCCCTTTACCAACTACAAATCATTTCACAGCATTTGTTCAGCTTGTTTCTCCATTCTGAAAAGGTTGATATGCCTTTCCTACGATGGCAAGCAGCTTTAAGCCAAACACAGCTTTTGAGCTGGACAGTTCACCTTTGACTCTGCCCACTAGTGAAATCTGGCCCCTGAGAACAGCTTGAAACAGTATCTACCCCATGGGCTGAGAGTGGTTCTGCTGCTGTAGTAGAAAGAAAAACATTAAGTGCACTGAACCCTGGAACAGTCCTGTGACACTCAACATCAATCCCCCAAAGCACTACAAGGTTAGAAGCTAAAGCTGTCAGTTATAAAATTACTCCCACTTCTTCCCTCCCTCCCCATTCACACTCCTGGTCTTCTTCTTCTTTTTTTTAAGGGTGAGAGATGCTGAAGTAATGCATCAATCCTTGCAGACACACTGTCAGCTTCTGTGCTGGTCTGAATCACTGACAAAGTTTTAAGAAGGTCTGTGTTAAATTTGTTTTGCTTCAGTGAAGCTCTATTTGGATTCTGCCATTTCCCAAATATTTCTGAATCAACCTAACAGAATGCACATCTCTAATGCTTATCATTATATTGAACAGGAGTGAGCAACCATTTTTTGGTTTGAGAGTCACATTCCATCACAGGAATTGGTTGTGGGAGGCATTTGTTGGGGGTAGGGCCGAAGTCAATACTTGGTAATCTGATCCCAAAGTAATCTGATCCCAACGATCCCATTTACACCTGTTTATTCTGCCTCCTTTCTTCTCAAACAATGGGCTGAAAGAAGGGATAAATAGCTCTTCACATGGGATAAATAAGGCTTTTGAAGTCAAGATAAGGACCACATATGAGTCCGTGGGCTACAGGTTGCTCACCACTGATACAGAACATGGGAGCAAAACTTCTTTCAGCCTGAGTTCCATTTTGGAAAAGCTCTCAAGGATGGCATTCCACTGCTGGGTGGGATGAAGGCAAAAGGCGGCCAACATACCAACATACGTTAGCTTTAAAACTCTTACTGCCAGTTACTAACCTGTAAGAGAGGCATTTGAACCTTCTAGAATGGAGGGAGGAACTGCTCAAAAACTGAGGAATAACTAACTGGTAGAGGGCTGGGAGGATGGGAGAAGGGGGTGTGGCCATCTGTTGTGGTTAGTTGTGAAGCCGCATCCGACCCATCGCGACCCCATGGACAACATTCCTCCAGGCCTTCCTGTCTTCCACCATCCCCCGGAGTCCACTTCAGTGACTCTATCTAGCCACCTCATCCTCTGCCGTCTGCTTCTTCTTTTGCCCTCAATTGTTCCCAGCATCAGGGTCTTCTCCAGGGAGTCCTTCCTCCTCATTAGGTGGCCAAAGTATTTGAGTTTCATCATTAGTATCTGGCCTTCTAAAGAGCAGTCAGGGTTGATCTCCTCTAGGACTGACCGGTTTGATCGCCTGCGAAAGGGACTTGCAGGAGTCTTCTCCAGCACCACAATTCAAAGGTCTCTGTTCTTCGGCGCTCAGCCTTCCTTATGGTCCAGCTTTCACAGCCAGACATTGCAACTGGGAAAACCATAGCCTTGACTATACACACTTTTGTTGGCAGGGTGATGTCTCCGTTTTTTAGTATGCTGTCTAGATTCGCCATAGCTTTCCTCCCAAGGAGCGTCTTTTAATATCTTGGCTGCAGTCACCATCTGTGGTGATCTTGGAGCCCAGGAAAATAAAATCTGTCACTACCTCCATTCTCTCCCCATCTAGTTGCCAGGAAGTGACAGGATCAGATGCCATGATCTTAGTTTTCCTAATGTTGAGTTTCAAGCTTGTGCTCTCCTCCTTCACCCACATCAAGAGGCTCTTTAGTTCCTCTTCACTTTCTGCCATTAGAGTGGTATTGTCTGTGCATCTGAGGTTTTTGATATTTCTTCGGGCAATCTTAATTCCAACTTGTGATTCATCTAGCCCTGCCTTTCTCATTATGTGCTCTGCATATAAGTTAAATAGGCAGGGCAACAGTATGCAGCCTTGCCAAACTCCTTCCTCAATTTTGAACCAATCAGTGGTTCCATGTCCAGTTCTCACTGTTGCTTCTTGGCCTGCATATAGGTTTCTCAAGAGACAAATAAGATGATCTGATACTCCCAACTCTTTAAGAACTTGCCACAATTGGTTGTGATCCACACAATCAAATGCTTTAGCATAGTCAATGAAGCAGAAGTAGATGTTTTTCTGGAACTCCCTAGCTTTCTCCATGATCCAATGTATGTTGGCAATTTGATCCCTAGCTCCTCTGCCTCTTTGAAACCCTGCCAATATGCAGATGATACTACTCTAATGGCAGAAAGTAAAGAGGAACTAAAGAGCCTCTTGATGCTGGTGAAGGAGGAGAGTGCAAAAGTTGGCTTGAAACTCAACATTAAGAAAACTAACATCATGGCATCTGGTCCTCTCACTTCCTGGCAACTAGATGGGGAAGAAATGGAGGTAGTGACAGATTTTATTTTCCTGGGCTCCAAGATCACCTCATATGGGGACTGCAGCCAAGAAATTAAAAGATGCTTGCTCCTTGGGAGGAAAGCTATGGCAAATCAAGACAGCATACTAAAAAGCAGAGACATCACCCTGCCGACAAAAGTGCGTATAGTCAAGGTTATGTTTTTCCCAGTTGCAATGTATGGCTGTGAAAGTTGGACCATAGGGAAGGCTGAGCGCCGAAGGATTGAGGCCTCTGAATTGTGGTGCTGGAGGAGACTCCTGCGAGTCCCTTGGACCACAAGGCGATCAAACTGGTCAGTCCTAGAGGAGATCAACCCTGACTGCTCTTTAGAAGGCCAGATACTGAAGATGCAACTCAAATACTTTGGCCACCTTATGAGAAGGAAGGACTCCCTGGAGAAGAGTCTAATGCTGGGAACAATAGATGGCAAAAGAAGAAGGGGACGGCAGAGGATGAGGTGGCTCGATGGAGTCACTGAGGCAGTTGGTGTGAGCTTAAGTGGACTCCGGGGGATGGTGGAGGACAGGAAGGCCTGGAGGAATGTTGTCCATGGGGTCACAATGGATCGGACACAACTTTGCGACTAACAACAACAACATTCTCATTGGGGCCTCGATTTTAAAAGTTTTGCTGCACATTCAATACCTCCAGATGCCAGAGTTTTCATTATACCTAGGACACAGATCAGGTGAACACAGAAGGACCTTTTCTTGATTGTAAGAATATTCATACCTAAATGTTTAGAATTTGGCAATAAAATGTACCATATTTACAAGAACTTGTGGGATCACAAAAGGCAACAAAACTGGTAAAAAGGCACTTGACTGCATTAGGTAACTGTAATTTCAATACCAATAGAAAGAAGGAACTGGAAGGAGTATGGGATCCAGTGTGCTCTAGTGGTTAAGAGCCTGGGATTGGAACTCAGGTGATCTGGGTTCTAGTTCCTGCTCAGTCATGGAGCCAGGCCAGACTTTCAGCCCAACCTACCTCACAGGGTTGTTGTCTGGGAATAACATTGAGAGCAGCAGGAGGAGAATGATATAAGTACCTCTGAGTTCTTAAAAAAAAGGAAACAGGCAGGAGATAAATTTAATAATGAATAAGGACAAAACAAGCAGCTGATGCTTATTATGAACAAAACATTCCTGATTAAAACAGATCCATATTTTATTCTGACAAAAACTATTTACACTACTAATTGTTAAAAGTCACAGGACACATGTAAATACAACCATTCCATCATTTACTCCCCTAGCTAGTCATCTTTGCACCAACTCATAATGTATGGAGCACCTGGTTCATCCATCAAATTCAAAGTTTGTTATGCATACTCAAGTAGACTAATTAAAGATAAGTCTATTCAAGGATCAGGCACACTGGTCTAGATAAGATTCTGAAAGGACCACCAAACTTAGGTTACTTGGCAAAACAAACCAACTACTATGCTCAGCAGGGTAACAGAATGGAATGAACAACTTCACTTGCTTCACACTCCACTCTTATTTGCTAAGGTGTCAAAATGATTACAAAAGCAGTGACTCTCCAGTTCTCAATAGCATTACCAGATGCTTCAGTGTGAAATGCTGCTGAAGATGTGCAGTCACCTACATTGAGTTCAGCTGGAAGCTGAGGATACTTAGCAACTTTCTGAGATGTTTCAGGGCCAGGAAAGCATATTTCCTTAAACATAGCGCTACACATGCGCAGAAGCAGATGATGTCAAGAACCAAGCTAGGAGCACTCCTCATCAGTTCTGCGCAGCATTCCCCCTGTCGTAAAAAGATATGTGGTTGGAGGAGATCGCATAGCAACATTAGGTCTTTGATCAATGGCCCAGTTATTTATTGAGATTATATTCAGTACCTTTACAGAGTAGTAAAGATGTATAAATACACGGGAGAAGGTAGATTGTACATTTTAAAAAACCAAGGGAGGGGGAAACATTTGTCCTTTGGCCATTGCATGTGACAAATAGTCCTGAAACTCCTAACACTACTTATTAAATAAAAAGTTAACCACTTCTCCTAGAGAAAGATTAGCAAAGTCCCTCTTTATTTAAATATTCTTGAATATCTCCACATAACTTCCATTTTGATGTAGAACTGAATTCAAAGTCTCTGATTACAGCTCAATTTAATCCTTTTAACCGTGCATGTCCTCCCCCAACACCCTCCGCAAATCCTGTGCTCACAGTCAATGAAGATCGTAACAGAACATTACCTCTCCTGTTAGGACCAATTCTAATTTAACATGTCATACAAATAACACAGGAGGGAGAATGAGACCAGAAATACCGTCCCTACACCATCCACAAGAATTTACAGGCCATCTGCAGTTTCAAAGGAGGTTCTAGAGAATATAGCTCACATATGGATACAATTAAGGTCTAATCAGAAACAATTGCTATCTCTTGCTTTTCCACAAAGACCAGCTTTGAAGTGTAAAAATACACAGAATATCAAGGTAATACACATCCAAATACTGATTGGATGTAAGATTCCATTTCATTTTACAGATATTTTGCAAATAAGGAGAAAGTAAGCAAAAAACAAAAACACCCTAGAAATAAATGATCAGGCCCCTTCCTACAAGACACAGCTAAAGAGATGGCCTAAATCAGGCAAACGTCTTCCTCAGAAAAGCTTAATACTGACTGAGAAAAGTCAAATCAAGCAGCTAGTTCTCAGGTCAGCCAATTTTTGAAAATCAACTTCTAATTTTTGGGAACCACATTTCAGAGTCGATTCCTCCCATACCATCACCTATTTTATCACTCAGAGCCTTACATTCAATTCTCCTTCTGTCTCCTACACAAACATATCCTTTGCTATCAAAATGGAAAGCATCTTGTTTATGAAAATGAAATAGATAAGTGTTAAAATCTATAAATTATATATTACAGTTGTTGCTTCACTGAGACTGGATCTGTGCTGATCTGTCAATATTTGAATGACAGAACTATTTTTTCCCCGGAAGGCATGAACACTACCACACCAGAGTCTGTCTACCCTTAAACTGGACTGCTGAAGTGGGTGGGCATAAACAGCACTCACAGGATCCTTGAAATCTCCCTACATTCAGTTAGCCAAATACCGAAGTCATCAGGAGATTTGAAGCACCAGTATGCAGATAAGATCCAGTTTTATTTCCCAGTGAGATGTGAAGTGAGAGAAGCCATGCACATTCTGATGTCTAACAAACTGAGGCTGAATCCTAACAAGAGAGAAAGCCCAGGGTTAGCAGTTCCCTGTCTGGAAGTTTGGCTGTTGCCTGTTCTGGATCCGGTTGCAAACCCCGTGAAGGGGTCAGTACACACTTTGGGGATGTTCCTGGACTGTGCTTTGTCCCTGGAGTCTCACATGACCTTGGTGAGTGCCCACTACCAGCTTCAAGTGGTATACCAACTATGCCCATTCCTGGACAGTGATAGCCCGGTCACAGTGGTTAGACTACTGTCTCGTGCTCCACGTGGGCCTGCCCTTGGGCCTGGCTCAGAGGTTGCATCTGGTGCAGAATGCAGCAGCTGGGGTGCTCACTCTGACACCCAGCTGTGCCCACATAAGCTTTGTGTTGGAAGAACTGCATTGGCTACCTATTAACTACTAAGCTAAGTCCATGATTAGAGTATTGTCATACAAAGCCTTAAACAACTAGCAGACTGCCATTCCTAATATATACTCAGCTAACCATAAAGATCATTGGAGAAGGCTTTACTGGTCATTCCAAAATTAACAGAATATAGCCACATAACTTCTTGATGGTGGGCTATTTGGAAAATTCTCCCTTACATAGTTTGGAAAGTGAACACATGACATCTTCCAAATGACTTCTGAGCATGCAGTTGTTCACACAGGCTTTCCCATGGCTTATAATTAAATTAATCATGCTTCTCCATATTACTATTCTGGTATTGCTCTGTATTATTGTTGTTGCTGTAACTGAAATTGTTTTTAAGTTCTGCTTAAAATGTGATTTTAATATGAAATTTTACATGCAATTTTTAATATTGATATGTAAACTGTGTAGTGTTTTCTTACACTTATATAAATACTATAAATAATCCTAATAATAGTTACAATATACTCCCAGAGTGGAATGGTATCAATGATCAGAAAGCAATTGCAATGCTATGTTTCTGTATAAGAACTTCAATGCAAAAAGCTGCCAAATACCAAATATTTGAAATCTGATACCTTCAACACATTACTGTTATTTTGTTGCTATAATTTTTTATGCATCTTATCATTCGCTTGGAAAAACATAGTCTTTATCTACAGTCTTTAACCTGCCATTATACAAAATGTCTGAAATTATTTTTGCTATTAATCCCATTCCCAGGTATAGAAATAATGGAGATGTGATTGTCCTGCAACAGACTGTAGTGTTGTGTGTAACTGTTAGCAAATGTGATTGAATTTTGGCATGGCCTCTGGGAATCCTTGCGTGCAAAGAAATTCCATGGCAGCAACTAATGTTGATATTGAACAGAATAATATAACATCCAGACAATTAGCATAAATAAGTCAAATATATCATTTAGGAGACAATCAAGTACTTTGATACCAAGTAAATATAATGCCAGAATGGACTGAGAGGGAAAAATGTCTTGGCTTGATTTTCTCTGTTTATAGATCTATTTCAGGTTATCATGGTTTCAATCCTAGCAGCTAAGTGTTGTTCTTATTTTTATTTTTTTAAGGTAATAAATGGGAAAAGATCTTTGCCAGATAGTCCCTCCTCCAAATGCTGCTTAGCATTCCCAAGACAATGAAGTTCTAAGTTGTAAAATACTGAATGATGATATATATATATAATGTACTTTGGCTTACATCAGAATTCCTTCTGCTCTGAACTCTGGCTATTTATATATGCAATTACAAATGTTTTCTAATAAAATAAAACCTACAATATTTATACAGTGGTTTTCAAGCAAAGAACGGCAAAGGATCGAAAGATCATTGCCCCTTCCTGTACACATACTTTCCATCACAAGTTTTAAGGTATTTTTATAATTATTTCATACAAGAAATGGAGGCAACCCTCCTGAAATAATGAGATATGAAGTTTCACAACAGTGGCATTATGTGTAGCATATATTCACTTTATTAACTTTCCTTACACTTCAGTTCTCAGGACAGATAAAGGTGTCTAAGTCAAGTTTGGTGATGTACTGGGCCAGGCAAATAAATCTAGCTGTTTCTGTTCTGCAGCTACTTATTTAAAATCATACTAAATGGATTGGTGCCACATACCCATTGCACAGGGCCTGTTTGATGCCAATAACTCTTTTTGAATAATATGCCATGAACATGAGCAGGCTCTGTCTTTCCACCTGTACCTGTCATTGTGCCATTTCTATGTATGTCCACTACTTGACCCATTATCCGGATCCAGTTTAATCATGGTTCAGGCTGGGCTTTGGCTCAAAAACAACTTTGGTTGCTCTATGGTCTATGCTGTAAAAGACAAGGGAAGTGTGACCCTCTTGGTATGCCTGGATCTCTTGGCAGATTTCAAAACCATTAACCATGCTATCCTTCTGGGATGCATGTCTAAGCTTAGATGTGGAGTATAACACTGTGGTGGTTCTGCTCCTACTTGGAGGGTCAGCTCTAGAAGGTGGTGCTTGGCATCTAGGTTTCTACGATGGACTCTCCACCATGGGGTTCCTCATGGTTCCATCTTATCCTCCATGCTATTCTACATCTACCCATTGAGTGGGTAGTCATCAGTGTGCTAATGAAACAGTCCTATTTCTTCTTTTCCTCTTCTGCAGGACAAAGCTGAGATGCACTGATTGCCTTCTACCAGTTCTGGCTGGTGGGCCAGGCATGCCTCTCTCTGGACAAGGATGGCCTGGCTTCAGTAATCCTCACGATGGCAATCTCTAAAATAGATTACTGCACTGGGCTCTACAGGTGGCTGCCCTTCAAAATAGTTTAGAAGCTACAGCTTATGCAAAATGCAGTACTAACAACCAGGACCAGCTCTTGCATTAGCCACCTATATACTTCCAAGCCCAATTCATTGTGCTGGTTTTAACCTATAAAGCTCTACACAGCTTGGAACCACAATACCTGACAGAATGCCTCTTCCAACCATAATGCACCTGGGCAATACACTCAATATTTGAGACCTCTGTCTGACTGCCACATCCAAGGGAGGCTCACCTGGTGGCATCAAGGAGGAGGGACTTCTCTGTAGCAGTCCCTGAGTTATGTAATGATCTCCCCAATGAGCACTTACTGGTGCAATTTTTACTATCTTTTGGCATCAAGTTAAGTTTGCGGGATTTACTAACTCCAAATAGCACATGGAAACATGTGGGGGTATATTCCCAGCTATTTTTAAGCAGGCCTAGTAGTATAGACGGGTTTTTGTTGTTTAGTTTTTAAAATGTAGTTTTAAATATTTCAATGTAATGTTATGATATTTATGGTTGTTTTATTTTGTATTGTATTTTATTGTATTTACTAACTGTTGCACACCACCCAGAGAACTTTGGCTATGAGGCAGTATAGAAATAAAGTAAAATAAAATGAATTTGATGCAGTTACCCTGATGAATCAGACTGTAGAACACTGTACCCTACCACTCTCAATCAATTTGACTGCTGATTTTTAAGGCTCAAGAGTGGGATATTAACGCAAAACAATAATAATGTAATGTAACTTTGATGTGATACATTGAATTAAGAGAGTGATAGTGCAAAGCAAAAACTATAGCCCAGGACAGATAATACCGAGTTACGATTTCAAAGTGAGTGTCGAAGAACCTTCTTTGAAAACTCACCAAGACTGATCAGGGTGAAAATTAGACACGGCAAACAAGTTAGCCTAAAGATCGTCTGCAATACACATTCCCCTACGATATGCAGGCACAAGTACTGGGTGTGTTCTAGGTTACCTACTCAAGAAATATGAGTTGGGGGAGGGCATGGAATTCTCTGTGAGCAGAGCATACACCACTGGATTCTCCCAGAATCCTCTGAGGCATGCAAGTGTTCTGTAAAAGTGTAAATACGTTATGTAAAAGTACAAACTTTAGAAAAAGCCAAATTTACAGCAATCTCAAGTACTGAGACCAAAGTTTATGGTGCACACGACTTTAGTTTCACCCTTCTTGGGGCAACTTATCAGCTTTATGAAGTCAACACAAGAACCAACAGCTGTCCGAGTCAACCGACTGTTCAATTACACCATCTATCAGTATTACAACAGTTAATTCTCTATCAGGTTTGCTCAAGCAAACATTTTATTCTGTGGCTTAACTAGGTGGACAGAGAGAGCTGCTAGCCTTGCAGCCTCAGTCCTGCTGGTGGTGCAGCCATATTGTGCAGCAATCAAAATGATGCACTGCATAACTGGGAGCAGGGGAAGCATCTGCTGCTAAGGACTTTGGAGCACAGTGGAGTTAACTGATTATACTGATTATATTAGAAATTAGGAGAGTAAGTACCCAGAGGAGGGCTTTCTCTGCGGTGGCGCCCAACCTATGGAATTCACTCCCCAAAGAGGTCCGCCTGGCACCGTCGTTACTGGTTTTTCGGCGCCAGGTAAAGACCTTTTTATTTAAACATCATTTCAATTGTTAAAACATATGATCTGGCCAGGGCAACTTCTTCTTCCTTCTCTTTCTCCTCCTATATTTTTATTTTATACTGATAATTTTAATTTTATATTTGTAAATCAATGTATTTTTTGTATTTTTATATTTAATGGTAATTTATTATGTACTATTGTATTTCAATGTATTTTATCATGTTGTAAGCCGCCCCGAGGTTTTGGCAAGGGGCGGCATAGAAATGTTATAATAATAATAATAATAATAATAATAATAATAATAATAATAATAATAATATACTGTTGGCTCCTGACCTGTGTGCACAATCTGCAAAATTATACATGCTTGCTATGCTGTAACATAGGAGTCTAATTCTTCTCATTTTTGCTTATACCTGATTGATCGATCATATTATAAGAACTGACTATTCTGAGGCAGTGCAGCTACTTCAAAGAAACCTCCAAGCTCTTCAGAGTCTTATCATACATCTTGGTTTATGCTATTAAGTAATCATTACAAGTCTTATTTTACTTTGTCCTATGTCTGTAAGAGTCCCCTGTCTGTTTAGTATAGACATTTGGAATATACTGCCAATTAACTGAATCCGTTTCAGATCACTGAACAAATATGCTAGCATGGTACCAACCTGTTTTTCATCATCATGTGGAATAATAAAAAAAATTAACTTCTTTCTGAAATACTTGTAACCCCAGAACAGGTGTTTCCCATGTGTTTTGCACATATTTGTTGACTTCAAGAACATATTTATACAACCAGATCCCAATAGGTGAACCACACCCAGTCAAGGATGTGGGAAACAGTAGATGACACGGACAGCTGGTGACCAAATGGAATTAATGTCAGGCTTTAGTGCAGACACTATAAAAGAAAATGTTTTGTTTATTTTAAATTGTGAGGACAACTGATTTAATATGTATCCATCTAGCAAATACAAAGAGTAACAATTGAAGCACTAAATAAATAATATACACCTTTGGCATACTACAGAATAGAGGATATTTCAGTGGCTGTCTGTGACAACCTACAAAAGGAAGAAGAACTTGAAGCAGAAGAAAGGGGCAAGCACAGCTAAGTCTTAGTGGGTTTGATTTAAAAGGAGTTCTATTGATTGGACTCTTACAATACTTTCCAAGAGGAGCGGGCAGGAAGAATTTTGGAATCCATGGTGGATTTCTGGGTAATCTGCAATAGATCAACAAGGATTTTCAACTCTCAATTCTTTAAGTGATGGTGAAAACAACAAGGTTCACCCCCAACTCTAAATTAGACTGCTAAAATGAGGAAAAGAAGGAGTAGATTCTTATGTGGGAGAATGGCAAACTTAGTTCTTGTAGTGAATTCTTAATTCTAAGTATATGATCTCCCCTCCTGTCTCCCCTTATTTTCCACGTGACTTTGGTTGGTGGTTCTTGGGATTCATAAAAAAAACTACCCTGATGTGTACCCACCCTTATTTTAAATGATATTTTAATTTCACATTCCATTTGTAGTAATCCAGTCAGGCTTTCATCTTTTAAAGTACCTATCCTAGAAAACTGGAGTAACTGTATTTTGGAATAAAAAAGAAATTACAGTTTAAAATGCATGAGAAATGGTCTCAGAAGACATAGCAGACATAGGTAACTTGAATAAAACATGGGACTCTACCTTTAACTATATGTATCAATATGCAATAGACACACCACAAGATTCTAAGCCACTGGTCTGTAATCCCAATTACACTGCACCGTTTTCAGAAATGTTGTCATCTAATATGCTGGAAGAAATATAAACTTGTTAGAAACTTTTTTCCCTCATGGCAGAAAGGTCCTAAGATACACACCTTTTGGAAAGATACACTGGCCACATTCAGCAGCATCTCACACCATCTGGTTGAAATCCATCCAAAACTATGTTCATTACAGATGATAAAATCAGTTGATTTGTGAGGTTAACATGCAGAAAAACATTCCTCTTTGAGAAACATGATTCTCATTATTTTCATATTCCAGTTCCTCATTTGAGAAAGGAGAAATTCCTCAGCACTAGGTGGATTTTCCTGTGGTGAAAGGGTCCACTCAAGCTCTCTGCAGAACCTTTCATTTGGGAATATGTGGACTAATCTGCCTCACTTTATTTCTCTAGTCTGCTGAGTTGGCTATTTTGTCAATCAGTTCAACCCAATAATGCAGCTTGATAACTGAGCTGTTGTGATAACAATTAAAACAAACAGGACAAACAAAACAGGTATCTTTTTTTCTGAATGTTTCAATGAAAAGGTCTTTTAAAAGGACCTGTCATGTAGCAGACCAAATGCCTTTAAAATGTTACACAACTGTAATTCCCCTGACCCTCCTCCTCTCTCACACACAATTCCATGAGGATGGTTGTTGCCAGTGGTGAAGCTGTGATCCATTCTGCTGTACCAGGTAAGAATGAAAGGCAATGTTACAAGATTTTATGAGTTCACAGAGGCAAGGTGTTGAATTTTCACATCAGTATTACTCATACTCTTGATAGCAGCTCTTCTGTGGATGTCTTCCTAGTTGTAGATGGCAGGAGTTAGAACAAAAGGGGGATTCTGTATTCTTATGCAGGTTTGCATTCTATTGCTATGATGATTATACTGGAAAGCACCCTCTATCCCAAAAGCCACATAAAGATTCCAGGTGAAAAAATACTTGATCTAAAGAATGTTACACACATGTCCTAGATCTGTCAGCTTGAAAGGAATCATAACGGAAATGTAGTATCTCCATATTTATAAAAATCAAATGGTCTAAACAGCACACTGATCTTCTGACCTTGGAATTGGAAGCTGAAAGAATTAATACTCATGAAGTTGGAAATGTGAAGGGATAGCACAATTCCATACCTTCTGCTTTGTACTGAAGGATGGACACAGTTAATAAATTAATCCCACATATTTTGTGTGGTACTTCAATTATGATCTCACTATAAGACTTTCCAAACCATGATTTGCTCACTTCACTCTACTATTACCTCTCTCTCATTCACTAGATTATCTGCTATCGTTTCTGTCAGCTGCCATCTATGTTTTATGTTAAATTAGGTGTCAATTATGAATAATGATCAAGAACACTGATTCAAGCTAGGTGATTTAAAGCCTCCTCCTTAGCCAAGTAAAAGTTAAGTGCTTTCAAATACTATTGGCTTCTGAAGGTGCTTTACTCTCCCACTGAATGTAATGGTTTTTCAAAGCAGCTCTCTTTGATCACTAAGAGCACTCTGGAGTGAGCCACAGTGAATTTAGCAGCATTCACTTTGACAGCGTGCACTGGATTCAGTTATTTGATTATCTAAAACAATCAAAGAATGCCAGCCGAGTTGAAGCAGAATATGGAAGAACTGCTGCACTGAGTCCCACTAATTTCCACAGACCCTTCGGACCTCAGCTGATCATGTCTATTCCTTAAAGACTGGTTTCCCTACTATTACTATACTCAAAGTCCTATTCTTGTCAAATGAAATCCATCTGCAAAGATAACAGGCACAAGGGACTGATGAGTAAAACTTAGGTGTAATTAATGCCACATTTACACAAATGACACAAACATATGAAGTGAAAAGAAGAAACACAGTGGCTTTGATATTATTTTATACTTTATGTACTCCAAAGAATTGCCAGGTAGCTTCAGGTTCTCATCTGACATTTAATCATGAAATATAAAATATTTTGTATTGAGTTAAATAAAACTGATCCACTTCTAAAAGTCTCTATAAGTTAAAATGAGGAAATTCTTCTTGGGAACATCTCTTAATTAATAACAGGAATAGTTAAACAACTTAACAATTGTGCATATTAATAGAACATATGGAAATGAAAGCTGCTGCCCAGAGGAAACATTGGGACAACACTGTACTATCACTGCACATCTGTGGGATATTTTTTCCTAAACAAGAGACAGAAGGGGGAAGCCAACTGATTTAAAAATGAAGGTTAACTAAGGATCTTTTTTTCCCTTTGTTTGCTTGTTCCTGAAAAGAGACTATCTATGACAAAAGAGAACACATTCATCATGGCATAAAGGACATATCTGGATATTCAAACATAATTGTCATAAACAGATCACAAAGTCAGGAACTTCCAAACACTTTCAGATTCTAGCTGCAGTGTTTCTAAACATTTTCCACACCAAACACCCTCAATAAAAGAAAGCAGACTGTTGAACAAAACACTAGAACTGGAAATGTACACATACTTGTACAAAGTTTCTTACCGAAGCAAAGGGAGGGGTTTTTTTTAAAGAAATTAAATTTTCTAAAATTTAACTTTAGAATCTTAGTTAATTTTTCTAGTGGCCCCAAGTGCCACTGCCTTCACTGCAGTATCTAGCACTGCTCCTGAGACTCATGGCCTACTAAGAAACCCTGGAGTGATGCATTTGTCCCTAAACTTGAGCTTCTACAATGCTACTCTGGACTCTTGGTGTTGCTAGATTACAGCATTTCAACTGTAGCTTTAGAGCACAACCCAACAGGACTGATGCTTGTGGAACAGACAGCCCCAGTCTTAGAGTCTGTCCTTCCTAATGCCATTGGAAGAGGAACGGAGCCTTTATGCCTCCTATTTCTCCCAAACAGCATTTAACAGCACATCCTTATTCCCATTACTCAGAAGCAAATCCGACTGAATTCAATGAAACGTGCACTCAGATAAGTGGGGGCAGCATTTATCTTGCTGCTGGAGGAAATAGAAGCTGAGAAGCTTGGGGAGACTTCACTGATTCATGGCCTTGCCGCTTTCCTCCTATCCTACCTCCTTTTCGCCACCTACTACCCTGTTCAGAGGTCATGACTGTGACCTTGGGACAGGATTCATCACACAGGTTTCTGCAGCAGGTACTGGTAGTCAGGATATTTCTACTAAGCTCTGTCTATGGCCTGGGAGTGGTGGACTCCAGCATCCTACAGACCCTCGGATGCCATCTAGGTGCTTTAAGATTATTTCTAAAGAACAAGTGTATTGGCTGTTACTTGCATTTTTTCTTTTGTTCTATTTTGGGATTAGCATGAAACCAAAATAGCCACTAGGCATCAAAGATACAAAAGTTTGTTTTTCAGAGGATATGTAGGAGCCTGAAAAGACAAAAGTACGTTTAAAAATGTTCTAACATTAATGCAGAATCAAAAACAAATCTAAATTTATTTAAATGGACAACCTTTAAGAGTTTTCAGAAGTTTTGTAAAATGTCAATCTAGCAGTAAAACAGTGATTTAATTGTGATTATAAACATTTTAAAACCATATTTTGCCAAAAGTCCTAGATTAAATTCCTAGTTAAAATCAAAACAATAAGTATATTAAAGAAAAAAAGGAAAATAGGTAACTCTCAAGAATTTTAAGCATATCCAGTATTGAGGGAGGTGCAAAATTATTTTTTTTAAGAACTATCATTCATACAAAAGAGTCACCCTTTCCAAAATGCATATGAGAGACATTTCCAATGGATTTAGGCACTTAAGGGCAACATATGTTTTTAGAAAAGCAAGATGGTATCTGAATACAAGCATGCCTTTATGTTCAAGCCAACTTCCAAAAGGTAGCAGAATACTAAGGTTGCAAATTGTTCCAGGAAAGCAAAACCAGACAGCACAAATCTGCATAAAATTTGCACATGTTGACTTAGGAAAAGTGTACGCATTTGAAATGTTGGAAATTAGGGAGGAAAAAATTCCAACTTTATTTATGTTGGGTTTATCATACTGCAATCCTATACACAGCTAATCAGAAGTAAGTCCTATTAAGGTCAATGGCGCTTATTCCTACACAAGCCAGTACAGGATTGAGCCTTAAGAGTGCAGGTTTCTAGTTTTCTTAGTTTCCTGTATTTGACATAGATAGGTCACTTTACTTTCCTCTTTAGTGTTCACCAAAGCAACTTATATATGCAAATGAAGATAATACAGCCTTAATATAAAACAGTCACAATACAAATAATCCAAAGAACACAGATCCACATAAAAGCAGAACTGTTAGAATCTACCCCATGAAAATCCACCAAAATAAGCAAGATGAGTAAACAGCTTTCACTTGATGCCTAAAGCATTCACATTGGGCAATGAGGGAATTACATCTGAGGTATACATTCTGCAAACAAGGGGCAGCACAGCAGGAAAGGGCTTTTCCAAGCTAACCTGTCTACATGCCTACAAAGAAAAGTTTCAACAGTGACTGCAAAATCTCCTAAGGGCTGGCACTCCAGGCTGTCATGGGGAATTGAGCATAGAAATAAATGTTGTTCATGCACTGTCTGTTTGTCCCTATACTTCATATAGCATATACAACACTACAGAACAACAACTCAACACTGTCAACTTTGAGGGTTCACTGGTGTGTGCATGGGGGAGGGGTGTCAGTAGGAGAAGGTGTTGCCTGCAGAAATGATGTCTCCTCCTTTCTGTGCCCACCACAATGCCCATGGCTGGCTGCCTTCCTCTCCCTGTGAGGTTGAGTTGCCTGCCCTGGAAGGCAGTCAGTACAATTATGTCCGTGCCAGTGCAAGGGGGCACAGGCTGTTCAGCTCTCTAGCTCTCCTCTTCAAGTTCAGAGAGCTTCCTCTGACTTTGGACGTAAGATCCTGAGCCACTCTATGGTCCCTGGGACAGCTACCTAGGGATCACAGGATTGCTTCTTAAGGTAAGAAGCATTTTCTGCTCTTCAGAGGTTGTCATATTTCCAACGGGGTAACTTATGCAGTCAAGTAGGAGTCGTGCAAATACACATTAGGTAAAGGGACATCACTGGGGAAGGAGACCCTCCTCCCTGTGCTGCTTATCCTTTGCTGTCTTAAATTTCTTTTAACTTCAGCACACCTGGTCACATACACCCTCTTCAACTTAAACGTGTTTGCCTTCTTCCAATGAAAGGAAAGTAACATTGAGACAGGAGTATGTGGGACCCCACAAACGTTGCTGTCCCTCAGTGCTCCTGGTTGAAAACCCAAGATGGAGCATTCCTGTGCCATTGGCAGGATTTTGTTTGGCATTCTACCACCATGGAAAAAGCAGAAGTGGACACAGGTCTCTTACTTTCTCTTCTCTTCATCCTCCTTAGTAGCTGAGATGCATGAAATGCTCCAGGATACAGCATGCAAGATCTATTATTGATGCCCTGGTTGAACTGTGGAATGAGGAGATGACCAGGGCTATTGACACGATCGCTCCCAAGCGTCCTCTCCCACCTGGCAGAGCCCGTTCATCTTCTTGGTATACACCTGAATTACGGGCGATGAAGCAGGTTGGGAGATGTCTAGAGCATAGGTGGAGGAGATCACGGGGTGATTCTGACCGAACACACTTAAGAGCCCATTATCGGGCCTATGCTGTGGCGGTGAGGATGGTGAAGAAGAAATGGTGCTGGGGGACTATGGCTCTGCGCCATGGCAGTTATGTCATGGAGTTCCGCAGGGGTCCATTTTGTCCCCTTTGCTATTTAGCATCTATATGAAACCGCTGGGAGAGGTCATCAGGAGGTGTGAGCTGCGGAATCATCAGTACGCTGATGACACCCAGCTCTACCTCTCGTTTTCCACCAATCCAGGTGAGGCAGTGGCTGTGCTGAACCGGTGCCTGGCTGAGGTAATGGGCTGGATGAGGGCCAATAAACTGAAGCTCAATCCAGACAAGACGGAGGTCCTGTTGGTGGGTGGCTTGGGCCTCAGGATGGGGGACTTGGGCCTTGTCCTAAATGGGGTTGCACTCCCTCTGAGGGACAGGGTTCGCAGCTTGGGAGTGCTCCTCGACCCTGAGCTGTCTCTAGAAGCTCAGGTGACAGCGGTGGCGAGGAGCGCCTTTCTTCAGCTTCGGCTGATCCATCAGCTGCGTCCCTATCTGGAGAACGACTGCCTGGCGACAGTGACACATGCGCTGGTAACTTCCCGATTAGATTTCTGTAACGCGCTCTACGTGGGGCTACCCTTGAAGACAGTCCAGATACTTCAATTGGTGCAGAATAGAGCTGCCAGGTTGCTGATGGGGACTGGGCATTGTTCTCATATTACCCCAGTTCTCTGTCAGCTCCACTGGCTCCCGATCGAAGTCCGGGCCCAATTCAAGGTGTTGGTTATGACCTATAAAGCCCTAAACGGCTTGGGACCTGGATATCTAAAGGAACGCTTGTGCCCATATATGCCCTCCCGCCCCTTGAGATCAGCAACGGATGCCCTTCTCGGGGAACCCTCCGTGAAGGATATTAGGAGGGTGAGTACCCGGAGGAGGGCTTTCTCTGCGGTGGCGCCCCATCTATGGAATGCGCTCCCCAGAGAGGTCCCCTGGTGCCATAATTATTTGTTTTTTGTCACCAGGTTAAGACCTTTTTATTTAAAACTTATTTTAATTGCTAAATTATTGTATTTATTAGGATTTTAAAATTAGCCGAGAATGCACCAGGGGGTTTTAAATGTTTTTTTTTTCTTTTAAATTGTTATATTGTTATTGTTTATGTATGTTTTTGTGTATTTTTTGTGAGTTGCCCCGAGGCTTTGTTGCGATGCGGACGGCATAGAAATGTTTTAAATAAACAAATAAACAAATAAATAAAATATTTATCTATTATTACATCCATCCATCCATCCATCCATTTATATCCCACCTTTCTTCCACCATGGAACTCAAGCTGGCTACATGCAGCTCCCAGGTGGTCTGCCCTCCAAACATTGACCAGACCCAGACCTGCTTAGCTTCCGCGTGTTGGCTACATCATGTGCTTTCAGACACATACATAACAGAATGCTACAGAGCAGTTTGAGGAATTATTGTAAATATATCAATGAGTTCTTAATAAAGGCAGAAACTTGCAGAGTTCCTACTAGAATGCAAATATTTTGACACAGGGTAAGTTAATTCACAAATGCAAAAGTATCTATTTTTTTTCTTTCTGTATGAAAATTTTCCTTAAGACATACAACAAGAATACATCTAGGGGCTGACTAATTCAATATATGACACAGTGCACTATACATCCATAAATCACCATGGAAGCTTGCACAGTTACTATGGAAGCATGACCAAGACAAGTTACATCTTCCTGAGGAATCATATTCAGTGAAAATATATTCAAATTTACAAATGTCATGTTGAACTAAGAATTCCTTCTCTATGATGGGTCAGAGTTTGTAAGCAGATTAAAGGAAAAAACTACTTAAGGAAACATGGGTGACCAATTGCCTCATATGTGCCTTTCATAGCTGCCTGGTTTCTTTAATTAGGTCCAAATGTGTGTTTATCTGACTTTTCTAGTCCTCAGGGTCCAATCTTAATACCAACAAAAGGCACAGTCTTCCTCTAACCCTTTAGTCTGCTGTTGATTCATGTTAAGTTGTAAACAACTGCAACTAATTGTATTGCACATGCATTTGTTTTTTCTTCCCTACCCCCGTATTCCTTCTTCTGGTACACTCAGATCCATTTCCTCCACTCAATATAACCACCTAACAGCATATTTATTTCTCTCATCAGAAAAACATCCTTCATCATCAAGAGTCAACCTTTATTCCTTGGTGTTCCTTAACTTGACCACCAAAGCATCCCAAGCAGAGTGCTAAAGAACCACATCTGCTCACCTACTTTCCAGGGCTCAGTTTTGTCCCTTGGTCATCTGGAGCTGGAACATAACCATGCTCCCAAATCTGAAGATATGCCAGAAATCATGCCAACTTGGCATGTCTTATTTTTTCCAGCACATCTGTCAACCTGAGCCCCTGCCAGAATGATTCCATATATTCAAGGAATGGGCGATGTGGTAAGATATTATTTTTACCCAACACATTGGGCATTTTAACCAAGAGGAGGTTATTCGTTATGATTCTTTCCCCTGGAAATAAAAAAGCACACTACTAAGAACTGGCAGACTGCACTATTCTCTTTCCTTACAAAACTTCATATAAATAAAATAGTACTACTGAAATCATATTATTTTTAGAGCATGTCCATATATAAGCACAACACTTCCTTCTGCTGGAGGGTTAGAATTAACTGTATAAAATACTTATATATTTTTTAAAATCTGTTGGTGATTTGATCAAGGCTACCCTTTTAGTAAAACTGTACTTTAATTGGGTAATATAACTTGTCAGTCAACTGAACAGAGAAGCCTGAATTATCAGAGGATTCTTGCAGTAGCAGAAGAGAAGTACTTCTTCAGCTAAACTACAAGACTGTCCCATTTCTGTCTTTCCTGCACCAGCATAGCCACACCCCGGCAGTTTGGCTAGGCTGTGGTTGCAATCATTACACACTTACCTGAGCTAAGCACCACTGAACCCTGTAAGAGTTTCTTCACTTCAAAGGAAATATGCAAAGGATTTGTTATCTCAAGGCAGAAACATTAAACATTCTTTTCTCTCCCTTGGTTTTCTCAAGCTGTTAAGGTCAGAAGAGCCATTTCTATGTCATTGATTGCAAGGAAGAAAATTGTGATTTTTTAAAGCTTTACTAAGATTCACAATATGTTGATACTAAAAGGACTAGTAAAAACCTTTGTGGGATAGTAGCTTTTGTTTAATTTCTTAGAATTAAATGTTTGTCTGATTTAAAATACTGATGTTATATTAAAAAAATAAAAAAGTTTATTCAAATCAATTTATAGAACTACAATGACTAATAATATGGTCATTCACAACAAAGTTACCGATTGGATTATTTTGCATGAAGTGAGATATATACTTCTGTTATTATACAGAAATATACTGATATGGTAATACAAGAAGCCTGATAAAACAATGCACGTTTGACATATTGTTCCTGTATTTTTCAGTTCATTTAGCAATTTAAACATTTCTAATGAAAAGATCTGCAATGAGAAAAAGGTAATTTTACGAAACTTGCTATTTTTCTAGTTTTGTTTTGTTACTAATCTACTTTCTGACTTTTACATTCAACAGGACCCAGTGTAATGATGAGTGATACTAAACATCTGAAGTGCTGACATACCTGAACATAATTAATGTTCACTGAGGCAGAAGTGGGATGGACAACAGTCACAACAGAAGTAGCAGTAAACTAAACCCCTTGATGCTGCCTCTGTTTACAGCATCGTTCTAGTAAGACAGGACTAGAAGATTTCTTTCAGATGTGCACTGTGCATGTGAATACGGCTGCCTGAACACTTCGGACACTTCAAGGACACACTATGCAATGATGTATTTCTCATGACCGATACTGTCATTTGCACGCAAAATTAAAATCTGAAGCCGTAACATGCAGTCTGCAATGTGTTACACTATCTTAATTTAAAGAGACAATTGTATATTCATTTCTAAACTGAGAAGCATAGAAAATTTAAGACAAACATACTGATTGCAAGGGGGGGTGTGCGCACGCGCACACACACACATGCATGCACGCACATGAATGAATCCTTCATTTTGTATTTTCCTCCACAGGTCCTAACTTCCTCACAAAACTATGGAATATCAAATAAACATGCTCCATTTGAAGAATCAGATAGAATGAAATCTATAAGCTACCAAGGGAACCTGTTACATAATAGGAACAAACAAAGGGCAACATTTTCTTCTAAGATCCATATGGCAGATCTGAGTTTGGATACTCAGTGTTACCTACAGATGGAGAACTCCCAAGGAGGGTGGAATATCTGGGTCAAAATCAGCTATGAAAGTTTGAAAGACTTTCCTTTCTTTCCCCCTTTCTTTCTGAGCCTTTACAAAGATAGCTTTTTACTTACTGCTCACTTTATTATTTGAAAGACTCTACTCTGAGAATAGCTATTAATACTTTGTCAAATACAAAAGCTCTCCTTTAAGAATACTTAGTGCTTTGTCAGATTAAAAGGAAGTTGCATATTAGAATTCTACAGGGATGCATTCAGGTGCTCCAGAACCATTACACATCTTAATTATTACTACAAGTGAGTTGTATTATCTAAAAGTATTCATATCTCAACTTTCTACCCCAAATGATTATCAGCAGAACTAGCACTAGCAACCACAGTAGCTGTAGTTATAAGCACAGTAATCAGTTTGGTACGCACAGTGAATGCGCTGGCCCTGAATGTGGGTATTTGTATTTAAATACATTCCAGCTCTCCAATGGAGTTCACTGGGTAGCCCTGTAGCCCCTACACACACACACATGGGGGGGGGGAGATTTTCCAACTTCTGAAGCAGAACGCTACATGGATTGAATGACTGAAGCTGAAACATGAAATCTGCAAATTCTGCACCTGAAAGCGGAAGTTGAGGACCCCAGCCTATTGGTGCAGAACACCAAAAAAATTTCTGTCACACATAGAATCTTATTGCTGCTTGAACTTTAGGTATTCAATCAAGAACTTGAATACCTGACTGCAGAGCAACAATGCTATATTTTTCCACAGGTTTTTTTCCCACACCATGTATGTCTGTGTTCATCCATAATTGTCTGGGCTGTTGTACTGCAATTAATCATGTTAAATATAGCATATAAATTTTATATACTATTCCTCTTAGCAAAGTATCAACAAACCAGAGTGGCCAGTTGCCCATAGAAAAACCGAAAATTAGTTGCAACAACCCATTTCTGTTCATAATGCTGTTGGTTCCTGGCTAGGTCTGGACCAGACTTGGCCATGGTGCAAGTCCCCTCTACTGCTGACATTCTTCAGTAACAGACTGAAGGAAAAACTGACACTGAAACATAGAAACACAGAAACAGAGCGAGTCAGAAGGGGTCTCCCGGGCCATCTAGTCTGACCTCCGGCACCAGCTGGTTCCGCTCACAACACTGAGGTTGGGATTACTCTTTCTTCGCTTTCCTCAGAGAAGCACCCTATTTCTTTTATTGAATTTGGGAAGATAGAAGGGTTTGCATAAAATTTGTTAGCCATCTGGTGCTTGTAGTTACCTTGACCTAAGTTATAATGCCAAAAGTCAGTAATATTAGAGTGTGGCATCACTACAGTGAAAACAAGGAAGGAAAGAAGAAAGGTAGTTGATAAATGTAAATTATCATTTACGTGGAGGGGGTTAAAATGTAGAAACTGTTCATAAAAATGTACAAGACACATGCAGGAAGCTAGAAGTGGTAAAATTCATTATTCAGAATATTGGAAAATTTTCTGGAAAATTCGCCAATCATACTTTATCCAGAAAAAGCACATCACTGTTGCAAAGATACTTTTAAGAGATGCAACAGATAAAATAATATGAGATCAGAAGCCAGGAGATACATACAAAACATTCTTTATATATTTGACTTTTATAATGTTTAATTGGATAAGAATTTTTATTAAGTTTTTAAAGTCCTACATGTACATCATGTCCTACTTGTAGTTTACAGCATCTATCACATTCATGAAAGAGACATGCACACACATTTTCTTAATCAACATTAAAGAATTCTGATTAGCTGTAATTCTACAGCTCACTTTAGACTGCATAAAGAGAAGATACAAATAATATGCTGCTGTTATTTTACTGGAAAGACTTCATGTGTTCTATGCTTGGTTTTGTGTGCCATATTTCAGAAGCAATATTTAGGCATTGGAAAGAGTTCAGAAGAAGGCAAAGATGATTCAGGTTAGCTAGAAGAGGAGCCAAGATGAGGAGCTGGAAATACTTATCAAAGACAGTGAACCAAAGGTGATCACATATTTAGAGTTTTTCAATATTTAAAGAGACATCTGTAAGAAACAGATTTGCATAAAAGCTGGTGCATGTCTAGAGCTGGGTTCCCTCCTTTTTCCTTTCAATAAACAGACTGTTTTTGGACAGTTCATATTCAATGTACAGCCAGTAAAGTAGCAGTCAACAAAGAAAGTGCCTCTGAGCATGCGCAGAGCAATTCGTTGAATCCAAACTAGAAACTATTTCTGAGAACCCTCTTTTTCTGTAATCCTGAGCTTTACTCCCCTGGGTGTGCCTGGCTGGAGAAGAGCTAGCCTTCTAGAGCTTTGTAGGACCTATAGTTGGCTAGCCCCTCTCCCCTGATGCCACATCAGGGGGTCCAGGATTGGGCCCTCACCAGTGCAATGGCAGAGGACACGCTTTGGCCCAAGGTTCAATCCCTGGCACCTCCAGATAGGGCTCAAAAGTGTTAATGGTACTGTTGTAGGTGCTCCAATTGGGCACAGTACATGACAGCTCCCCAGATTCCATGTTCCCCAGCTGATTATAGAATATGGTTAAAATGCAGTGGAAAACAACTGCCCAGGACATTTTTAGCTACCTCATGCTATCTCTGTAGAAATAATCTAATGTATATTATCCCTGTTGTACTTAGCAGTAGCACCCGAGTTATGAAAATTAAAAAGTTCATGATGGTTGTTAAAAGTTTATCCAATAAAGTACAATGCCAATGTTAAGAGCACAAATTTCTTTACGAGCATGAGCTGTAATCATCACACTGATGCTAGCTGAAGAAATTATCTAGTAATTAGAAGAATGTTCCATATTTGCAATCTCCTTTCCCCATAACAGAAGGCATATTACTCCCACATGACCAGGTTACTCTCCCTTATACTACATAATTTTTATATTAAATTATATACAATTATCACAAAGTGATTGGCTCCAACTTTGACTTTCCAAAATTATAAAAGTTCAATTGCTTTCCTTAGTCCAACAAAATTTATAAGAAGTTTTGCTTCATTCTTTTATATATTGTAAGTGAACAAATGCCACAAGGTGTCTCTATTGGTTTATTTGCTCAACAAATGTCAATTATGTATTTGGGTTGCTTTCTGTCAATGATGCATGCATAGTGCTTGAAAAAGCCAAACACACAGTTCTTGTCTTTCATAGAAGAATAACCAGCCCAGTCAAGTTTAATAATCAATAGGTTAGCATGCACAATCAAACAAGCCACCATGGCTTAAAAGCCGTACAGGCTATTATGGAGGGTGGGGGTGGGGATTAACCCTCTAACAAGCCATGCCGTCCTGGTTCACACAATGAAAGAAGCCACAGCTGGGCAGAACTTATGAAAATCAGGCTTGCAATGCACCAGCAAATGCCACATCTCACAAAGTCACTGTGGCTTATTCTTGTAATTTTTTAAGCCACAATGTTTTGTTTCAATCATGTAAACCAGATCAGTGCCTTCCTCCATGGAAGGGTATAAGTCTGTTCTCTTTAAGGTGGCAGTGGTGAGGCTTTCCTCTAACTGGGCAAGGTTATAGCATTTCTGGGGGGAAGGTTCTCACAGCACAACCCTAGTATTGAACAATCTTTTTTAAAATATCAACTAAAGACTAATGAAGTTATCATGGAATAAGAGCTTGTGGATTAGGAGAATACCTATTACCCACCCTAAGTTCTGGTCTGTTTGGCAGCCAGAAACTGTTCTGCACACCCTTGTGTCAGGACACAGTGGTGTCCCCATCTGCCTGGGATCATCATCATTACCAGTCACTGGCCTTGAGAAGTTTTGTGCCTTTCACAGCTATGCTCTAAGGGCCGACTTCTTCTCCTGGTAAGCTGTTCATATACCCCTAATACCACAATGTTCCATAGGAGCAAGGGCATGCCCCCCCAACACCCCAACTGGAAAGTGGGACTGCCAAGGCATTACATAGCTCATAGTTGGGGTTCTTTATGACTGCCTGATCTGTCCAATACCAAAACGGTCTTCCTTGAGAGACAGAGTACATCCATGCTGATGAATAGCGGCTAATATTCAATTTCAGTAGAATTTATTCAGCTGAGGTCCTTTATTAAAATATTCTCAGTTAAGCCAAAAGAGTATGCATAAACCCCAAAAAATCTTCCTGAAAGTTTAAAGAAAAATATAGAAAAGATATGGAAAAACATTTTAAGAAAAACAGAGAAAAAGCTTAAATATGCCTATCCATTGAAATTCCTTTTCTTCCATCATTACAGAGCAATTTGCTCTCAAAGGTATTCTTTATCACTGGCGATTAAAGACACATTCTGTTGCTGTTTGATTTGGACCTTGCTTAGATAAACAAGTAAACTGCAGCACTGCAGAAGTCAACACAATCAAGATCAGGCAAATTGACAGCACTCAAGATAAAGATAAGCAGGCCACAGTCTGCTTTCTTTCATTTTCTTACAAATCCTCGAACAAATCCTTTATGCATCATAACTCTGTACAGAAGGAAAATCTAGAACACCTCAGTGAGGGAACAATTACACTCACAAGGCACCCATGTTATACGTATTTTCCTTGCCCATACAAATTAACAGCAACAAAAGAAAATGAACAATGCAGGCTTGCATAGATGTTGTCAGTGGTTCACAAATGGGAAGAAGAAATATTTTCCTGATTAAATGTATCTGCAGTTGACAGTGAAGCAAAGGATCCTTTTCTCCTTGAACAATGAGGGGTAGACGTCCTGTGCTTTCTGTCTGTCCAGAGAACAAAATGGGTTGTGTACTTTTCCAAGTCCTCTGGCAACTGGCTTGGAAAGGCTGGAAGGAGTCAGGCTCTCGCATCTCATCAGACGGGAACTTGTTTGCTAAGATGTTCTTATCACTGCTGGGTGCCTCCAAAACACTGCACAATGTGAGACTGGTCCACTCTTTCCAGCAAGGGAAAGCATACCTCACTCCTGTGGTATATGCACAAGCACAAGCATCTTCCTAACCATTTGGGAATGCATCTCGGGCAATGACAGGTATGCAAAGAGCCCCATGTTTTAATAAGACTGGGCAGGGAAAGGATCAACATTACACCTTGAGCTAGGGTGCCTGTATAGCTAAACAGATTTGATAATTTCAGTTTTGCTGAAATCTTCAGTTTCCCTACTTTATGTTGATTTCACACACACCCATTTTTCATATCTATTAATACTACTACTACTATTAACATTACATGTATATCCTGCTTTTTCCCTTTTGCAAGAAACCTTATATAGTCCTCCACCACTTCATTTTACCCACACAACAAAAGCCCTGTGAGGTAGGTTAGGCTGAGACTGGTCCCAAGTCCCCCAGTGAGTGTCATGGCTGCATGGGGACTAAAACCCCAATCCTCCAGGTTCCCAGTCCAACACTTGAACCACTACACAACACTATGTCTATCCACAATGCATGTGTGTTTCTACACATTTCTCTCAATATGTGCAATTTCCATAATACATGTATTTTTGCAACTGATTTTCCCTAATTCATTTTGGTACTTTTATTGGTAAAATGGATCACAACATTCAGAAATGTTCAAATATCCTTTTTATTTGGTTCACACATTGATTCAGGAAGAGCAAATTATATATATTCACATTAAATTGCAAAAACAATGAATTTCTCCTGCCTCCCTGAACATCTTTACTTTGTGCTCAAACTGTGAATGCCAGAGGACTGAGTGGAAGAAATATGTGAAAGGGCTGGCAGCTAGCTATATTTGCAGACTCCTCAAAATACAGTAGTCCCAGCATAGGAGAAGTTCTTTCCTTCCTGTATGAAACATTATGTACCATGGTAAAATAAAATAGTTTTGAAGTGGTCACATGAAGTGGACTGGGAAATAGATTGTATTTCGGATTCATTATAAGTCAAGAAACTCACCACTATAACATCCAAAGTGTTTCATTATAAGCCAATTCCCGTGCATGTTAGGAGCCAGTACCTATTTGTATTCAAGGAAAAGCTATTGAAACTACTATATTGGATGTATACAAAATGAACCTGTTTCATTCATGTATCCTGTCTGAAGACAAACCATCAACCTAATTTACTAAGAATACAAGACTCAAACTCATTCTTGACCAAGAAGAAAGGAAGACACATTCTGATGGAGTAGTTAAAAACATTTCTGTAGTAATCATTAACAAAATCAATCCAATCATTATATATGAATCCAAACTGGATTTAAAGTGCTATAACCTCTGGTGATTCACTGAACCATTCAATATTAGGGATAGGTTTCCTGAAGACCTCACTTGTTAAGACAGCATAAAACTATAAACAGGTGTTACCTTCCAGCACATTTGTTTTCTAGCCCAGCAGTAGTATGAAGCAGGTCAGACCAATCAGGGTAATTGCATCATTACCATGAAACTTATAATCCTCCAAATGTTTTCTGCAGTGGAAAACATTGTCAGCTGCAACTCTGAGCAACTACCGACCACCATTACATCATTTAGTCATCTAGTGCTCACTGTAGATTGGTTTATTTATGCTGAAGGGCTTCCCCTGACACATACAGAAATTTAGTCCTGTGGAGTTTTAGTTTTCTGTATGTTTCACCACATTTACAACAAAATGTATATAGCATTTAAAGAAGCACATAATTCATTGTAGCAAAGGATAAATGCCTGAGTCTCTGGCATAAATCTTTTACAAGGCGATAGAACAGATAAAGACGTCATGATTTTAACAAATGAAGATCTGTGCATTCAATACTTTGTTTCAGGGTGTCTGGCTCCTGTACAAATTCTACTGAAGTAAACAGGATCAGTGCGAACTGTTGCACCAATTGCATGCATTTCAACTGGGCTTGCACAAGATTTCCTAGAGGATTATGTTAGAAGACAATTACTTCATTGAAGCAGGGCATAAGCTACCAATGCTAACAGATACGGCCTTGTAAAGCTTAATCACAGAACACCAATTCCATCTCTGTTGTGTTTCACTTCTTATTTCAAACATGGCAGCTACAGTGCTATTTTGAACCATGGCTACCTTTATGTTGACAACTGATCCTGCACAGCACTTTTCCAAGAGTAAACACAACCTTGCCTAGTTGTAAAATGCTGCAGGACTTGTGGCAGGTCCTATGAAGGTGTTAGTCCATAAACATTTTAATAACTATTATTCCCATCTAGAATTACTATTTAGACTCTTGCATGAAAACTAAACTGAAACTTGCAAATTCAACTTCAGGTAAAAACAGAAGGGGAAGGACTAACCTCTCTTAAAAATAAAAAGAATTGTCTGAAATAGCAAGAACCTAAAGACATGAGGTAAAGGGTTCTACAAGATTTTCAATATTTCAGATGCTCCTCCTCTAGGAGAAATACCGACCACAACCAACTAGTCACTATTATAGGCAACTTTGGCCCAAGTGAAGAAAACCTACCTTCACAAAGTGATAAAGCTGCTGTTCCAACCTTGCAAGTAATTTCTGAGGCTGTGAGATATTTCCAGAGCTCAGTGCAACTGAGCAATAACTGGAATAGCAAGGAACAGAAAGGGCCATTTGGCTGCTTGTGGAACTTATTTCCATTTGCCCCTGCACCACAGGTGGAAGGAAAGGAAAGTCCTCATCCACAAATGGATATCTGCTCACACAAAATTGGATTTAATAATGATATAATTGAAATCTTTTTTCTTTCTCTAAGATTACAATCCTATGCACACTTACCTGGAAGCAAAGTATGTTGAACAGAATTGCTTATTTACTGTACTTATTTGCAAATCTGGCATAGTATTGAGCCAAATTGATTTAGATGGAAGATCAGCAAGATTCAGCAGAATTACAGGCATCTTTTGTAGGATGGAATGAGCACAGAGACATCTTCACCTCCCCATTCCTCCCACCTTCCAAGTCAACTAGATGGCAAACTCTCAATCAAACTTATGTACTGCTGAGTATCTCCTAACAAACTGTGTATGCTTTGAAAACTGTTATTTAAACGGTATGACCTTTTTTCATAATAAAGAGAGGGTTTGGTATAACATATTCTTAAACGTTTTAACATTTCTTTTAACATACTAATAGACTATAAAATGTTTTGATATCAAAATAGGCATATCTGATTTAATATCCACATTCTTAACCCTGCCCCCTCAAAAAACAAACAAACAAAAAACATCATCATCATCCAAGGCACTCTTTTAATAAAACAGATCCACAATTTGTCTTCAGATCAAGAAATGTGCACTTTCCAGGGACATCAGCTTAGCAGTATGTCAGGAAGATAACGGTATTAAAGGCAGTCAGCTTGTAAATGCTTGTAACAGCATTTAATGGGAAGCCTGTTCTTACTATTTATCTACTACAGGTTACTAGTATGACCAAAGAGCTTTATTTATGTGCCAAGTTATAGATATAAAATACAAAAGCCTGTAGAATAGACAAGGTGAATTTGTGAATCAAAGGCCTGTTCATATAATGCCAAGTCATGATTTGATGTTATCCAAAACAAGGAATCGAATGCTACTGTGAGCATAATACTTACCTATTATTGCTTTCTTACATACTGATAAGAATACACACTATTTCTTCCAGTTTTGCAGGCACAGCAGATGCATAGCTTGACAACAGAATAGAGAGGAACATCCTATACTTATCCTGGAATTTCCACTTAGAAAACTGGCAATGTAGGGATGTGGTCACATTCTCGGCCTGATAATGATGAAAGTGGGTCCTTCCAGAAAACCAAGGTAATTTATTGTTTAATCCTGATAATTTATTCCAGGTTAAATATCAGTAGAGAACTATTAAAATCAGAGTGGCACTAAGGATATCTCCACAGTTAAAAAATACTAATTGTTTGGTTTTTGAAGTTAAAAAAAACCCCTGATGACAATTTATATTTTACTTCATGCATTTCTTAATGACATTCACTAAACTGGGGATGGACTTCTTCTGTTCTGTCAGATGTTCCTGCCCACAACCTTTGTTATCCCCCTCCATAGGCTACACTGCTTAGGGCTGATGGAAATTACAGGTTCAAACCTCTGGAGGACATGGTACCTATCTCTGCAGTAAAATATTAATCTTGCCCATTAGACTTCATTGTTTTCAAAGAAGAAATGTAATGTTGTTTGCTACTTCTCACTATAGAAGTACAGTTATTGTACTACAAGAATGATAGTATATTTATGGGTCAAACACTCTTTCATGAATTAATGTATTTATATTCCCTTGTATAATGTGTGCACAAACTTGTATTTAATCCTTCAGATTTAAATAAAAAAATAAAGCACCAAACTATAACTTAAAATATATATACAAGAAATGTCAATTTAAACATGCTCAGAATAGTTTTCTTTCAAGTCTAAAAAGCACTGAAAGTGCCCTTTACTGTTACTGTTATTTAAACATAAGCATATTTTGCATATTTGCATACATATAAAACCATGAAGGAATTTTGGAATCAGAACGTTGATTTTGTCTGTATCTTGTGTATATATTTAATGCACTAAATTACATATGACACAATTAAAAACAGTTAATTTGTAAAGGAAATAATTTATATCAAATCTCATCACCAACAACTCGCATAGCAGCTTAAAACAGGAAAACACACTAAAGGTGCAATCCACTGAGGCTGCTCATACTCCTCTAAACTCAGAGACGTATAGGCATCCCATGCAAAAACAAAGGTTACCTCCCTCTTTTCCTGACCTGCAATGCAGAGAACGAATTTGGTGTGGTGCTTAAACCTGAGAGTTCTGGGTTCTAGTTCCTGCTCAACCCGGAATCTCACTGGGTGAGCTGTTCACTCTTGGCCTAACCTACCTTACAGGGTTGTTGTGAGGATAAAATGGATTGGAGAACTATGGGTTGCTTGTCAGAAGAAAAAGGTGTATCATAAATGCAATGCAATAATGATAATGATCATGATCGTTGTCGTCACACACTGGAAGCAGAGGGAAGGAGGCTGGCATGCTGCCAGAACATGTCTAGTAGGTGCTGCTCTCTCACTGAAACACCCACTAAACTGCTCCTCCAAGGTCACAGCCATAGGATTGCTCCATACAGAACAATTCAAAGTCCATTGTACTACAGTCTTTTTAAAAAATGAAGAAATACTATTAAAAGCCACTGAAGGCACAAAACAGGACAGACTCTGACACCAAAAACAAACAGAAAAGAGGCCGACATGAACATGCCTAACAAAGCAGTTCTGTAGTCTGGCAGCCAGCACTTACTGTTGCTTCTGGTAGCTACGTAACTTCCAAGAACACTGCTACCAAGAGAAGGTGCTCTGATTAGGATCTCAGCTGGTGGCCGTATTTCTTTGGGAAAAGGCAGCTCTTTCAATAAAAAGGTCCCAAGCCCCAGATTGTGAATACTGCTCATAAATAAACAATGCAGATCTTTCAACAGCGGCCTAACTACTCTTGGCAGCCAGGTTCAGGTAATATAGATAGTTCCTGAACGCTTTTCAAAGAGATCCCTGCATGCAATGCATTATAATATTCTACTCTAGCTGTTACCAGAGGATAGAGAACAGTGGCCAAACCATCTCTCCATAAGAAGACTGTCATGTGACACATCCACTGAAGAGAGTGAATGAGCTTACAAAAAGATTTGTAACAGAACAGTTAGCTTTCTTTTGTCAAACAAATGTTCGATTCAATGTACAAACAACCCAATTCACTATTTAGAATCCAGCTTTGAAAATTAGAACAGTATCGATACACTTACAGCTGTCTTCTCTTCCTAAGCAATTTCCTGTGGTATTTGAAGAAAAAAAGTTACAGTAGCTTGCAACTAGACACAATGGAGTCGCACTTCCTTCCTGAACTAGTTTGACCTTGGGTGGGGATAACTCACTACTGGGACAATTCAGCCAATTGTATTCCAAGGGGTTTTTTTAACCATATCCAGCAGGCTGCTTTTATAAAACCTCATTAAGAGTTGTGATGCAAACAAAATCATCTGACAGTAGAACTGCACCATACATTTAAATAGCTACGGATGCAATTACAATGAATTGTAGTGCATGTTAACAGATTTAAATATCTTGCAGATCAGTCTTTTGGCTAACATTACATTTCTGAGGCTGGAAGGAAATAGCTATGTACTCATCACAGTAATATCTCATATACAAAAAATATTAAAAGATGTTCCAGAAACCAATAGGGTTTTTTAAAAAAAAAAACTGAACTGAATACAAAGTAATAGCTGCTAAGCTACAGTCAGCAAGAGCAAGCCCAAACTAGAATGATTCTGCAACACGGGATTCTGATTGGTAAAGTTTGCTTCCACTCAGAAAAATAACTAAGGATGCCTATGCCTTCCAGGAGCTATTCCTCTGCTTTCCCACATACAAAACTTCTGGAGATCATGAAAATCACTGTCCAACATATCTGGGTAGCACCAAGCTGGGAAGGCTACTTCTAGTTTTAGATGGGGGAAATGTAACAATTTTAAATCTCCATGACATTACAGTATGGCAAAAAGCTACATCAGAAAAGGATGTAGGCAGATGAAAGTCAACATTTCTTCTTCAACTACCTCACCATGGATAGTGATCACAAAACCCTAGGCTGGCAGGTCTCTGCTCACAAACATTCCACAATGTTTTCAGAGCATCTATCAGATGAACCTAGATGCTGATATTCTTTTAATGCAATGTATTTCTGAAATGCAATATGAGTTTATAAGAGATATCACTGCACTTATAACTGAATTTTAAAAGTACATAACTGATGTGAATAAAGAACCACAAAGATGAATTAGCCTAACTTTAATTCAATTACATAACAGTTTCCAGAAAAAGAATAATTACACTATGAAGTCACTAAACAGAAGACCATCTTTTTTTCAAAATGCAGATATTTTTCACCATTAATATACTCAGATCTGACACATGAAACTTGCATGCAGAGTAGCTAAGGTGCATAATGTCAAGGAAATTGCTGTTTATTAATCTTAATCTCAAGATATGCACCAAACATTTAATACAACTACAGGGCACATCTTTGTCATAACATTGCACACAACTGAAAATAACTATATATAGTCTTGATCAGATTAAATATTTTAATACTCTTATGATTATTACTTAGCCTCATAAACTTAGTCTCATAAACTATATAAACCAACTACAATATCTTTGTCCAAGTTTCTTCAGAATGAGTTAGAAAAAGAAGTAACATCATCCTTCAACTATATTTACATATGACAGCATCTTATATAACATTATCAAATTACAAAATTATCCAGTTTTGGGAGCCACTTAATATAGCTGGAGAAAGAACCCAAGGTCACTTACATGGTTTCTTTATTACTATTTATTTATTTAATGTTTTTCTATCCCATCCTTTCACCAGAGTCTCAGCATGGTAATGCAATAATAAGGCACAGGATCAGCATCAACTAATAAAAATCATTTTAAAACATTTTAAAATGTTAAAATGTCAGGAAAATAAAAAAGGATAGGCCTGGAACCAAAATAAAGTGATGGTTTTCCTCCCCTCCATTTTATCCTAACAACCAACACTCTTTGAGGTAGATCAGGCTGAGCATCTGTGACTGGCCCAAAGCCACATAGTGAGCTTCATGAAAAAGTGGGGACTAGAAACCGGATCTTCCAATTCAACACTCTAAATCAGGGGTTCTCAAACTTTTTAAACAGTGGGCCAGTTGAACGGTGCCGGCAATGGGTGCAGGCTGCCAAGGCAATGCAAGTGGGGGGGAGGGGGCGCACGCGCAGCAAAGCACCAGCTTGCTCACAAGGAGATAATTTTCTCCAAGCGAGTCCACGATCTCCTTGCTCGCACGTCGCCACTGGGCACAAGTGCTGCGAGGTGGAGACTTGCTTGCAAGGAGATCGTTTTCTCCGAGTGAGTCCAAAACGATCTCCTTGCTCGCAAGCTGCCGCTGGGTGCACACACTGCAAGGCGGAGGCTTGCTCACAAGGAGATTCTTTTCTCCGAGCAAGTCCAAAACGATCTCTGCACAAGCAAGCCCCCGCCTTGCCTCGTGTATATGTATGCATGCACGCGGTAAGTCCAAAATCACTATGACGGGCTGGATAAATGGGCATTATGGGCCGGATCTGGCCCGCGGGCCATAGTTTGAGGACCCATGCTCTAAGTGCTATGCCCGACTACTCCAGTCTCTTGCATGAGATTTACACTGGCTTGCACTAGCTTACACTGTTTTTGAGCCGGCATTAAAAACTTAGGAAAAGCCAAGCTAATCCAGCATTTCTGTTTCCACAATGGCTAATCAGATGCCTGTGAAAAGTCCACAAGCAGGGTATGAATGCAGCAGTGCCCTGTGTTCCACAGCAACTGGTATGCCTCTGATATTGGAGATAATATATAGTCATGATGACTAGTCACTATTTATAGACTTATCCCCCATAAATTTGTCTAAACATGTTTTAAAGCCACCCAGCTTGATGGGCATCACAGCATCTAATGGCAGTGAATTCCACAGGATGATTATGCACTGTGTTGAAAAGTACTTCCTTTTATCTCTCCCCTTAATCTCCCTCCATTCAGCTTCACTGGATGACCCTGTGTTCTAGAATTCTAAGTGTGGCTATACCACAAATTTATTTAAGAGCAGAATGCACTTGGAAGATTTATTTTCAAGTCTCCTTTCCTTTTGAAAATTTGCAGACTTGATCACATAAGAATGGGCAACTATTTGGAAACCTTCACCCACTTCCATTTCTTCCACATATGTTTTAAAAAATAAAGTACACAGTGAACTAGAAGAATGACTAAGTGGACATGTTTTTTCTTTTCAAAATGACATTTTTCACAACAAGTGAGGGTTAAAATATTAGAAGTAGTAGTAATAATCTACCTATCACAGTGGTAATAATCTAGTATCACAGTAATGTCAGATGTCCAGAGAGTCTTCTGGCTATGGAGCAGCATACAAATGAAATAAATAAATCAGTACACTCACGTTAAAATGCAGATCTTGGTGGGCAGCAGGGTGCTGCCAATACAGATTTTCTGGCTGGATACCCAACATTAGATTAGCAGCTATCCATAAAAGCCCAAGGAGGGTCAGTGGATAATGAGGTACATCTACATGCACAGCAACACTGCAGTATACAACTGCTGTACACAACTGCCATAAAGTCTGCAGAACATAGATGGGCATGTCTTCCCACCTGCCCTGCGTTGCAGGTGGAAATGCTCATCTGGAACCACCAAACTCAGTCACACATGAATTAGTAATTCTTAATAGTTTGTTGAATGCATGTGAGGGTTAACATGGACCATGTTTGCTGAAAGTCATTGTGATTATCAGAGGTGACAACCTAATCATTAGACAAATGGAACTTTTAAATTTTCAGACACCTGTTCCCTGCTATGAATGTCAAAGACACATTTCCAACTTCCCCAAAAGCCTTTGAGCACTTTATGTTATGTAAATCAATTCTGATCTACAGTTTAAACATATGATAGCCATCTAACCCAACCACATTAAGCAGTTGTCATTGTTCTTTAGCCTAATATTTTAATAATTATTCCAATATAATTGATGTGACTTATCAAAATAGAATATACAGTAGCTCTGGGAAATCTGTAGTCCTATTCTATATTATAGTATCAATTTCTAAGCATCACCCAATGAAACAAGTATACCAGTTCAAGGTCACCTTGTTGTATTTTCCTTCTGACATTCGAGGATGTCCAAATCTAGATAATGGATTTTGTAACAGACAGTTGCTAAAGGTCATCTCTTGCCTTAGCCGAGCTTTTGCATTGCTCACAAATATCATGCTACAGGGCAGCAGAACAGACGGCCAAAGAGAAGGCCCTTGAGCCCTCAAGGGGAGTTTTCATTCCTTTTACTTTGTAAGTTATCCAGTGAGAAACTTCTCTTTGAGATAAAAGCAGGTTGCTTACCTGTAACTGATGTTCTTCGAGTGGCCACCTGTGCAGTCACACATATGGGTGCTGCGCCTGCACAGTGCCTTTCGCCGGAAGATTGCAAGCTAACGGTTTTTGGCAGGAAAAGCTCCACTCCCCCTCCCCCCATAGCCTATAAAGAGCGGAGCATCCGCCATTTTGTTCAGTCTTTGACCCATGCGGAAACAGTTTTCCACTACTGTAAGGGAAAATCAGGACCATGAAAAAAGGAAACCTTTGGTACCAACTAACACATGCACTCACCGACACCAAGCGGGGCCGGCGGGTGAGTTGTGTGACTGCACAGATGGCCACTCGAAGAACATCAGTTACAGGTAAGCAACCTGCTTTTCTTCGTCGTGGCCTCTGTGCATCACACATATGGGTAGACTAACAAGCTTACCATAAATGGAGGAGGAGAGGTGTCCTCAATGAAGAATAGATGAAAGAATGGCTCTGCCACAGGAGCAGTCTTGGCGAGCACAAACATCTAGACGATAATGTTTGGTGATAACAGCTCGGCATACATCATCAATCGGGACTCCCGATGTGAAGGCAGAGGAGGTAGCAACAGCCCTTGTTGAGTCAATCCTAGCCAGCTGATAGGATAAAGTAATTGTATGGACTATCCACTTGGAAAGTCTCTGAGAAGTGACTGGAGCGCCTTGATCTCTGGTGGAATATTTAATGAATAGCTTATTCGAGCGTCAAATAGATTCAGTCCTCGATCTATAGAAGGCTAAGCAGTGCCGAACGTCAAGTGAATGCAACGATCTTTCTAACAGGGTCAACGGAGATGGAAAAAAGGCTGGTAAGATAATTTCTTGTCCCATATGAAAAGATGTGGCCACCTTAGGAAGAAAAGATGGATCAAGCCGCAAGACAACCTCTTCTCTGTGAAAATTCAGGTAAGGCGGGTCTATGCGGAGAGCGCAGAGCTCACTGGCTCTTCGAGCTGAAGTAACTGCCACGAGAAATGCTGTCTTCCAGGAAACAAGGCATAAATCGACTGTTGCCAATGGTTCGAAAGGAGCTCTTGTAAGCGCATGCAAGACAACGGAGAGACTCCAAGTAGGCATTACTGGTCTGATTGATGGGTTAACATTATGAAGTCCCTTCAGAAACCTCTTAATAATAGGCTGAGAGAAGATGGGTGATCCGTCAACCAAGCCACGATGATAGGCGATTGCTGCCGTATACACTTTGATGACAGAACGTTCCCTGGATCCGATGGTGCGGGAAGAACAAATGAGGGAGCAGCGCTGAACCCACCAGATTCGGAGGCAGGGTTCGAACCACTTGAAGATGCCATCGATACCGATGGCGCAATGTTAGCTATCAGATTCGCCACACTGTTAAGTTCAATGATGGTAGATCTGGATAGCGAAGCGTACCGTCCTGTTGGGTTATGAGGTACGGAAGCAGTGGAAGATGGAGGTATTCCCCGTGGGAGATGTTGAGTAGTGTGGAAAACCAAGCTTGGCGTGGCCACCAAGGGGTAATTAGTATCCCTGTGGCCCGATCGTGTACTATCTTTGGTATTACTCTCATGATAAGAGGGACCGGAGGAAAGGCGTAAAAGTTCAGGTTGCTCCAAGGGATCATGAAGGCATCCCCCAGCGATCCAACCCCAATTCCCGCTCTCGAACAGAAAGCATCACACACTTTGTTCTGCTGGGTGGCGAACAAGTCCACATCGGGGAACCCCCAGCAATGAAAAAGATAGTCGTGTGTCTGAGGATCTCGTTCCCATTCATGAGAGATGAACATGTGCTTGCTGAGGAGGTCCGCTTCCACATTGTCTGTACCAGCCAGATGGACTGCCATCAGCGTAATGTCTCTCGGGATGCACCAATCCCAGATTTTCATCGAAAGTCTGACCAAAGTCGGGGACTTTGTTCCACCTTGCTTGTTCAGATAAAAGACGGTGGCTATGTTGTCCGAAGTTATCTGAATGACGCAATGCTGGAGAACATCCTCGAAAGAAAGTAGGGCCTTGAATACTGCCAACAGCTCCAGGAAGTTGATATGATTCATGGATTCTCGATGATTCCACGTGCCTTGGGTGTATAGGCCGGAGCATACTGCTCCCCATCCTAGAAGAGATGCATTGGTACCGAGGGTTGCCAAAGGACATCGGGGCCTGAAGGGAACCCCAACAGTCAGGTTGGCTGGGACCGACCACCAGAGTAGAGGATGGAGCACCGAGGATGGGATTCAAATCAATTCCGACGGCGGGTCTCTCTGTGGGTGGAATAGCCTGTTGAAGAGGCGTTGTAAAGGACGAAGTCAAAGTCTGGCGTGTGGCACCACAGCAACTAAGGAAGCCATATTGTCCCAGAAGCCTCTGGATGGACTTTGCCGGAACCGTCACGTCTCGTCGCATTCAATGGATGTGGCGAGCGAGAGTCTGTTGTCTATCCCGAGGAAGGAAGGCTTTTTCCAGTGTCGAATCCAAGCAGGCTCCGATGAAGGTAAGCGTCTGCGTCAGAAGAAAAGAAGATTTCTCGGTATTAATGCATAGTCCCAGATCGTCTAACAAGGCACAGGTTAGATGAGGAGTCCTTCTCTAGATTGGGACACCAGCAACCAGTCATCAAGGTAAGGGTAAATTTGTATGCCTTGGAGACAAAGGAAAGCGCACAGGGGCCATACATTCGGTGAACACTCTCAGAGTGGTGGCCAGTCAGAAAGGTAGAACTGTAAATTCGTATAAATGGGGTGCAACAGCAAAACGAAGGAAACGCCTGTGACTCGGGTGAATCGAAATGTGGAAATAGGCGTCCTTCAAGTCCAATGAGGCGAACCAATCCTCCTTCCTTAGCAACGGCAGAATATTTTGAAGGGTGGTCATTCGAAACTCTATTGTTGCGATAAATCGATTCAGACTGCATAAGTCCAAGATCGGATGCAGACCACTATCCTGCTTCGGGATCGTAAAATATTTGGAATAGAATCCGTGAAGTCCGTCAGGTGGAGTTACTTGACGAATTGCTCCTTTATGAAGAAGTTGTTGGATTTCATCGAGCAATACCGGCGAGCATGATGTAAACCGGATCGGACTCAATGGAGGAACGATGTCGAATTCTAGCCGAGCTGTATAATGGATAATACCCACCGGTCAGATGTGATGGACTCCCAAATGGGGAGTCGGCTTCACAGCCGGTCCCCAGATGAGGGGGGGGGGTGGGTATGGAAGGGATCAGAGGAAAGGTTCGCCAGTCCCGTCAACGCTGCCTCCTATCTCCGTCATAACGATGACGGCCCTGCTGATAACGTTGCTGAGGCTGTTGACGGCAGCATTGCTGTTGCTGCGGCCGGTGTTGGGGCTGCTGCCTAGGCTGGTACGACTGCCTATAGGATGGACGGGTCCATGACCACTTACGCCTGGTCTGGGTCTGAAGCTCCATCCGCCGGGCCATCATGCGGGACTCGTAGAGTTTCTTCAGCTTGTGGTCGGTTCTCGAGTGGAGAAGCCTGAACTCGTCAAAGGGCATTTCCTCTATTCACCGTTTAGTTTCCTCTGGGAAGTTGCAATTTCTTAACAAGGCATGTCTCCGGAGAGAGACGGCACTGACCAAGGCCCTTGAGTCTGTGTCCACACGATGCCTGGCTGTGGACAACTGCTGAACGGCGACCTGCATTGCCTCCTTGATGAGGACCTTAGCCAGGTCACCCTGGTGGTCCGGGAGGGCTGAGGCGACGTTGTGGAGGCGTTGTATTATGAAGTATTGATACCTCGCCAATGTCGCCTCGTAGTTGGAAATCTGCAGCCCTAGGCCTGAGGCAGCGTAGACTCACCTGGCCAGGGAGTCGATCTTTCATCCCTCCTTGTCCCTTGGTGCGGTGTGACCTCTCGCTTCTCTGCCCTGGGAGGACTCTACCACGACCAAGTTCGGCTTGGGGTGGCAGAGGAGGAAGAGTATGTCCTCCTCCCGAACCCGGTACATGGATTCGTACCTCCGAGAAGTGGGTTGAGGGTGAGAAGGCAAGTCCCAGGGCTGCGTCATCGCCTGTCGTAAGGTGGTGATCAACGGCAGGATGATTGATGTGGACTGCTCCCCGCAGACAACGTCATAAAACTTGTCCATAGTGGGTCCCGGACGCTGGACAGCATCGATGTCAAGGGACTGGACAAGCCGGGACATCAGCTCTGCGAAGGAGACATGCGATTCGTCCGGTGACGCAGGGCCTTGGAGGTCACAGCGACGTCAGGGGAGGTTGAATCAACCTTCAAATCGTCGGAGTCAGCACCATAATACAGGGGAGTTGATGATGAGGAATCCGCCGGAGAGAAGGACTGGCTACTTCCATCCCATGGAGGTATCGGAGATGTACGCCTCGGGCCCGAGGACAGTGGGCGGTCGCGGGAAGGTGGTGAAGACTGACCCCTAGTAGCGGGATAGTACCCAACCGAGTGTGGATCGCCCCAGGCTCAATAGCAGGAGCGGTGCCACCCCTCAGAGCGCTGTTCCATGGAGCAAATCCTTCGGCTCCTAGGTGGGGACATCTCTACATCCGCCTCCAGTGTGGCTGCGGGCATAGGTGTGGGTGACCTAGCCCTAGGGGGAGAGTCTTGAATTTCCCCATCAGAAATTGACTCCCGTTATAGAGTTGGAAGTGGCTCAGCAGGAAGGTCAGCCACATGGCGAGGGGACCCTTGAGGGGTAACCCTCATAGCTGCCCGAAGCACCGGGTCGGGTGGAGTTGGTATGGTGACTGCCGCCGGTACCGAGGGGGCCGTCGAACCCGAGTCTCGGTGTCAAGGATGCTCCAGATCCTTTGATTTTTTCGGTGGCTTCAGAGCCTTCTCCTTCCTGGCTTTCTTATAGCCTGCTGATTTGTCGTTTCAGCATGCTTGCGCTTCTTATGCTTTTTTTCAGAGAAGCAGGTGGAACCCCCCATGGTAGACACGCCTTTGTCCGAAGGGCGTGAGGGTGGAGCCAATGTAGCAGAGGAAGGTTTCGGAGCAACAACGAGTGGATTGGACTGCATGAGAGCTCGATCCTACAAGAGCCTCCGCAGGCAATTCCCACAATTTTTCCTGGCCTGCTTAGAGAAGGCCACTCAGTGAGAGCATTTATCAGTCCTATGCCCCTTCCCCAAGCAGAGGAGGCACAGGTCATGCGGGTTGGCTGGAGACATCTTAGACCCGCATTCCACACATTTGTGGAAAGCCACTCGCTGCGCCATTGCAAGAAAGGAAAGAAAGGAGATAGTACAGAGGGTAAGTGTGTGTTTGTGTGTGTGTATTATAAAAGATCGAAAAAAGGTAGAACAATAGAGAAAACAGAGAACTACTAAGAGGAACAAGAATTTCTACAAGAACTATAAAGACTAATAGGGCTATAACAACTGGGAGAGAATAATCGAGAACAAGCCAGATGAGCAACGGTCAAGCGAGAGCAAAAGCGGCACGAGGCACAGCGAACGGCGGTCGCAGAGACTGAACAAAATGGTAGGTGCACCGCTCTTTATAGGCTATGGGGGGGGGGGGAGCGGAGCTTTTTCCCACCCAAAACCGTTAGCTTGCAATCTTCCGGCCAAAGGCACTGCGCAGGAGCAGCACCCATATGTGTGATGCACAGAGGCCACGACGAAGAACTGCAATTAACAATTTATTTATTTATTTATTTATTGTTCGATTTCTATCCTGCCTTTTTCCTACAAAGGGCTTAAGGCAGCTTACATCATTCTCTTCTTCCATCTTATCCCCACAACAACAACCCTGTGAGGTAGGTTGGGCTGAGAGTCTGTGACTGGCCCAAAGTCACCCAGTTGGCTCCGTGGCTGAGCGGGGACTAGAAACAAGATAATCTGAGTCCCAGTCCCATCCTCTTAACCACTACCCCACACTGGCTCTCACTAGTGCAGATTCAGATTGTGCAGATTCAGTCCAGGTTTTTAAGTACTGTTGGTTCACTAGTTTGCTTTACAGATTAAAAGTTTCTTGAAATTTTCTAGCTACCAGAAATGTATTCCATAATTATCTTTTAAAAACTTGAACTATGTAACAGATCACCGAATAAATATCCACAGTGTGGATACAAAACAGTTGATCATTCTGAACTGAAGGGCAGCACAAGGAAGCTTAATATAGCATAGGCATTTCAGTTATACTGTGAGATAGAAATTAGTACACTTTCTTTCCCATCTTACCTTAATAAAAGGCCCATAAGAAGCCGGCCATGAACCTCTATCCAGGGAGCTACACAAAGCTGTTACTTCAGTTATTTTTTATAAAGCTGGGTCACAGAAGCTACACTTCAGCCATTTTACCACATTAGCCTCCCATCACTCTCACCCTCCTACCTACCCCCACCGTGTAATTACTGTAAACTGTGCCATTTGGTTATATTTTGTTTAAAATAGCCTTCTATCAATTTCCTACTGCATTCTCCGGTAATTGTCATCTAGCAGAACCATGAATTGCACAAGTTATAAGAGTACAAGCAAAATAAAAACCAGGGGTGGGGAACGTAAATTTTCCTGAATCATTCAGAGTTTGCTAAAAAGTACAGGCAACTCATGTATTGGCCTAGAGTTGAAATATTAAAGGGCATCACTCCATGCCTTTCCTCTTTGATTCGACAGATTATTCTCTTCCCTTCCTTTCTGTTTGTGCAGGACACGTACATTAAGTTGCTGCTTTTACTTGCCATGCAGCAGCAGAAACATATTTTGTTTTGTTATGGTAGAGTCTTAGTCCTGCAGAGGCTGGCCTGACACCAATGAATGAGGGAGGAATGAGGGAGGAAGAGACTGCCTGAATGATCAGCCAGAGGTACCATCCATCCATCAGTTCAAATGAAACACAACAAAGTAACTGTGCCCAGCTCTATTAAAAAAACAAATGGTCTTCCCCTACTCCACAGGCATGGAAGATATGTGGGAAAAGAGAAGGTAGTTAAGGATGAAACAGACTTCAATAAAAGAATAAGAAAAGGCTCTGAGCTCCTAACACTTATTCACTCACAGACTTCTCAAATCTTTTACAGGACTGCTCCCCTTCCACTGAGAGTATGAGGGACAAGGGCCATGAAAACTATCTACCCGGTAAGGCCTACAAAACTCAATGAAAAGTGCATATAAAATAAAGAAGCAAAGGTTGCCTCCATCCTCCTCCCACTCTGACATCTGATTTCAGCTGTGCAGCTGTGGTGCTTTGGAGTGGGAAGGAAGAAAGCTGAGGTGTCGGCAGGATCTGTGCGCTGTGGCAGCACTAGTCTGCTTCTTTCCCCATCTCTAAAATACCCCTTAAAGCTTTTCACTGAGGTCACTTTTGTGACCTTGAAGATGCAGCTGAGGCAGGTGTTTTCACAGCGGCTGCAAGGGGGAAGATGCTGCAAGTAAGGAGGCCCAGCTGTGAGACCAGGGCTGTTTTCCAATTCAGCAGCAGGGAATACTGTCTAGGTAGGAGCCCTTAAGTGTTTGCCTTCAAACTTGTGTGAGTTGTTTGTGTTGGTTCACATTTGTTTGCACTTTGCGACTGAAGTGTTAACTGTTTATTTCATTGTTCCTTGCCTAGGGAACATTTATTTCAGAGCAACTCATAAATACAAAGAAATACTAGGTAAGGTGTCTTCATTATTGCCCCCAATTTTATTAAGTATACTGTTTCATACATTTTTGTTGAAAATAATCGTATTTCGGAATATTTCTGTTGCTATATAATTTGCACTCCCACTGGGAGATCAGGCTGTGACATCAAGCTTCACCACTGGAAGCTCATGCAACTGCTGCGGCAGCACCCATCATCAGCTAAGGTAGGTGTGCAGTCCATAGCCTCTCCTGAGCAACACTTAGTTATCCATAATTTTGGAAACGTTCTGATTAGATTGAGCGAAGTGCATCATATAATTAGATTATACAAATATTCATGCATGCCACTGACCACATCAAATATCAAGGCACATAATGAATGCTCATTACAGGTGCTGGTTTTTAAAACACCATATGGTCTTGTTATCAAGAGAAAATGACACAATTTGTTAAGGAATTTAAAAATGAATCTACACTCACAGTATTCCTGGAACTTATAATCATTTCAATTTCATGTAACAAAATGTGCATGTGCATGGGAGTGTGAATGCATGCGTGCCATGTTTTACCTTGCTTCTGGTAAGCTATACATATTGCCCTAACCTGGTCAGAGAAGCATAGAAGGAACAAGATGACAAAAGCTCCTGTTCAAAGGCAACAAATACAGCCCAGAATCTAAATGCACAGCAATTTTCATTGCCCCAGTATTTAAAATTAACAGTGTTTCCCTGTTTTGGCTGTGCGTGTTGCTGGGGCAGTAAATTGCATATAAATAGCCAGGTTGCTTACCTGTAACTGTCGTTCTTCGAGTGGTCATCTGTGCAGTCACACATAATGGGTACTGTGCCTGCGCAGTGCCTGTTGCCGGGTAGAATGCCAAAGCTTTAACGGATTTTGGTGGGAACTCCGCACCCCTCCCCCCTGGTGCTATATAGGGCAGAGCGCCCACCATTTTCCCCGGCAGATCCAGTCCTATGGCCGCGTAGATGCATCGTGCCACCAGGTCTATCTTCCTGCCTTCTTTGTCTCTAGGGGTTGAGTGTTCCCTGTTGTCTTGCCCCTGGGAAGACTCAAGCACAATTGAATTAGGTTTCAGGTGATGAATGGTCTCAAGATGAATGGAATATCCTGTTCCCGAACCTTATACATCGACTCGTACCTCCTGGATGTTGGGTGGGGTTGGCTAGGAAAAGCCCAAGTGTCCTCCATGGCCTTCCGAAGGGTGGTGATAAGCGGGATGGATATGGCAGAGGACTGTTCTTTACGAAAGATGAAGTAAAAATTGTCTTTGTTGGTGCTGGGTCGATGCTTAACTTCGATTTCCAAGGACTGGGTAAGGTGGCTCATGAGTTCGCCGAATGTGGCGTGGGATTCTTCAGGGGACCTGGTGCCCTGGGTGGAAATGACCGCGCCGGGAGATGTAAAGCAGCAATCTGAGTCTTCCAAATCTGAGTCGTAAAGGTAAGGCGGATTGGAGGAAGAATGAGCTGGAGATGGTGGAGGACGAGAAGTTGCCAGTACTGAGGTGGAGGGCGCTTCAGTCCTGGTCAGCCGGGATCGGTGCCTGCACTCCGGTGGCATGGGATAATAGCCATACGGAGGCGGATATCCCCAGCAGTAGGGCCGAGGAAGTTCGGGGCCTTTGTATGGTATCGGAACCAAGTTTGTTGGAGGCTATCAGGACCTGATCCCAAAGGATCTTCCTCAGCTGATTTTCCCGATTTTTTCGGGCTTGTTTGGTGAAAGCCTGGCAGTGTCCACATTTATCAGAGCGGTGCCCCTCCCCCAGGCAAAGAAGACAGAGCTCATGCGAGTCCATTGGGAACATTTTGGCCCCACATGTGGAGCACTTTCAAAAAGCCGCTCGCTGAGCCATCGGATAAAGGGACTGCGCAGGTGCAGCACCCATTCTGTGTGACTGCACAGAGACCACGAAGAAGAACTGCTGGATACATTGCTCAACACTGCTCCCTGCCCCAAGATCACATCTTTAGATGGTCATATCGTCAATCCGCAGCCATGTCCATCAATGCACATCTTTAAAGCTCAATAAACGTATAGTTCCAAGCTGGATGCTTTTCACAGTTGTAAACTTATAATCTTCAGGCTTCTCAAATGGAAGACTGTAAACTGCAAAGGGTCAAATATTTATTACAATTGCTTTAAATATACACTGGCCCAAAGTTTCTCTCTGTGTGTACATATTCTGTGGGTACGTGCATATATGCAGTAGCAGAGATGAGATCATACTGATATCAGCAGCTAGCAGCTATGATTTAATTCCACATTTTCAAAGTAAATGTTGCTTCCATTAAAATTCATATTCAAGCTATCTGGACTTAAGGCATCTGTTACTCTTAAAGATCAATATGTACGAACTGCAAGTACCATAGATTAAACCAGATGGTAGACTTCCATCTACATGCACACTTCACATTAAACAGTCAGACCAAATGTGTCATTGCATAAGCACTGGAACGTGTAGTGAGGCTCTAAGATGAAGGAGTTTGAGTTAAATAAAAATAAATTTTCACATACAGAGGAAGCAATATGGTTTTTCAGAGCCCCAAAAGAAGTTTCTAAGTTAAGAACATACCACTAAATGGAGGCAAGAGATTATCTTCCAAGATAGAGACCTCCTTAAATTTCAGGGAGATTTCAGGGAAAAAGAGATGGCCCAGGAGACCTCCTGGTGTAGTACTTAAAGAGATTCAAGGGGGAAGGGGAGCATACTCTCACTTTAACATGCTTTAAAAAGCCAAGATAATATTTCCTACTTTAAAATGTATTTTAGCAAAAACATCTGGAAGTAAGCCAATTGTGCATGACTCTCTGAAGACTATGATCTGTCATCAAACTTTAAAATGAAAATATCATTTATACATATGGGCCCTCAAGAGGTCTTAAATATAGGCACTAGTGACAGTCTGCTTCAACACAACCTAACAGTTCTGAAACTGCTGCTTTAATATAAGTCCAATATGGATGAGGTTTTTTTTATGTGGGAATAGGGAGGTATTATGGGGAACAGGAAAAGGAGAAACTAAAACTGTGTAATACTTAAACATCACCTTAATTAGAAAGTCTGGTTGTACTATATGCAGTATACAAACAAGTCAAATATGAAAAGTAAAAGTGAATGAGTCTACTACACCAAATAGTCTAACAACAAATGCTGAAGAAAAAAAATCATTTTTATTAAATTAAAGCAAACATTTTTGGCCACAATCTTCCCCTTCTTCCTCTATGCATTTTCACCATCTTTCTGTTTCCAAAGGAAACAAAGAGACACATCCTTTGGCTAATGGAAATAAGCAAGCAATTAATCATCTATTACACAGCCGAGGCAAGTAGAGATCACAGGCCACAAGTGGCCACTTCTATGGCCGCTTTTGTCAAGGCTATCTATAGCCTTACCTTGCCAAAAACAGTAAAACGGTGATCCCAGGTCTGGGTGACCAGAGAAGCCACAGTAAAGCATGGAAATCTTAGAAAAAACATTGATTCTCTCTGTGGTTTCAGAAATCTAATCCTGCCGTGTAGGAATTTCAGAATGGGGTCCAAATGACACAACAATCCAACTATGGTAGCATTTCACCATAGCTTGTCTTGTTGTGCAAACCCACACTTTGTGAGTGCCAGGGGCTGCAAAAATAAAAGGATTTAAAAGCACCTTTGAATGGTGGGCTATAAGTACTGCAGGTTTAGTAGACCTACCCTAATCTAAAACATTTACCACTGTAATTGCGGCCAATCCCACAAGTTGGAGAACAAAAACTTAAACTATCTGGATGACGTACAGTTTTTTGGATCATTAGTATTTGTGCTTTCATATTTTAAAACATTCTGACCATTGCCATGGTTAAGGAACACAGCCACAAGAGGTCTCCTTGCTTAGCATGCAAATTGGGGTGCTGCTGAATGGCACCAAATCATGAAAGCAGCCACTGAATCAGAGGTGGGGAGCATAGTCCTAGTAGACCATCAAACCAACTCCCTGAGTGATGCAGAATCTGGAGCTACAGCATGCTCAACAGATGGCTGCCCAGGCTCTGTGTAAAGACTTCCATTGAAGAACCTACACAGCCCAACACAAGGGTGTTGTCTACACAGCCCAAGACAAGGGGGTTTCCCAGATGGCTAGGGTCCCTTTCCTTAATCATGCAGGAGGTTTTATTTTCCCCACTAGTCATACAGGAGGTCACCCCCACCCACAATCTCTATCTTAACAGGGTGAAATCTTAAAGCTTGATTGCTGATTACAACAATTGCTGATTAAAGCTCCTAAAGCTTAACTGCTGACAGTAAGCGCTTTAAGCAAAAATATCCTAGCATTTTGGGGCGTTTTGCCTTCACTCTTGCCCACCATTGGAATGCACCCCTGACAGCTTCTCCAGAGCTGCATTTGGCCCTCAGGCTCAGAGAAGTTCAACATCCCTGACCTAGGTAATTGGTTCTATTATTAACTGTTCTTACTGCCAACATGTTTCTCATAATATTCAACCAAAAGCAGCTCTCTGGTAACTTTAGCCCATGCATAGCAAAGGCATCAATTCCAATAGTTCAATTCTTTTGCTGACCAGCTATTCTTAGAGCAAAAATTAACAACAAACTAACATAGCTTTTGTTTCACTGCCAAATAGGAAAAGCAGTGCTCAGAATTTAATTAGACATTTCATAGATTCCCTTCATTTTTGCATTTTTAATACCTTCTGATTATCAAAAATAAAGCCCAGAAAAATGCACTTGTATTAAATCATTTTAAATGGCTGACATTTAATATTTCTGTAAGTAAACATTATGCTAAGGGCTTAAGAGTCCAATAAATCATGAAAACTACACTTAAAATTGCTGAGCTGTAGTTCCTTGGTCTAATATGACACCAGAGTCCCCCATAGGCCCCAACTACTGCTTATAACCAATGAAGTAACATACCGAACACAAGCATATACAACAGTCTTTCTCATAGCATTCAGATTTTATGGCAAATACACAAAACTATTCATAGTTTATTAGTCCAAATTTAAAAGCCACCATAAAACATTTTAAATTTATAGACCCATTGTTCACATTCTCATGTGATTCTCTTTGATTTAATTTCCAGACCAGCTAACAAAGAGATTTTAAACTTTGATTTCCATGTCACAGATGAAATGTATATCCTGAGTTAACCTAAATGAAAAAAAAATAAAGAAAAGCAGAAACATTGCTGAAGACATTGTGTCTCTTAGTATGTACTCCAACACCCCCCCACCTCACAACCCCCACAAACCAAAATAAAACAAAAGAGGGGATAATGGCAAGCTATGTCCAGACAATGGAAGCCAGATAACTGCCCTTGGCAGTTTCCCCTGACCTATAAAACCTAGATGATACAAGGAATATGAAAGAGGAAACCAAGACAAACTATATAATTCACCACAACTTTGTCAGGATCTGCAAGAATGACAGAACTCCCCCTGGTGATGTGTTCACAAACGCAGCTTGGTTCACTGTGCAAGTCCCTGAAGGAGAAGGGTCAGAGCTGTAGGTACTTGCAAGGACTGGAGGCTGTGTGATCTTGTAGTGCAGCTGGAGCTCCCCTGCACCACTCAGCTGGACCCCGGTAACACGGACTTTTGTGGTAGTTGTGTTGCGTTCCTGATCCTACCTCCAGCTTTGCCTCACCTCCTGCACATTCCTGACTCTGCTCATATGGCCAGTCTGACTCCATCATGCCAGTTAGCAGATCTTTGCCTTCCCCACTGGTTCTGTCACACCTTGTTGCTATTTGACCCCTTGTCTGCTCCTAACTCTGCTGCCATGTCTTGTTCATAACTGGCCTTGCTTGTTCCTCACTCTGCCTTTGCCTTTGGACCTGTGTGCCTGCCATCTCATCAACAGCTGAGATGGAAGAAACCATAAATGGGACAACTATCACCTGAATGCGCCACAAAACTGAGCTTTATGGAAGAGTGGCAAGAGGAAAGCCATTACTGAAACAAATCCCATTTGGAATTTGTAGAAAGTCATACAGGAAGCATTGCAAGCATGTGGAAAAAGGTTGGCTTTTGATGAAACAAAAATTGAACTATTGGACTTGTTGCAAGATGCTATGTGTGGGAACACCTGGGAACACCATCTTGACAATGAGGCATGGTAGAAATATCATGTAGGAATGCTAATCAGGAACCAGGAAACTGGTCAGGATTGAAAAAAAGATGGATTAAACCAAATATTGTGCAATTCTAGAAAAAAGTATGAGGACATTTCACAGGAGACCAAGGCCAAGATCATCTACACTACTGTATTCCTGATCACTACATATGAGTGTGAAAGCCAGTCAGTGAAGAAAGCTGACAGGAACAAATTGGATGTATTTGAAACATAGTGCTGGAGAGGAGCTTTGCAAATACCCTGGACTAACAGAAAGACAAACAAGTGGGTCATAGATCAAATCCTTATAATCAAAAATGACAGAAGTGAACCTGTCACACTTCAGGCACATCATGAGAAAGCAAGGCTCAGTGGAGAACACAATAATGCTAGGGAGAGTCAAAGGCAAGAGAAGAAGTGGAAGACAAACTAGGAGATGGACTGATACCATAAAGAAAGTCATATTCTGGAAATAACAAGCACTGAGCCAGGCTACCAGGGACAGAGCATTTTTGAGGGCACTCATTCATAGGATCACCAGCTGGAGATTGATGGCATGTAACAGCAAATGTATAGCTCTACTGGCTAGGTTCCTAACATTCCTCTCTGTAACATAGGAAATTCCAGCAGAGATCCTATTGATTCTCTATGTAAGCTTCATCATGCATCTATTCCCTTTCTTATGAGACAATAGGCATATGGCCAATTCCAGCTGACAGACATAAAGACATAGTATTGGTTATAACATTGTTCAACTTTTGGCCACTTCTCGAGTTACCATCCATCATTTCTATCTTTGCTTTGTTTTATTTTATTTAATAAGCACAAATGTTTCAAAGCAGGATTTGACCTTTTGAAGATCAATGAGAGGCCCAAGGCAAACCAATTAATAAATAATTCTTATTCAGGTGTACAACATAGATTTGTGACAGAAGAATCACCATTTGTAGCACGCTTTGTGCTCATGGTTGTTTGCAATGATTCATATCTTATTGTTCCCAGAAAAGTTGACATTAGCAGTGCATGACCTTCTGTCAACAAATTATCTCTCAAAAGTACCCTGCTCTGGAAAAACTTTTCTTGGATTACAAGAATCACCACCAACATAACCATTTTAGTGCTTGAGGCAATGACTTCAGTGTTTTTTTAAGCAGAACAGTAATAGGAAAGGTAATTTAGAGCAGAAACATTTGCAATAAATATAGGAATCAGTGGTAAATTCTCAGGCATAATTAATTTACAGTTAGCTGCTCAAGAAACATTTCACTATTACTTTTTTTTACAGAACTTTAGATATGTAAAAGACACATGCTTTTCTGTTAGAAGAAAGTCCAGGGACATCCATAAACACTGAGGACACCGTAAACAAATCTAAATTAGTTCAGTAAATAAACAGGTCATTGATATTTGCATTCAGGCAATGTTTAGCCTTGCAAATTATCAGGTTTGAGTCATGCATCTAAAGACAAACAAAGACATCTTTGCATGTAAAGCAACACATTTTTCTAATTTTATTTTTTGTTTAGAATTTTTGTACAGATTATCTGATACAATGTAGAAAAAACTACAATTCGTTCTCCAAACAATAGCTACAATTCAGAGGATGTGGTTGGCATTACATGACAGCCCACCTTGGCTTAATTTCTCCACAGAGCTGTTACATTGTGCTGATGCCCATAAATGCCATTGTTGTATGGTGCCTGGCTTGCGGTGGGTTGTCATGTCATGCAAATCCAAGCAGCAGCAGTTAGTTGACGGTTCCTGATCTCAAACAATCCCTGCCACCTGGCTTCACATGACACAACAAGCCATGTCAACCTGGATAGCCACAGGCACCACGCAAAAATGGAGCCTGCAACACCTGCACAACACAACAGCCCCTTTTGGGTAAATTACCCTACGGTGGGCAGTCATGATGTATGAAAAAGTACTGTATTTTTCGCTCTATAAGACACACTTTTCCCCCCTCAAAAGTAAGGGGAAATGTCTGTGCGTCTTATAGAGCGAATGTGTGTATGCCCGACGCCCGGGACGCTGCCGGCCCGCCTGCACCATGTGGCACCACCTGGCCAGTATGCGCTCGGCGTGCCACCCTCCGGCGCAGGTGAGAGCTGTGCTGCTCAGGGGGAGCGGTGCGGAAGAGGAGCCGCGGGCTTTAACCCGCCAGCCGCATGGAGAGACGGACTGCTCACCCCCACCGCACGGGAAGACCTGCCGCGGAGGAGGAGGAGCCGTGGGCTTTAACCCGCCGGCCACATGGAGAGACGGACTGCTCACCCCCACCGGCGCAGGTGAGAGCTGTTAATCACAGGTCGGTGTGTGTTTTCAAATGGCAACCCGTCTTTTAATGAAGCCCATGGGGAAGTGATGGGGAATGTGCCTGTGATTATCAGGAAGCTTTCCATGGATCCCTCCTCTAAAAACTAGGTGCGTCTTATGGTCAGGTGCGTCTTATAGAGCGAAACATACGGTAAGTTCCTTAAACTCAAACCTGGCTCAGAATGAGAGCTCCCAATTTTATTTCTAATGCAGCAGGCAGCCCATTAGAGCAACCATATTCAATCTCTTCCAGCTTTTGCAGAGATCTTTTCTGCAAATCTCTTCCAGCTTTTGCAGTCTTTGCAGAGAGACTCCCAAGATCTAGTTTGGGAGTTGAATCTTATATATAATCAGGACGAGCATCAAGGATAGGAATGACTGGGTAACTGCCAAAGACCCACATCCCAGGAGGAACCCACTGGTAAAAGCCCCCTGGGCCAGTTCCTCCTGTTCACCACTGCAACTAGTTTATTCACCTATCTCTCACTCTGGCCCAGACAGCAGAAGTGGTAAGGAGCAGCAGAAGCAGGTGCCATAGCCTACTCATTCACTGGCTCTCTGCCTGTTATGCATGCAAATGGTAGCAATGAGGAGGAAAAAATAGGAAACAGTAGCAGCTGGTAGCAGCAGCAATGAAAGGGTCCATTGCACAAGAGCTCTCAAGGAACTGGAGCCAGCACTCTGCATAATACAAAATTGGAACTTGTTTGGTTGTATCCTATCTAGCTGCTATTTAAAGTAGATCTATTGAAATGTATGGTGCCTAAGGTAGGCTAACACTGGATATAACCATCACACTAAGGCGAAAGCTTCGCGTTCCAGTTCAGTCCTTAAAGCAGGAACTGTTGAAAGAAAGTGCAATACTTGTGAATGCACTGGCTTTCCCATTTCTTCATAGCATGCAAATAGCCCTTAATAATTGAGATTATGCATTTCATTTTTACATGGGGCCAAACAACTAAGCAATAATTTTTTGAAATATTAAATTGTCCAAGATTATTTCAGAAGGATCCAAAAGTGCTAGAGGTATATCACTCTCACAATGTTTTACAATAGCCACGAGATATCCCTTACTAGTATTTAACTTTTCAAGAAGTCCGGTCATGGGCATTAAGGTCTGATTTTGCAAGGTCAAAAGTTTGCCAAAAGCATTTGACAGGCTTCTTATTAGTAACTAATGAAATTAAATTGCAGGAAGTAAGACCAAAGTAAACACTCTTAGAAAGGCACAAATCAACAATTATACCATTGACTTCTTTCATAAAGTCCCAGTATGGCAGTCTGTTTAATAGGAAATGGCCTGCATAAAATATAATCAGGTTTATAAAATATTAACTATATTGATTTTCCTCAGCAAGTGGAACAGTTAGTATTGCCTTTGGCATTCAGTTTTGTTGCTAATGCAAGCTTGAGGAAACCAAAATTGTATATAGGGGAAAAATACAAGTTAGCGTAGATACGGTTTGGTATACCTAAGAAATGGTTAAAGTACTTGTGGGCCTACAAAAATCTCCAAGCATTCTGCCAGGCCTCCAATGTGACATTTAGCAACTTATATCACTTTTCATAAACTAAAGTAATCTTTTCCCTTCTAAAGGATTACTTCTTCAGATTAAGGTACATATAAACATGAGTAGAGATATCCTACAATTTCTTGGTTCAAAGTCAATGATCATCCCTATAGAGATCAAACTTAGAGGCAAAACTCATTCTCTCAAATAAATGGGCATTTGGGTTGAATTAACTCAAATGAAACAAGACATTTTAGATAAACTTTCATCTAGATCTCTTTAATTTTAAAGTTAATAATTAGCACCAGTATGTCACTGCAGACACAGCAGCATAAAATACCTGTCCTATTCCCACTGCATTTTTAAACTTTTCATGGCAATATACCACAGAGTTAATTTTATCTCTTATTCACCCTTGTGAATAACTTATGAATAATTTGTAATTACTTTTCCCACTTTGCACAGCAGGAATTGAGACTAAGAAATAGCAAGTTGCCAAAGTAATTCCATTGTTGAGATGAAATGTAAACTCTAAGTAACTTAACTTCATCATGAGAACTGTTTAAATCAAACTGTTATGTAATTCTCTTCCACATTTGACATTATTCTAATTAGTTATCCTATAGCCAATACAGAAGCCATTATATCTGCTGCTGGTGACAGGGTATTTGTCCGTTAACTCAAGAATTAGTTTATGTTAAGAGTTGAAAGAACTGTTCATTAATGGACTTCTCAATGTTGAAAAGAGGAAGAAATTGTGTAAAGTGGAACTTGTTTCCTAATTTTACAATACAGTAAAAGTCATTAGAAAGCCAAGACTGATATGTGTTATCTTCCACTGAAAGTCATGAGAAAACAGATTTATACAGATAAAGAAATGGGAACACACACACACTAGCTTGATCTGCAGCTGGCCTTTATAAAAATGAAAGATGTACTTCCCTGCATTTGACTGGTGAATAAGGAAATCTTCACCTCCTGGAAGCAAAACACCGGCTTGTCATGACAAAGTCTGTTCATTTTTATAGAGAAGACTTACAAAAACTCTTCTAGTAATTTGTTCCATTGCATCCTGCTTCGTAGTGACACTATGCAGTCACAAAATGCTCTTCAGCACATGTGCAAGTCATAGTTCAATATAGTTACCAAATGCTTTTCATGAACTCTAACCCATTCCAAAAGTTGCATCTTGGCATATTCCATTTGTTTATTACAGGGCAGCAGAGAAGTGCAATACAAAAAGATCTGTGTGTCAAACTGCATTATGCTAATCATGCAATAACTGACTCCAACAGGGTCTTTCTCTCTCTCTCTAATTTCCTGCAGGGTAGGGAATGGGGAGGGCATTGTGAGAGGGAAGTTTGGAGTATTATAGTCCCAATTTCTACTAGAGTAATAGAATAAAATAAGACCTGTGTTAGCTACATGCTATATACTCTGTTTAGCCAGTTACTAAGGAATTCCTTAAACTTGTCATAAAAGCATGTCAGTATTTGCAGAGCCAAGCAACTAAAGTTGCTTTACCTCGGCTCAGGAACACCTCAGTTCATGACCAAGTCGGGTTGTGAACAAAAATTTCATTAAAATGTTGACTCAGGTTGTGAGCTCTGCAATGGGTGGCAACCGCGACCACGGCCATCTCCCTCCCCCACCCCAAGTGGGGAGATGGCCACGATCGCAGTCACACTCGTGCAGGAAAGACGGGTGCGATCGCAGTTGGGCTCGGGGGGTGGGGAAATGGCTGCAATCGTGCTGGGGGGGGGGAGATGGCCAAGATCGCGCCCATCTTTCCTGCACGAGTGCAACCGTGATCTCAGCCATCTCCTCCCAGCATGACTGTGCCCATCTCTCCCCCCCGCAGTGCGCCCACAATCGCACGCGTCTCCCCCCGAGCATGCCAGCAATCACGCCCATCTCTCCTCCTCAGTGTGCCAGCGACCGCGCCTGTCTCCCCCCAAGTCGCCTGCAATCGCATCCGTCTCCCCCCCCCCCGAGTGCGCCCGCGATCGTGCCCGTCCCCCCACCCAGTGCACCCAAGTGTGCAGGGATGATGGGTGTGATCACGGTTGTGCTGGGGGGGCGGGGAATGGCCACGCTCATGGTCGGGGAAGGAGACGGCTGCGATCTTTGTTGTTGTCACTTTGCTTCAATTTTTTTCTGATTAAAAAAATATAGTTACAGAAGGTTATAGATTACCCTTATTTACATTGAACCTTATGGGGAAATTTGACTTGGCTCACGA